>NC_065443.1:36483550-37083550 GCF_917563875.1 Diabrotica virgifera virgifera | reverse complement strand
TTGACTATCCATCATACTGTCAATATTTTGGGGAGACTAATATTAATCAAAATGCATTAAAAATGACAAAAAATGGGGACAAAACTTGGGGGGGAGCGGGGTTCTTTTAGAAAATATTATAAAAACTGTATAATATTTGCACCGTCATTAGGTAGAAAAGAATAAACAACATTCAAAAGATACTATTTTTAGTCAACACAACAGTGTTGAATTTCTTAATTTATGCTACAATCCTACTTGGGGTTTTTGTAAACATCAGAATAGCTTTTTACAATATTAAGAATACATCACATATGGCAACAGTGTGTACCCGCTGTGGTGTACGCGACGAAATTAGAATAGCTGCCCCTTTTCTCATCTTTGTGTATATGCTAGAATCCACCAGTTGTCACTTCTTGGGGACAAAGATGTTTATCTGGAGATATTTAGACGAAGGTTTTATTGGAAGTTTTATTTATGTACCTGTTGAGATACTAATAAAAACCCAAAATGAAAGAATAATATAGATTATTTGATAGATATAATGTAAGAACACACTAAATTTACATTGCACTTTTACTTTACAATTTGTACTTACTCATTTTTTTATTACATAAATTTTTGTTAATTAAAGTCCTTTGTAAAAGGTATATAATTTATTAAAAATTCCCTTAAATGGCTACATCACAAATGCAGAACGTTTTCGATATACAGTGGTACCTCGATATACGAGCGCCCTAATATACGAGTGTTTTGAGATACGAGCCGCCGAGCGAGCGATGTTTTGCTTTGAGATGAGAGCAAAATTTGAGATACGAGGAACCGCTTTTTATTAAAATTCGCCTGTTTTTGACTACCTACTTCTAACTTGAAGGAGGTGATAAAGGGTATAATGCCAGCTAAGGGCGTTACAATAATTTCCAAGCTCCGGACCTCTCTCCACGAAAAGATGGAGAAACTACTGATGGTGTGGGTGACAGAGAAGCAGCATCAAGGAGGAACCTTAACAAAAAGCATCATATGTGAGAAGGCACGAGCGATTTATGAAAGAGAACAAACCTTTTTGGACAGTTTTTTTAAACGAGCTGCAGATGAAAATGAGCAAAGTGTGACGAAAAAAGCGAAGACAAATAACGAAAATTAAGCGCTTGACATTTTTCTTATTTAAAAACACTTAACAAATACAATAAAGTGTTTTTTTGGTACTGGAACGGATTAATGACATTTCAGTTAATTTCAATGGGGAAAATTGCTTTGACATACGAGCAATTTGACATACGAGCAAGGTTACGGAACGAATTACCCTCGTATGTCGAGGTACCACTGTACATATTACAGATCATCATCAGTGCTGAACAAGATGTTCACATGCTAGCCACCAAAATTGAAAATATATGGGTAAAAACCCTTCAAAAATGTTAGAGAAATGGAAACATTGACATAATTAGTTTTAAATAACATGGATGTTTTAAATAATCGTAAATTTAGCACCAGGCACCATTTGACCACTGAAACTGGTAAATGTAACTTATGTATAATGAGGCATTATGTGCCTCATATGAGCTATTCATCTAAAGGTCATCTGAGATGAGTCCAAAAAGTTTGGTAATTTATGGAAAGGAGAAGAATTATGGAACATCCCTGAAATCACTTCCCAACTCTTTAGTAGACCATGACTCAGGACCCATGAACTGTTGTACCAAATGCACCCTTCGTTGCTTCGGACTTTACATTTACAACACGAGCATGCAATTGAAAATGCAATACCTGGATCTTCTGTACATATTTAGGCCAGGGTAATAAGACAAAAATATACCCTGTTCGTGACACTTCAGCAGCCAGGGTACTGAAGCGTTTTTTTCGACAAGTAATACCTATAGGAACAAATTGTAACTATTTCCTGCGTAGGATCTGGCAGCCATATTTATTTATAAACAATTAACTGTCAAAAAATGGCATTTTTCCCTTCTTTTTCAAATCAATAGAAAACAGTGAAACTTATGATGTTTTTAGTACAAATATCTTTGAGACTATGGAAAAAGCTTTAAAATGACATATTACAAAGTTTGATATACTCATTTATTGTTAATATAATTGCCAAAAAAGTCGGAATTGCAAAAAAAAATATTTTTGCAATAACTGCTGTAAAAATTAGTGTACAGGTTTGAAATTTTTGTCAAATGATTGTTCTTTGGTGCTTAATATGAGATAAAAATTTCAAAGCGATCCGTTCAATTGTTTAAATTTTATTCGAATTGTTTATCTCAGAGAGCATTTTTTTTGCAATAACATAAGTCAGAAAAAAATGACGTTAGAACCATTCCACAGGTGTTAAATGGAAGAGCATGAGCTATGTTTTCAACTTGGTTTAAAAAAAGTGAATAAAAAATGCATTTATTAGTAATAAATAATTATGCAAAAGTATCGTAAATCGGTCCTTATAAACTTTTTGAATAACTTTTTCCAAAAAAATTTACTTTTTTACCCTGTTTTAAGTGCACAACTACTAAGTAATGTTATTTATATCATAATTGATAAAAAATTGTAATAAATATATATAATTTCTTATATAACAAAATAAAAAGTTTATAAGGAAAGATTTACGATACTTTTGCATAATTATTTATTACTAATAAATGCATTTTTTATTTGCTTTTTTTAAACCAAGTTAAAAACAGCTCATGCTCTTTCATTTGACACCTGTAGAATGGTCCTAACGTCATTTTTTTCTGACTTATGTTATTTCAAAAAAAAATGCTCTCTGGGATAAACAATTTGAATAAAATTTAAACAATTTAATAAATCGCATTGAAATTTTTATCACATATTAAGCACCAAAGAACCCTTATATGACAAAAATTTCAAAGCTGTACACTAATTTTTACAATAGATATTGCGAAATTAATTTTTTTTTTGCAATACCGACCTTTTTTCGCAATTATATTAACAATAAATCAATATATCAAACTGTGTAATACGTCATTTTAAAGCTTTTTCCATAATCTCAAAGATATTTGTACTAAAAAGCCATAAGTTTCACTGTTTTCATTGATTTGAAAAAAAAGGGAAAAATGCCATTTTTGACACTTGTTTATAAATAAAAATGGCCGCCAGATCCTACGCAGGAAATAGTTACAATTTGCTCTTATAGGTATTACCTGTCGAAAAAACGCTTCAGTACCCTGGCTGCTCGAGTGTCATGGAAAAAACCTTATTACCCTGGACTAATTCGTCGATACAGAAAAACCTTTTACTTCCAACTAAACTTCATGCTCATGCTTGTTTTAAGCATTGATATCGCTGCTCTTTTTAATGAATCATCACATATTATAGTTGAAAACTTGGTATAGTACGCTTTATCATAGAGCAGCGGTTCTCAATCTGTGGTACATGTACCACTGGTGGTACATTTAATTTTTTGAGGTGGTACACAAAACGCAAAAACAGCCAAAATCAGCACCACTATTATAGATCACCTAGTTAGATATGTATTTCAGTTAGGTGGTACCAAAAAATAATAAAAAGTATTTGGTGGTACATGACACAAAAAGATTGAGAACCGCTGTCATAGAGTACAATGTTATACCAAAACGATTTTAAGGAATCCGTACCGAGATGGATGGATCACGTAATTTAATAATGCTCCCTGTCCTCTAAAATGTGTTTCTTCCATTTACTAGATAATTTCTATTTGAAAATCTACTCGTAGTAGTACTGCAAAACTCCAACATAAACTTTACTCTCATAAAAGCTGTCCAAAATTTTTATAGTGACATGAAATCAGCAGTAAAATTAGGAAACAAAATAACAGAATTTTTTACAGTCAACAAAGGTCTACGACAAGGATGTTGCATATCACCGAGTCTGTTTAAGATTTATGTCGCCAAAACCCTTACAATATGGAAAAGAAAATACAGTGGAATGGGCATCCAAATCGAATACAACACCTGCCTGTACACCCTTCAGTTTGCAGACGATCAGATAATATGTGAAAACGATAAAGAAGATTTGGAATATATGACTCGCAAACTGAAGGAAGAATACGAAAAATGGGGACTGCAGATGAATGTAGAAAAAACACAATATTTATGCCTAGGTGAGGATTCAACTGATATGATATTGGACAATAATCAGAAAATAACTAGATGTGATAAATACAAGTATTTGGGAATTAATTTCAACAAGGAAGGTACGGACGATGCAGAAATTAAGAGCAGAATAAATAAAGCAAGAACGATAATTAAATCATCGAACGGAGTTTTGTGGAGTACCGAGATAGGGAAAAAATAAAGAAAAATGAGAATATACAACACCATGATTAAGAACACATTGGTATACGGATCCGAAACAGAATAAAGAGAATAAAGGAACACCAAAAAAGAAAAATATAAGCTACTGAGATGGAGGAGGAGAGACTGCCCAAGAAAATTATGAAGTGGATACCTACAGACAACAGGAAAAGAGGAAGGCCAAGAACGACGTGGATACAAGGAGTAAGACGATCAATGAGTGTACGAGGATTAGAAGATGAAAACTGCAATGATACAAGATATTGGCAACAAGGCATCGGACAACGTCGGAGGACGTTTTGAACCCGAATTTATATAATATAAAATCTACTCTTACTGTGTTCCTTCTTCTGTAAAAAATTCTTGGTAGCTTTGATGAATTTTGGCGACAGTTAGATTTTCTGTCTAATTTGTTAAAAGATCTTCCAAGATTTTCTACAGGCTTATATTTTGCCATTGACTCCTTTATATTATAGATTCGATTTCATAATAAAATTTAGAATTAACCAACCAATCCATTTAATTAAAGCTAGATTCCATTTTATCGAATACATTGATCCCACATCCCACCTTGTCATCCGTACACAATGCTTGTTACATAATATATCCAATCTATTAAATATTCTGGACATTTCTATCTCCCGCATCGATCTCGCTATAGAGCTAAATTAATAATTATTATATCCTCCTCATTCCTTGAGCCCTTTTTAGGGCGTGGTGACACTCTGAATAATATTGTTAACTTTTTGTCCCATTGGTTACGATCCTGTGTCAGATGGATGGCTCCATGTCGGTTTTTCCCACCCATTGGGAATCTTTTTCTTCGTATTCAGCCTTCTACCACCAGTAGTTCCATGGCCCTCGTTCTTCTGGCTATGTGGCACAAGTAGTTTAGATATCGTCCCTGCCATTTCCAACTATTGAATGTAAAAAGTGGTAGTTTTCAGGAGAGCCAAATAACTCTTTTTTAGAAATTCCTAAATCAGCGCATTGACAAATGCGAAAATTTTTATATTTTTTGTATGTAATGTTTAATCCTTGTTAGATTGATAACAAATTTGAACTGCTTATCATTTTTTTCTTTCCAAAAAATCACATTCGTTAATGTGCCGACATAGAAGAGGTTTTACTGTCCCTCTTTATACTGTGCCGCAGTACTACTGCACCAGAACCAGTAGTGTCGCCGACCGCAAAGCGACAGCACGTATTTTGCTGTTTCCAAATGAGCTTTTCACAACTTCATTGTCCATTAGATGATTTTTAATGAGTATTAAATAATTTCCTTTAAATTGTCTATTTTTAAATAGAGCCCTAGTTGACTTTATTTTTTTTTATAATGCAAAATCTAAAAATCATTGTGATCTTCTTCAATCAAAAGATATAAAATTAACTCATTGTTCTTGTGTAAATTCAGGTACTTATTAAACGCTTTTCTTTACTTCAATAGTTGGCATCAAATCTTTAGACCTTAATTTGACTGCCTTTTTTCGATGCAAATGAATGAAAATTTGCAGACATATGCATTAGCGGGAACAATACACGAATAGTCAATAAACATTTTTTTATGTTTATTAATAATTAATAAACATAAAATTTTTATTGACTATTCGTGTATTGTTCCCGCTAATGCATATGTCTGCAAATTTTGTCTGTAGCACAAATGTCTGTAGCACAAAACGTCTCTACCGGTGGTTTTTCTAAGACTACGATAAAAACACGAATTTTTGAATTCGAGTTTTGGTTGAAGTTTTGTTTCGTATCGTATTGAAAATTGACAGGAAAAAAGGCCGATTTATATATACACAAATATATGAGCGTTCAAAATTTGAAACTTTATTGTTTATTTATGAAACATAACGTAAACAATTAACGTAAAACGTTATAATTAACAATAATTAACAATTATTGTTTAAATAAAAAAAAACGATTTTAATGGAAAATGCTTAAATTCTCTTGTTTTTTACAATGTAGAACCTTGAAACTTTTACGGATTGTAGCTAATGATATGAACTATACATCATTTCACTTTTTACGTTAATTGTTTACGTTATGTTTCATAAATAAACAATAAAGTTTCAAATTTTGAACGCTCATATATTTGTTTATATACAGGGTGTAACGAAAATACAGGTCATAAATTAAATCACTTTTTCTGAGACCAAAAATAGTTCGAATGAACCTAATTTACCTTGGTACAAATATGCACATAAAAAAAGTTACAGCCCTTTGAAGTTACAAAATAAAAATCAATTTTTTCGAATATATCGAAAACTATTAGAGATTTTTTGTTGAAAATGGACATGTGGCATTCTTATGGCAGGAACATCTTAAAAAAGAATTATAGTGAAATTTGTGCACCCCATAAAAATTTTATGGGGGTTTTGTTCCCTTAAACCCCCCCAAACTTTTGTGTACGTTCCAATTAAATTATTATTGTGGTACCATTAGTTAAATTCAATATTTCTAAAACTTTTTTGCCTCTTTGTATTTTTTCGATAAGGCAGTTTTTATCGAGTTGCGTCTTCTTTTTTAATATGTTTACATAAAAATTTTATGGGGGTTTTGTTCCTTTAAACCCCCCAAATGTTTGTGTATGTTCCAATTAAACTTTTAATGCGATACCATTAGTTAAACACAGTGTTTGTAAAACTTTTTTGCCTCTTTGTATTTTTTTAAAAAGGCACTTTTTATCGAGATATTACTTCTTTTTTAATATGGTTCAAAATATACCTAAAAATGTAAATCATAAATAAATTCTCATATTATTACCAAGTCTCCATAATCGTACTTAGCCATATACAAATATGTAGTGGATTTGATAAATATTCAAAATATCTGGATAAAAACTGACTTTTCGAAAAAGTACTGAGAGGCAAAAAAGTTTTTGAAATATTGTGTTTAACTAATGGTACTACAATAATAATTAAATTGGAACGTACACAAAAGTTTGGGGGGGGGGTTAAAGGAACAAAACCCCCATAAAATTTTTATGGGGTGTCCAAATTTTACTATAATTTTTTCTTAAGATACTACTACCATAAGAATGCCACATGTCTATTTTCACTAAAAGATCTCTAATAGTTTTCGATATATTGGAAAAATCGATTTTCATTTTGTAACTTCAAAGGGCTGTAACTTTTTTTATGTGCACATTTGTACTAAGGTAAGTTAGGCTCAATCGAACTATTTTTGGTCCCAGAATATGTGATTAAATTTATGACCTGTATTTTTGTTACACCCTGTATAAATCGGCGTTTTTTCATGTCAATTTTCAATACGATACGAAACAAAACTTCAACCAAAACTCGAATTCAAAAATTCGTGTTTTTATCGTAGTCTTAGAAAAACCACCGGTAGAGACGTTTTGTGCTACAATTAACATTTGAAATCGTTTTGTCGTATTAATTAATTAAACGCTTGAAACTTAAATGAAGAAACTTGAAACTTTTTAGATTGTAGCTAATTATATGAACTATACATAATTTCACTTTTTACGTTAATTGTTTACGTTATGCTTCATAAATAGGTAAACAATAAAGTTTCAAATTATTTGCCGATTCCGGCTACTTTTCATGTTTGTACATCATAAATATATTTTATACATATTTTAATAAACATGACGACGCTATATTTTAATGTTTGAAAAGTGTAAGACTAAAAAGTAAAAAATAAAAAAATATGGAAAAAATATTTTTAAGAAACGCTTTTCTTTAGTTACGAGTGACTAAAATTAAACATATAAAAAAAATCAACTAAAAAGCAAAAAATAAAAAAAATTGACAAAATCTAAAACATTCGTTAAAGAAAAGCATGGTGCGAAAACCGTTTATTCGATGAAGACGCGCCACGCTTTTCTTTGACGAACATGACGAATATTTTTTAAATTTTTTTTATTTTTTGCTTTTTAGTGAGACATTCGAAGAATTTCATCTTATCACTGTTATTTCATAATTTTTCAACATTAGAAGAAAAATTTGCCTCTAGTAGAGCAGAACGGGTCACTCTACATAATTTGATAGTATAGTTTAGTTAACTATAGTATACTATAACTAAGTAGTTATAGTATTTAAATAAATTTCTTTATTAAAAAATATCCCATAAATATTTTGTGCCAAATCTTTTAGGAGATACGTTATATATATATATATATATATATATATATATATATATATATATATATATATATATATATATATATATATTTGATATACTATGTGAAGTGAATTAAGGACTAGCTGTAAGCAATGTTATGGATAGCCATACAAGAAGGCGATGAGGAAGAGAAAAGCAATACACAATTTGGTATGTTTAAAATTAGTATTTTCAGGATTACTATCTGTAACTGTTTTCGAAATAACCCTTTTTATTGTGTCGGGTGTGGGCTCTTCTTTTATTTTATAGCGGAAATTGATTACACTCCCAGTTGCTTTCAATTTAAGAGATGTTGACCTTAAAAATATGAAACTCAAAGTATATTTAATCAAGTGAAGATGTTCCGAGGCATTCGGTTAAAACAATAAAGACGGGTTATTAATTACAGCTTTATTTGTTCGAAGGATTTTTATCTCAAAATCGTACAATTCTTTGTTCCGAATATTTCTCCGAAGTGGTAAAATGTTTTATTTATTTTTTAATACGGGGTACCTATTCACTTCGTATAAAAGTATATTTGGATCGGTTTGTTTAAAGTATAATTGAAAATAACACCATGTTTGTGTTTTTAATTTGAGTTTTTTTTCTCTCATCGACCTCTGCTTTCTGTGTATTTTTTACATGCATCAAAATATAATAGAAAAAAAGCATTTAAACACCGAATAATTACGAAATATTAAGAGGATTTCAAGTCACTCAATTCTAGTATTTTTAAAGATACCAATTAACGTACATTTTTATGCCAAGAGACAAATAATATAAAATATTTGGTAGCAAATATTAATAGCCAGTGTAACAAAAAAAAAAACAAAATTCTATGAAGAATCGAATAAGCGAAGCAAACACTCTTGTTCTTCTTAAGGTTCCATCTGTAACGGTGCGAAAATCATTTGTAACATTTTGCTTCACCCTGTATTCTAAATTCGTTAAAATCATGTTTGTGTTTCAGATTGTTGAATTCTCACAAATCTGTAGAGATGAAATGTGTATTACGTAATTCGTTCTCGATTCTCATGGATATTCATATCTCTTTTATCTGAGGGACCTCGATATGTTTATATTATTTTGAACCGCCAAAGGGATCTTTAGCTATAAATTCTTCGATAAGTGGTTATTGGCGACAGTAGAACTGTGGAATGTTTTAGTGGACACTACCCCTAAAATCTTTAGTGGAAAGGGGGGTTGAGTGATACCTTATTTTAAAGGTAATTCAATTACCTTTTCAAAAATACCACATACCTTATATTTCTTTTCAGTACTTTTGGAAAAATCTTAGACTCAATACTCTAAAAATAATTTGGAGTTCTGAACTTGATACTTAATATCTTTACGGTTTTACTTGATTCCTAATTGCAGATTGTGACCCGCAGTTATTAATAATATAATTTTCATATTAAATTTCATTAATATGCATCAAGAAATCCCTACTTTGTTAACACTCAAACTAGGTGATCTATAAATGTTTAAGGTGATATTGTTAGAGATTATGTGATTGGTCCACATTTTTTGACGGTTGAGGTTTTTATACGACCGACGGTGTTTCAGTTCTTCCAAAATTGATTTTTTTCAAGTGGGGCTATATAAAAAACCTTGTATACCAGAAGCATCCAACAACGCTTGATGATATGAAAAATAGAATAAAAGAAGCTTTTAATAATATTGACTTACAAAAATGTTAGAAATGTGTTAACACTCAAACTAGGTGATCTATAAATGTTTAAGGTGATATTGTTAGAGATTATGTGATTGGTCCACATTTTTTGACGGTTGAGGTTTTTATACGACCGACGGTGCTTCAGTTCTTCCAAAATTGATTTTTTTCAAGTGGGGCTATATAAAAAACCTTGTATACCAGAAGCATCCAACAACGCTTGATGATATGAAAAATAGAATAAAAGAAGCTTTTAATAATATTGACTTACAAAAATGTTAGAAATGTGGCTCGGTCATTTGAATATCGGTTACACAATTGCATAGACGTTGAAAGTAGTCATTTTCAACATTTACTTTAGACTTATATCCTTAACATCACATTAATTGGTACATTCATTAAATTTTGTTATGGTTTATTATTTTTTTGTTAGTTATTTATTGAATGAAAATATTTGTTATATTATTACATAATACTTATTTGGCAAGTTATTTATATTTATAAGAATTGAATGTATTCCCGGCAAATGAAGAAAACTAAAAATATCTCAGAAACTAATAAGTTTAGGTATAGGAGATGCTATATAAAAATGAAAGAGTATGATAAATACAATATTTCAAAAAAAAAATAAAATATACGGTGTTCTATTAAAAAAACTGAGAAAATCGTGATTTTGTTTTGTAGTTTAAAAGTGCTTATAAAAATGAATGTTCTACTAAAAAATTCTTGGCTTAGAATGCTGTTGATATACCAATCTAAAAACTGTTACATCAGTTGTATATTGTTTTGATTTATTTTTCATATAAGTTATTTATTGAATAAAAATAATCTTGTTATATTATTATATACAATACACAGTTTTTTTTTGTAGGAATTTTACGATTCTTGTATATTAGGGAAATATGATAATTTCTTAATATCACATTTATTGGTATATGCACTGCATATTGCTATGGTTTATATTTTGTGTTAGTTATTTATCTAATAAAAATAATTTTGTTTAATTATCACTCAATACTAACTTATTTCTACTAGAAAAATTGAATGTATTCCCGAAATTTGAAGAAAAGTAAAAATATATTGGAAAGTAATCAGTTTAGATATAGGGAATGCTATATAAAAATGAAAGAGTATATTAAATACAATAATTTTGAAAAATAAAATATAGGGTGATCCATTTAAAAAAATAGAGAAAATCGTAATTTGGTTTTGTAGTTCACCCTGTATACAAATATTCGTCAATGATGTGAATTGGACTTAATTTAAAAACTACAGTATATTGTTTATCTTATTACATAAAACAAATTCTTGTCTACGAATTACTTCTTTATATATAGGGTGTTAATCTCATAGTGATTTCGAAATAAAAATGGTCATAACTTGCTAAATACTCTGTATGGTAATACAAAACCATATATTATATGAACAAGAATCATAAGGGGAATATAAATATGAAAAAATATATAGGGTGTCCCATTTAAAAAATTATGTTTGATATACCACGCATGTTTGATATACTGATCACCCTGTAGAAATGGACATATTTTCCAAGCGTGGAGAATATCATTGCCTACATTTTTTTAAATAACTTTTCTCGATATTTTATACCATAATGGAGTTATCGACCGATCCCGCACTAAAAACTCACCCTGTATGTTTAAGTTAATGTTTTTAAGAGGAAACAGTAGCGATCAACAGGTAGCAAAAACGCGTTCCAAGATTGCGGCTGTAATTTTGAATATTTTTTCGAGATATTTGGCACACGCATTCGTAATATAATAAAGAATGGCGATACAGAGCCCAATTTGAAAAATATATTAATATGTGGAAATTACTCTGTAATTAAATACAATATTAAAAAAACGAGCCTGTACCGCCATTAAGAAGAACAAAAAAATACAGTTTCTTCAAATAAACTTTTTTATCCGATGCCTAGAGTTTGTGTCATTTTGGAACTACATACTAATGAAATAAAAAATTTTAGTAGTTCCAAAATGACACAAAATCTAGGCATCGGATAAAAAAGTTTATTTGAAGAAACTGTATTTTTTTGTTCTTCTTAATGGCGGTACAGGCTCGTTTTTTTAATATTGTATTTAATTACAGAGTAATTTCCACATATTAATATATTTTTCAAATTGGGCTCTGTACCGTCATTCTTTATTATATTACGAATACGTGTGCCAAATATCTCGAAAAAATATTCAAAATTACAGCCGCAATCTTGGAACGCGTTTTCGCTACCTGTTGATCGCTACTGTTTCACCTTAATAGTTTAGTTGTTATTTGGATACTCGTATCATTTTGTTTTCTGTTTATGTAACATACTACCATACGTACGTTTATATTTTTGTATTTTTTATTTAAAGTAAAAATATATCTTCTATATTGTTACATTCTACATTTAGAGTCTTATTTTGGTCAATTTAGTTTCTCTATTGAAATGTTTTCCAAAATATCATAAATATCATATAAATATCACATTTTGGATATATATTGGATATATATCATATATATCCGATATTTTGATATTTATATAAATATCATGGATATTTTGTGCCCTGGACAACAGGTTTAGGAAATACAAGACATCAAAAATGTCCCATTTTTAAGGTGGTGCGTTAATTTTGGTGCTTAGTGTATTAAACTGCCCAGAACCAAAAGAACGGTTTCAAAAAATTCAAACTCTTAAATATAGAAATATAGAAGAAAAATTCCCCCATCATCCAAAGAAGAAATACAATCACACATACACAAACTCAAAAATAACAATGAAGAAAGTTTTAATTTTTTGTGTACCTAATTGTTACAATGAGTTGAATTGATTGGTCTGAAGACTGAAAGATCATTAATATTATTATTTAAGTATTATGTACCTACTCACAGATTTTTTTACAAATTATCAATTTTGATTACCATTGAATCTAATAACTTACACTACATACTTTTATTACATGTATTAATAAATTTTCAATTGTTTTTCTTTTCATTAACGACTGCAATAAATGCCTTAACCTTTGGACTCTTAGCAGTAATGCTTGCACATATAAATTTATGGAGCTGATAAGTTACTTAGAAGAGGTTTGTAGGTTAGAATAAATAATATTCAATGGAATCATTCATTGAAGATAATGTAGTGTAAAAGCTATTTTAATTATGTCGTTAAGCATCTTTTATTTCTTCTTCTTCTTATATTAGGCCTCTTGGCCTGTTTTTAACCGATTTTGAGCTTGTATTCGTAGCTGTGATGTTGACTGCCAGCTATCTCGCCACGTTTTAAATGGCCTTCGTATTGGTCTCTTTCACTCTCGTCGTCTCTGTCTTCCCCACCGTACTATATCTTGTATGTATCTTCTATTTCTTATATCATTAAATTACCTTATCATCAGCGTTTTCATTTTCCTTTTTAGTAGCTACTTTAGAGTTAGATCTCCTAATCCAAGACATGTTTACACAAATTCACGCACTTTTTCACACATAAATAACACTCCAAAAGTGTACCAAGTGGAGCAAGTACCTCTTGGTACCTTTGGTTTCCTCAAATCTGAGATAGATAGAGAAATAAAGAGCAGCTTCCAATATTGCTCAACACATTGGAGCATTTGATTATGAATGATTTGCCGTTCGCCTTTGGAGATAACTAGACGTTGTATATAGTATACTAAAAGTTAAAACTTTCTAACGCCTTGCTGGCGCAGTAGTAAGAGCGTCAAATTATTGAGTGTACAAGCTAAGTAATCTCTTCTCTATAAGTAATAAAAGCGATAGGATATAATTAGCGATTGTTTGTATTACATACAATGAATCCGACTATACTTAGTAAAAAGGCAGTAGAATACTAATGTCCGTCCCACCTTGACTTTACAGTATAGGGAACATAGGCACCACAGACCTTATGAGAGTTTTGAGCGCTGTGCTACCGATTTTATCCTAAATAATTTGTATTCGAACCAGGGCCGTCTTAAGAACTCGAACATTAGAGAGATTAAATTAAAACTGTTTTAGAAAGGCAATCTACAATTTTAGGATTCATGTGCGTAATAACTATAGTATATCAAATAAACTTAAACACATACGAATCCTAAAATTGTAGATTGTCTTTCTAAAAAGTTTGAATTTAATCTCTCTAATATTCGATTACAAATTCTTTTTGATAAAATCAGCATCACCGCGCTAAAAACTCTCATAAATTGCCTATATTCCCTATACTGTAAAGTCAAGGTGGAACGGACATTAGTATAAAAAACCTAAAATCGTGGCATACCAAACATAAAATCTTTAATGTGTAGAAAGTGCAAACAAATAACCATGACAAATCTGAGTTTGGGATTTGTAAACCAGGGGCGTAACCAGGAGGGATTTTGGGGGGTTGTGACCACCCCCCATTGGGATGTACTTTGAGCTCTATACGCTTAACATAATTACTATTCCATATCCCCTAGCTAGAGACCCTCCAGTAGTCGTAACCCCTCCCCCCCTTAGGATCATCCTGGTTACACCGAACCGTTGTTGTAAACAGCTACTGAAAAAGAACATTCGAAGCTAGTTCCAAAAATGTCAAAAATGTCTTTATATAAAATACAAACTGTATTACACATATCTTTCAAACATTGCAATTAAAGAATGTTATATTTGTATTCAACTTTTACTGGTCGATGAACTGCTACAAAAATTGATTTTATTTTTCCATTTTGACATTGTCAAAAACTTTCGACGTTAGAATCAGATCAGATGAGCCATGGAAGCTGCTCTGGTTATCACCAGAATTTAAAAGGTTCTTTAATCTACAATAAATGGAAGTCAAGAAATTATAAACATAATGAAGAATTATTATATTATAGGATTTCAAAACATGTGTGAGGTTCACAACATGGAGAATATTATTCTCCATTATAAACCTCATATTTTCTGTTTTATATTTTTTATCTAATTTCTTAAAAACATATATAGGGTGTCCCAAAAGTAGTGGAACGGTCGAATATTTCGCGAACTAAACATCGGATCGAAAAACTGAAAAATACTGTTCAATCATTTTCAAAAATCTATCCAATGGCACCAAACACCATCCCCCACTACACCCCCTGGAGGTGGGGTGGGGGTAACTTTAAAATCTCAAATGGAAACCCATAGTTTTTCTTGCAGATTTGGATTCGTTACGTAAAAGTAAGCAACTTTTATTAAAGACATTTTTTCGAACTGTGGATAGATGGCGCTATAATTGGGAAAAATGATTTATCCTGATACCATAGGTAAATTATAGATATAGTATTATATAAAGATATACAGTGGAACCTCGATTATCCGTCAGGGCACCGGACCAAGGGTATGACGGATAATCGAAAAAACGGTTAACAGAACGTTGAAACACATTCATAGTACAACTCTCAAATTTTATTTGTATGTTGTGTTTAATAATATAAGAGGGATTTGTGTTCGTCCAATCCAATTAATTTGGTTTAGAATATTCTGAAATCTTGTTTGTTTTACTGTTAATTCAAATTTTGCAACGAAGAATTTCTTAATCCGCGTAAGATCATAAAATCTATTTTATAGTCTTCTTCTTGTCGAGAATTCAACTCAATGAATTGTTGCATGTGCGATGCACCTTCTCTGGCTTCTTTACACAAATCTTTGTTTGTGCAAATCCAATGGTAGCATCACTGTACATTTCAAGGAATTTCGTTTGGCTCATCGCAATGCTCAAAACTCAATGCTAACAAAATGAATAATATTGATGATGTACGGACCCTGACGGTTAACAGAGGTGACGGTTAATGGAGAGAAGGATAATCGAGGTTCCACTGTATACACTTCCAAATGAGAAACCAAAAAACAGATTTTTAATATTTTTCGAAAACCTTTTTTAAAATTGCTGATAGATGGCGCTAATAAATCGTATTTTTCCAATTAAAGCGCCATCTATCAACAATTCTAAAAAATGTTTCGAATAAATGTTGCTTAATTTTTCATGACGAATCCGAATCTGTAATAAAAAGTGGGGGTTGCTATTTAAGATTTTAAAGTTACCCCCACCCCACCTCCAGGGGGTGGGTTGGAGGGTCATGTTTAGTGTTATTCGATAGGTTTTCGAAAAGTATTAAAAACCTCTTTTTTGGTTTCTCATTTGGAAGTGTATTTCGCGAGATATTAGACCGTTTCTATAATTTACCTATGGTATCAGGATAAATCGTTTTTCTCAATTATAGCGCCATCTATTAACAGTTCGAAAAAATGTCTTGAATAAAAGTTGCTTACTTTTACGTAACGAATCCAAGTCTGCAAGAAAAACTAGGGGTTTCCATTTGAGATTTTACAGTTACCCTCCACCCCACCTCCAGGGGGTGTAGTGGGGGTTGGTGTTTGGTGTCATTGGATAGATTTTTGAAAATGATTGAACACGCATTTTTCAGTTTTTCGATCCGATGTTTAGTTCGCGAAATATTCGACCGTTCCACTACTTTTGGGACACCCTGTATATAAAGGTTATGTTACAATGAATTGAATCGATTGGTCTGGAGACTGAGAGATCATTAGTAATTATTTATTATTAAGTATTATAATAGATTATTAATCCCCTCTGCGGTTCAGTGGTAAAAGAGCCTACCTTTGGATCCAACGTTTGTGTGTTCGAATCTCAGCCGGAGAGCAAATTTTTAATTTATTGAAAATTTTTAAATGAAAATAGTTTTTATCCTTGTGGGATTGGTACTCACTGGAGGTACGGCAGACGTTCGGATACAATTAGCGTCTCTTTGTAAAGACAATGAAGTCAATTTTCCTAAGTAACAAGACATTTACTCAACACACACTACACATTACACTATCTGATTACAAACTTAATACTCAACTGTAGGTACCATGCCAATGGCCAATTAATTGTCAAGGGATTAAGCTAAATAAAAAAAATATTATTGTACTCACAGATTTTTACAAATTATCAATTTTGATTTATGACATTGAACCTAATAACCTAAACTAATTTTATTATACCAATAACTTTTCAAATTGTTTTTCTTTTCACTACGGACTAAGTACGACTACAATAAATGCCTTAACCTTTGGACTGTTTAGCAGTAATGCTTGCACAAGTTATTTAGGAGAGATTTGTAGGTTAGAATAAATCATATTCACTGGAATCATTCATTGAAGATAATGTAGTAAAGCTTTTTTAATTATGTCATTAAGCATCTTTTATTTCTTATATCGTTAAATTACATACCGAATCGTCTGAGTACGTTGAGCTGCTATCATCATCGTTTTCGTTTCCCTTTTTAGCAGCCACTTTAGAATTAGATCTCCTAATCCAAGACATGTTTACACAAATTCACGCACTTTTTCACACAAAAATAACACTCAGGTGAGAATTCTTAACGACTTGAAAAGAAAGACGATCGCACCATCTTTATCTTTTAGCCGAGGCATGTGAGGGCAGGCACCATCTCCATCTCACGCCGTTTTCTAAATGACGGGAATTTGTTGTTTGTCGGGTGCGTTTTCGTTGCACTCAGTCTTCCAAACTCGAAGCGACTGAACTTGATGCTTGATGCATAACAAACACAACAGTGCGAACGCTTGTTTTCGTTCATGAAGAATCGCCGATTCCACTTAGAGAATACAGTCGACCTGTTTAGTTACGAACATTAATATTTTTATGGTGGTGTAATAAAATTACTCGTATTTATCACTAATCTTAGAACTGTAAAATTAATGATTAAGGGCCGACAAATAGATTTATTTACTAATTATTGTTTCTTTGATATTTGGAATTAGCTCAGTAAATGACCGCTTTCTTTGGAGTGTAATTTTCAGGGTGAACTGCAAATTGCATGAAAATTTGGATTATGTTTCCACTTACCCTCCACTTAAAAGTTGAATTTGTGCCGTTTATTGCTTTTAATTGGGGAGGGGGCGACATTACTCTTCTCGGTGGTGCAAAAACGCACGTTTAATTTAAAGTAAGTTCGGAAATGTATCAATTGACTAATTCTAAACAACTTTCGTTCTATAGCGTTTTTTACGTAAGTCAATAGTTTTCGAGTTATTTGCGATTAAAAATGTTTATTTTTCTCCTAGTCAAAATATTCCTAGCAAAAGTGTAGCTTATAAAAAAACGAAAAAGTCGTGTATTAATGAAGTCTATAAACCCAGTAAAAGCAAAGTTGTAGCTCATGAAAAATACGTTCATATCCGTCAAATTCCAGATCGAATATTTCAACGTGAAATAACCAAAAAATTGAGCAATTTTCGGGAAAAATCTATTAAAATTTTTTAAAATGTTTATTTTTTATAAAGCAACAAAACTAAATGAGCTACGCTCAAAATAAAGTTTTTTTTGGTCCCTTTTTTGGTTAAAAAAATCGTGAAATTCTCCTCCTTTTTAGCACCCTAAATAAAATTAAACGTTACCGCTTTACCTTTTACTTATGTATGTGTACTGTTTATACGATCTGTAAGTTTGACCGGTTTGAAGTGCTTATTTTTGAAGAAATTTGGTGTTATAGTAAAAAAAAATTTCTAAAAATTTTGGAAAAACTTCAAAAAGTATGTATTAGTGATACGAAAAATCTCAAAGAGTGCTTAATTTTTTGGTTGCTTGACGTTGAAATATTCGATTTGGAATTTGACGAATAAAAACGTATTTTTCATGAGCTACAACTTTGCTTGTGTTGGATCTATGGACTTCACGAATACACACCTTTTTTCGTTTGGTTATATGCTACATTTTTATGCTGAAAAAAAAATTTTTTGATAAAATACTTAGTTTTTGTATTATAACGCCTGAAAACGTGTTTTTTTTTTGTCGAAAAATAAACATTGCGAATCGCAAATAACTTGAAAAGTATTAACTTACTTAAAAAACTCTATAGAACGAAACTTGTTTGGAATTAGTCGATTTATCTAGTTCCGTACTTTATTCTATTATTCTGTATTCTTATTTTAAATGCGCGCTTTTTCATTCTCGAGAAGGGGTGACTGTCACCCCCTAAGCACATAAAAGCAACCAACGGCACAAGTTCAACTTTGAAGTGGACGGTAAGTAGAACCTATATAGTTCTATAAAATAGTTTTTTCGTACTTCCGGGCCTAAAGTGACAACTTCACTCCCTTGTGACAGGTACTAAAGTGTCACATTTAATCCCTCCGGGATTAAATATTGACGAAACTCCCGGAACGATTAAATCACAAACAAACGAATTTAACCTGCTCAGACGTGAGAATTCTTGACTTCTTTGGCTTAAATCCCTCATTTCTTCTCTTCAAAAAAGCTAATAATTTTGGAAATTTACTTATATCAATATCTTCTCTAATGTTAATAACCGATTTCAGCATTGAGTAATTCAAAGAGTTGAGGCACAAACCGCTTTTGATTTATCATCGAAGTAGACTAACAGCGCATTTTCAGTAGGTTGTCTCACATTTTTTAAGCGGCACCACTTTTTAAAAGCATCGTACTGCTGCTCGTATAGTTTTCTAGATTTCGGTGGTAACAATTCTTCACCTACTTCGGCTGCTCTTTTATCAATATCAGATACACCTTCTTCACTCATGATACCAATAATTATCAATAACAATGTTTCTTTACAATGACACTAGTAATGACAATGTTTCTAAATTATAACTGTCACAACGCAATGTTACTATGGTAACTTATTTTAAAGACAGTTTATTAAATGAGTTGAAGAGAGAAAAAACTGATTGAAATTATTGAAATAATTAATAAAATCATACCGGAAGTACGAAAAGTATCGTATATACCTTGCGACTGAAGTACATTTAATCCTTCAGGTAAATTATGGCCCTCCCTGCGGTCGGGCCATAAACTTTACCTTCAGGATTAAATGTACTACTTCAGTCCCGCGGTATATAATGTACTATTATTATTTCAAGGAGATGATTACGATTTTCAATACGATATAATTTAATTATGGAATAATGGTGATGAAAACGTACTTACTGGTAACTTACGATATTAGGAATTATGTCTGTATCTTTTAAGTCTTATATGAAATGGATCTAAAATATAATAATATGAAAAGCTGTAGTAGTAGCAAAACCAAATTTCAGACCGCATTGGATGAGGCGGAAATAGACATCACGGAAGCTATAGTACCAGGCATGTCTCAGAACAGGAATCAGTAGATAAATATCTATAATTTTTCAGACATCCAAGCTCTTAATCTTTTTGATTAAAAATCAAAACTGGTTTGAGATTTAAAACAACCTCATAACTAGATATGTCAGCAAACAAGGTAACAAGACAAAGCGTCTAAAAATTAATGGAACTGTTAATATAGGCTCTCATGAATTTTCTTGGAAATAAAAAAACTGTTGATACATAAAAATATATTAGCTGACATGAAACTTAAACCAGAAATAGACAAATTCAACCCAATAAACACGCTATTTAGGAAAATTAAGGGAACTTTATGCATATAAGTTATTATTTATGTCTTTTATGTAGGTTGGGATATTTTTTTACGTCTTTTGGTAGGTGTTTCATTGGAAGTTCCCCTCTAAGGGAAATATCCCCTCCCAAGACAAATGTCTAGATCCGCCACTGAGTAGAAAGGGGTTTTAGACATAGGCGTAACCACGGGTTGGTTTTGGGGGTTATAACCCCCCTTTTGGATGTACTTTGAGCTCTATATGCTTAACACCATTATTATTCCATATCCCCCAGATACCTTCAAGGTAGATGTAACCCCCCTTAGGATCATCCTGGTTACACCTCTGGTTTTAGATATAGAAACTGGACATCATTAACCGATCAGATTGGGGATTAAATCTAACTACATTAATGCCAAATGTTGATACTTTATTATTAAACCATCAAGTTCATCCTGCCCATTAAATGAATTTATTTTTTGCTTATTTTTTTTTTCGATTAATTGTTACTATAATCTGATTCAAATTTCATTAATAAATGTGTAAAAATGTGTTTTTTTTACTTTTTCACACTATAAGTACTTCACTACTGTTAGAAATTTTAATCTTTCAAAGTGAATATCAAGGGGTCGATCTAAAATTGAAAACACGACAAGAGGTCTACGAGAGATAAAAGTTTGGGAAACTCTGTGCTAGAAGATTATCTGTGTTTTCAAAATCAGATAAGGAGTATACAAAATTTACTACTTTCTTAATATAATTAATTACTGTGAGAATTTTTTGTTTGGCCAAGAAGATGCAAACGGTCCCAATAAGGAACATCTTGACCTTCAACCATAAACGACGTAAATGATACTTTTGTATTTAATTGTTGGTATTAGATAACATAGCTAATTATTTACACCATTATACATTCGTGACTATACCGAAAAAGAGAAACGCCAGACAATGTTCCGAACACCCTACCATCAGTTTAATGTGCCACACATATTCAAAGTATGTATTTCTAAAGATTATGCATCGTAGAATATACAAAAAGTTAGACAAACTGACAAAACTCAGTTCGGTTTTAGAAATGCGCAAAGAACCAGAGAAGCATTATTTGCAGTAAATGTGCTAATTAGTAAACCAGGACATCTATGTCTGCTTCCTAGATTATAACAAGGCATTCGATACGGTGAAACATAATCCGTTAATAAAACTACTGAGAACAACGAACATCGAGACACGGGATGTAAGAATAATAAATAATCTGTATTAGTATTATGAACAAGAAGCTGTCATACGATTAAATAATTTAAACACCAATAAACTAAAAATCAAAAGAGGCGTTAGACAGGGCTGTGTCTTGTCGCCATCACTGTTTAATGCATACTCAGAAGAAATATTTAAAAAAGCATTAGGAGATGAAGTAGCAGGCATAAAAATAAATGGCCTACCCATATGTGAAATTAGATACGCCGATGACACAATACTGATAGCAGAAACTATATACAGATCTACAAAAAATTTTAGATAAGGTTGTTGCGACGAGTGAAGAAATTTGGTCTGTCACTAAACATAAAGAAGACGAAATTCATGGTTATATCGAAGAAAAATATTAGAAACATCAATCTACACGTAAATAATAAAACGATAGAACGAGTTCAGAATTATAACTATTTAGGGACAAACATTAGTGAAACAATAAACGATTATACCAAAGAAATCCGAATTAGAATAGAAAAGGATAGAAGTGCATTCACTAATATGAAACAAATATTATGTAGTAGAGACCTCAGCCTAAATCTTAGAAAGCGAGTACTAAAATATTATGTATTTTCTGTTCTTTTGTATGGTGTGGAGACATGGACTCTCAATAAACAATGCCTCAATAGATTGGAAGCATTTGAGATGTGGACGTATCGAAGAATACTAAGAATCTCCTGGACAGACAGAATAACCAATGAGGAAGTACTAAGGAGAATACAGAACAGCAGGCAGATACTGAATTCCATCAAAATAAGAAAACTTCAATACTTGGGTCATATAACACGTGGTGACAGATATGAACTCCTAAAATTAATTATGCAGGGAAATATTCAAGGAAGGCGCAGCATAGGTAGGAGAAAAATGTCCTGGCTGAGAAATCTCAGAGAATGGTATGAGCAGCTCAACTGAACTCTTTCGGGCTGTAGTGTCAAAAGTAAGAATAGCAGTGATGATTGCCAACCTTCGTCGCGGAAATGGCACGTATAGAAGAAGAAGACATTCTTATTAAGCCGAGGTAGTATAAGTAAGGAAATATTTTGGTGTCAAAATAACTTATTTTGACACAACATACACTCACCAGCAAAACCGCCCACCTTGTATTTCTTTCAATTTGCAGAAATCATCAATCTTGGACCACATTTTATGAAAGATATGGTGAAAATTAGCTTTGAGGAAAACAAAACAGTAACATTTTTGAAAAAAGAAGTCGTTAATCAGGGAATGCTTAGCAAAAACCCAATGTTTAAAAATCTTTGAAGAAAATTCAAACAAAAATAATTTTGAAAATGATAGTCTAAAAAATATATGACTATTAATAATGGGTGTTGTTGCCTCTTGCATTTAAGACTTTTTGGAGCAGGTTCGGCTATCCATCAATGACATCCTGGATATCAGATTGGGGAATATTGTGCCACTCCTCTACCGCAGCCGTCTTCGGCTCTTCGAAGGATGTAGGGGCTGAAATATGGTTTGGGATGTTCTCATAGGATTTTGGGAGACAGGGTTCATACACCTGCAAGCCAGGATAAGGCCGACATAGATGCACTACAATTCAAGATGACCGCTTTATTGTCAGCAACATGTTAAGAAATCCCCTTTGCACTGCTCCTAAAGCTCGTGCGCGTCTTTTTGAGGTGATAAATAGTGTGAGTGAACGTACCATTAGAAGAAGACTGGCAGAAAGATATTTGAGGGCTTTCCGTCCAGCTCGCGCCACACAACTTATAACGGTCCGAAATTCGTTGTATTTCTGCTCCAACCCTGTATACCAAAGTTATTTGAAATTTCAATCTAGTTTACATTTGTAACACTTTCGCTACGCCCTGTATATTGAATCGAAGAATCGTAGTTCCTAACAGATCTTTCGTATGACTTGATTCACTTCTCACGATGTTGGATGTTTGTTTCGTTGATCGTACGATTCTCTGAAATTTGGCGTAGATATCTAAAGTACCCCAAATTGTTTATATTCTACAGAGGAGGCGACAATGCTTCAAACAGGTTTTGATGGTTTTCGGAGGAGATCATAAATTCTCTAATAATGTATTTCTGCCGGCTTTGAGACTGAAAAGTGTTTATATTATAGAGATAATAGCTTTGAGTAAACAACAAGTGTTACCCATTGAGCACACGTGCGAAATTGCTGACTTAAGTGTTTTTCGTGGGAATAACATTCTCTATTAGAGCCCAGAAAAAATCGCTTACCGATTATGGAAGGTTTCTTATTGGTGGAGAAATTTTGCATGGCGTCAAATTAGGGGTTTGGCGTAGTATGATTTTGGTTTCCTTATTGGTTGAGATTGGATTATGAGCGTTTTGAATCTGTAATTGGTCGATGGGATGGATCCTGTGATGATTTTGCAAAGGGCATTTTGGTTAGAGTTTGAGAAGATCAAGTTAGGGAGTTCTGTTGGGTCCGTCACCAAGAAGAGTTCTAAAGTCTAGTTTGGAGTTGCAGTGACGTTAAAATGTAGTTACCAGTTCTCAGGCCGGCGGAGAACTCAGCGCGGCGATGCAGTGTGGTGTGATAAATGGAACTCCGGCAATTTTCGTTGCTGTCAAGCGAATTGTCGATAATTTATAAATACCATTTTTGGTATTCCTTTTTTTATGCAGTCAGATCCAGGGATTATGCAGAATTCTTTTCGTGTTCAAATACCCTAGTTAAAGCGAAGTTTGCTTTCATTTTAGTATTTTTGATCCAGTTTAATGAACTAGATCAGCGGTTCTCAATCTGTGGTACATGTACCACTGGTGGTACATATCATTATTTGAGGTGGTACACAAAACGCAAAAATAGCCAAAATCAGCACCAATATTATAGTTAATTAGATCACCATGGTAGATAGGTATTTCAGTTAGGTGGTGCCAAAAATATTAAAAAAATATTTGGTGGTACATGACTCAAAAAGATTGAGAACCGCTGAACTAGATAACAAGATTGTTTTAAATATTTTTGTTCGAGTACCTAAGTGCTAATTTTCTATATAAATTTTTTTTACGAACTATGGTTCATCAAATATGTACTGTTGCTGTATCTATTAATATTGTGGAGTGACTTTTGTGATGTGAAATCGCGCCTTGGACAACCACAGGAAGATTCAAGGACAATGATTACAAGGTATTTTTTTTATGTAGAACTTTTCTTTCATTTATTAAATTGGTAATCTCGATCTCAGTTGTAACACCGTGAGATCACAGATTCGAAAATTTATTTTTTTTTTGTCTTAATAAGTAATGTTTTATTTGCTAAATACAATCTTATTATTTCTCTTTTCCTTCTCTCTTGAATCGTAAGAACAATAAAGAATTTGCTGAGTATAGTATAGAGTAGACAAGGTAAGTCACACCATATTTGCTGTTTTAAAGTATTTTATATATTTTTTATTTGACTATGTTTTTTGTTTTATTTTGATTTATCTTTCTTTGCTTTATTTCTATTTTTTGTATAATTTTTGGTTCCCTTTAAGTAACCAGTGGCGCCCAATATTTTATTTTATTTTAATTTAACATCCTTATTTCGATTTTTCTTTTATTTTTTTTCTAAGCTAATACGAGTATACTATAACATCCCTTAAGAATCCACACCCCATTAGATCTCTGAGACTTGAGCGACCGTGGCCTTCATTGTGTAACATCCCCTTATATGACATATCAACATCTTGTCAAAGTTCTATTACCTTTTCATGTTATACAAATGACGCCCTTTCGTGGGACTGTTTCAAACTACTCCCACAACGCCACATACTTGGTTTTGCGCAAGAATATGCTAACTGGACTGTGGCTAAATGGAAGAACATACAGTTCTCAGATCAGAACAGAATAGACCTAAGAGGTCCATATGTACGTCAGCTTGGTTAAAGGCGTCAAAATAAATGGTTTGCTCCATGCACTATAACCGAAACAGTGGCTTACTACGAGGAGGGTCAATAATTATTTGGGGAAGTATCTCTCATGAAGCTCGTACGAATCCAATTGGGCTCGATAGAGGCAGTGTGAATGCTCAAAGATACGTGGAAGAAGTTTTCCAAGACCATGTCATGCCTTTCGCACCGTTAATTGGTGAAAACTTTACATTATGACAATGCCGTTGCCATACCGCGAGATTCACCCGTGAGTAGGGATGGCAAAAACAAATTGTAGATCGATATATTGTATCATAAATATAATACATCGAATGAAGATATCGATATATATCAGAGAAAAAATATCGTTAGGTGCGATATATCGATATATTCTTATATAATTAAATAAAATAAAAGAATTACTAAAATATACTACTAAAAAAGTAAATTATACAAAATAATAAACAAAAGGATGAGATTTTCTTCAAAATTTAAAAGTAAAGATGCACTTACGTATAAAATCCTTTAATATTTTTAATACATACAGAGTATCAGTAAAGAAGTACCTACATACAGTATCAATACAGAATTTTTAAAACTATTATATTAAAAATTACTTAAATTATAATTATATGTATGTTTATTTAAATTTATGTCTTATGTTATGTATTTATGAATATATATATTCAAAATAAGTTTAATTCTTGTGGCAGTGAATTCAAAAATATTAATTTTGACAACCGTTTGCCTGCTAAGCGGTTCCTTGTTTTGGTAGCAGTTGCTCCTTCCAACACCAGTAATATTGACATCTTGAGTTTTAGGGTTTTTGTCAATACAATACAATTATTTTAAAACTTTAAAGAACGTACTACGTGAACGTGACAAATGGTAAATTTGAGATCGTTTTATTAGGGTTTACATAGCCTGTCCTCTTGAAAAACATTGTTAAAAGTTTTAAAAAATATTGTACTACCTGCAACTTGGACAACAAGGGCAAGGGTGGGTATACGACATTCAAATAAAATAATACTGGTCGAAAATCTTGATTTATGATATTTCTATATAGACCAAGGATCTGTTTTTAGGTGGATGTGAGAGGTGGCATTCAGATTTTTGCGGATAAAGTTAGGTGATAACTTCGTTAATAATAATTGATTTATGCTCCTTCTCAAATGCCCGGAAAATTAACAAAAAAAAAAATAAAATATTTAAAAATTTCAAAAAATTTCGTTTTTTTCTACTTTTTTGCTTATAACTTTAAAACGATTCATTTTGGAACAAAGTCGTATAGGAATAAAACAAAGATAATTAAATTTTCTATCAGATGCGATTGGTTAAAAATGTCTTAATTTATCACCCTTGCTGCAAAATAGCAATAAATATAAAATAAGGGGGCAAAACAAGCCTGTCCTTATTCAATGATTTTCCATCACTTATATAGGTTACACTTGGAACCTTCCTAATTCGCTTAGAAAATTTTTGTAATGTGCTAAAACCGTACACCAAATTTCATTAAAATTGACTTACTAGATTTTGAATAATAATTTTGCAATCTAAACTTTTTTAAAAAATTAAAATTTTTTAAAATCTTGCACAACAAAAACTAGAACATACAAAGATTTGTCAATTTTTTTACATATAAAGAAGCACTCCACCTATCTAATGCACTTTACAGAATTGAAATCGGATTATTTAAGCAGCCTCAGCAATGTTTTAAAGTTATAAACAATTTTTTGGCTTACAAACAAATTAGTCCTGTGACCAGGAGGGGGTGCTACGGGCTCCTTTATTTAGATGGACTTACCCAAGATTTTTATGTATTTTTTGACTCGTAGAACACGATTTTTTTGGGTAACAGTTGATCCGGATGTCGATAAGATTGTTATAAACAAAGAACTTGAGGAATTACATAACATCGATTTTTCGCAAAATAAAACATTTTTTTTGTATTTCTTGGGTAATTCTAAGCAAAAAATGTTCTTACAAGTTTTTTCGTAGGATGCATAGTTTTCGAGATAAACGCAGTGGAACTTTCAAAAATTCGAAAAATTGCAATTTTTGAACGCGAATAACTTTTGATTAAAAAATAAAATAGCAATTCTGCTGACAGCATTTGAAAGTTTAAGTCAAATTATACCGGTTTTAATTATTTGCATTGCTAAAAATTAATTTCTTTATTATTAAACCAAGCTATTTGTTTATAAGCCAAAAAATTGTTTGTAAGTTTAAAACATTGCTGTGGCCCCTTAAATAATCCGATTTTAATTCTGTAAAGTGTATTAGATAGGTAGAGCACCTCTTTATATGTAAAAAATTAGACAACTTCTAAATGGTCTACTTTTTGTTCAGAAAGATTTTAAAAAATTTGAACTTTTTTAAAAACATTTAGATTGCAAATTTATTATGCAAAATCGATTAGGTCGATTTTAATGAAATTTGGTACACGGTTTAAGTATGTTATAGTCGGTTCGCTAAGCTCAGACGCAACTGGCTAGATATTTTAGTCAATAATTTTTTTGTTTTTTGCCAATTTTGCAAAAATTTGCAAAATTACTAACTATTTAGTAATTATTAACTATTTAGTAATTATTTTTTGCCAATTTTACTAAAATTGGCAAAATTACCGACTAAAATATCTAGAAAGTTGCGTCTGAGTTTAGCGAACAGACTATACAAAGAATTTCCTAAGCGAATTACTAAGGTTCTACTAAGCGCCACCAAAGTGGTTAAAAACATTGAATAACAACAGGCGTATTTTGCCCCCTTATTTTGTATTTATTGCTATATTGCAGAAAAGGTAATACGTTCAGACATTTTTGACCAGTCGTATATCATACAAAATTCAATTATCTTTATTTTATTTCTGTACGACTTTGTTCCAAAACGAATCGTTTTAAAGTTATAAGCAAAGAAAGCAGAAAAAATCGACGTTTTTCGAAATTTTTAAATATTTTAATTTTTTTATTAATGTTCCGGGCATATTTGAGAAGGAGCATAAGTCAATTATTATTACTGAAGGTGTCACCTAACTTTATCTGCAAAAATCCGAATGCCACCTTTCACATCCAAAAATAGACGTTTTTTCACAGATGCTTACTGGTCTAATAGTGTAGTAGTGTAGTAGAATATTGTTTTCACCCAATTTTGAAAAAATGTGAAAACTTTGTATTATCCACGTCCGTCTGTCCGTCCGTCTGTCTGTAATCACAACTCCTCCGTCAATATACCAGCTAGAATGACAAATGAGGTGTCAACTGAAAGCTGATAATCCAAGGATGGTACTAAAGGTGAGATATTCGACCTTGGCGGTCTGTCCGTCGGTCTGTCCGACCGCGAATATAACTCCTCCATCATTATACCAGGTAGAATGACAAATGAGGTGTCAAATGAAAGCTTATAATCCAATGATGGTACTAAAGGTGAGGTATTTGACGTAGGCTGTCTTTCCGTCGGTCCGTACGACCGCGAATATAACTCCTCCATTATTATACCAGCTTGAATGATAAATGAGGTGTCAAATAAAAGCTTATAATCCAAGGATGGTACTAAAGGTGAGATATTTGACCCAGGCTGTCTTTCCGTCGGTCCGTACGACCGGGAATATAACTCCTCCGTCATTATACCAGGTAGAATGACAAATGAGGTGTCAAATGAAAGCTGATAATCCAAGAATGGTACTTAAGGTGAGATATTTGACCTTGGCGGTCTGTCCGTCGGTCTGTCCGACCGCGAATATAACTCCTCCATCATTATACCAGGTAGAATGAAAAATGAGGTGTCAAATGAAAGCTTATAATCCAAGGATGGTACCAAAGGTGAGATATTTGACCTAGGCTGTCTTTCCGTCGGTCCGTACGACCGCGAATATAACTCCTCCATCATTATACCAGCTTGAATGATAAATGAGGTGTCAAATGAAAGCTTATGATCCAAGGATGGTACTAAAGGTGAGATATTTGACCTAGCCTGTCTTTCCGTCGGTCCGTACGACCGCGAATATAACTTCTCCGTCATTATACCAGGTAGAATGACAAATGAGGTGTCAAATGAAAGCTGATAATCCAAGGATGGTACTAAAGGTGAGATATTTGACCTAGGCGGTCTGTCCGTCGGTCCGTCCGACCGCGAATATAACTCCTCCATCATTATACCAGCTAGAATGATAAATGAGGTGTCAAATGAAAGCTTATAATCCAAGGATGGTACTAAAGGTGAGATATTTGACCTAGGCAATCTTTCTGTCGGTCTGTACGACCGCCAATATAACTCCTCCGCCATTATACCGGGTAGAATTACAAATGAGGTGACAAATGTCAAAGTTTAGTAAAAATGACTCAAAATTAGTAAATTCGTATATCAATCCACGCAAAGTTACACGTAAAATTCAAATATCGTCTTCCAGTTCTACTTTCGATTACTTTGGGTGAAAACCTAGGACTTACGAAGTCCAATTACTTGTTTCTTTAGTACCTATAACATACTAGCGTCTCAAAAAAATAAGGATATGATTTATATTATAAGATTTTATTATAATTTTATATCTTGCCGATATGGCATATTAATCTTGTGTGGGCGATATATTGAATCTCAAATATCGATATATTTTCCGATAAATCGAAAGTTGAATATCGATATAAAACTATCGATAAAATTTTAAAATATATCGATAAATTTAATTTATCGATACATCGTTGCCATCCCTACCCGTGAGTACCTTAATGAGGTCGGAAATTAAGTTTTACCATGACCGGCATGCATTTCCGATATTAACCCAACTGAACATATTTGAGACAACCTCAAAAAACGGGTAAGAACAAGAGCACCAGCCCCTACATCCTTCGAAGAGCTCAATTCGGTTGCGGTGAAGGAGTGGCACAATATTCCCCAATCGGTTATCCAGGATATCATGAATTGATTGCTAAACCGTCTCCAAGAAGACCTAAGGGCCAGAGACCGCAACACCGATTATTAACACTCATATTTTTTTAGACTATGATTTTCAAAATTGTTTTTTTTGAATTTTCTTCGAAGATTTTTAAACACTGGATTTTTGACAAGCATCCCTTCAGACTTTTTTTTTCAAAAATTTTACTGCTTTGTTTTCCTGAAAGGTGGTTTTCACCAACTGGTCTTACAGCGAAAAGTAGAGGGAAAGCGAGGAGCAGGAAGGCGAAGGATTCCGTGCCTGAAAAATCTACGTACGTGGTTCAACACAACCACTACAAATCTTTTCAGAGCAGCAGTGTGCAAAGTACAGATTGCCATGATGGTCGCCAACATCCGAAACGGATAGGCACTACAAGAAGAAGAAGGTTTTCACCATATCTTTCATAAAATGAGGTCCAAGAATGATAATTTCTGCAAATTGAAAGAAATACCAGATGGGTGGTTAATTTTGCTGGTAAGTATATTATTATTTCAATCCCCCTACTACGTTTTTTTCATAAATTATAAATGCGGTTTTTTACCAAATACTAAGCCGATTACTAAACTGGTTGACTATAATTGACTTATTCGGAATCCGGTCGCTTTCTGGACCAAAACATACAACGAGGTTCACGCTGAACACGACACAGAAACAGTAAACCACGAACCACAGAGAGTAATGAAATAGAATTAGTCACCATGGTCCCATGGTCGTGCAGAGTTCAAATTTGACGAGATTAGACATAGGCGTGGCACTGGGAAAGGTACGTCTAGACGCCAGCGGGCGCTTTGATCTTCTCTTTAAATAATTTTATTGTTACTCTAGTCAATTTATATCAAAAGTTTATCAGACTGACATGTTTATTTACGAGACTACTTTAATAAATCGATACAATCATTCTTTCTGGACTGGGATATTATTATACCACCGTTTTATTCAAATATCTCATGACGGGGAGTGATAAGAAAAAAATAATTCAATGCGATATCAGTTCCTATAAAATAGATAACATTAAACAAATATTCAAAGACAATTTATTGCCGTTAAATTAAAAGTAAGAAGTATAAAGACTGGTATGGTCAACATAAAGGCAATATTATATAGAACAGAAATATGCTTTATTGTCATTGAAAATTGTACAATTTTATAGACAAAGCTTACAAAGAGGTAAAAAAAACAATAATAAATATAATTTAAAAATATCACAAGGAAAAAAAATATAATTTACTGAAATTATATAAATCGTCAATATAAATAAAAAATAAAGAAATATAACAGAAAAAATGTATAACAACATTTAAATAAATTGCATAACCAACCTTAGCAACTAATAAATTTAATAAGATAAGTATACTGCTCTTTTATATTTGTTTATTATTGCTCTTAGTATCGTCATTCTCTTAGCCATTATCCCTATGCGGAGTCCTAAATTCCCTAATTGCATTTCTCCATAACTTTCTATCTTGGGTCATATCAACATCAATCCCTTATACCATACCGACATGGACTGGCTAAGCGTCCCCTCTCCCCCCCAATCTTCTTTGGTCTTTCTTTCCTGCTTGTTCCAGGAATTCGCAGTTCAACATTTCTTCGTATTGGAGGATTACTGTCTCGACGTTGAACATGACCAAACCATCTTAACTTATGCTCCCTTATTTTGGCATCAATTGGTACCGCCCCAAGACTTCCCTTAATATACTGATTCCTTATTTATATATCGTTTTTTTGTTACTCCACTCATCCATCTAAGAATTCTCATTTTCGCCACATGCATTCGCATTCCTCTTTCTTTTTAACTGCCCAGCATTCGGTTCCGTACATCATAGCCGGTCTGATGGCTGTTTTATAGAATTTTCTATTGTATGTATCTGCATCTATTTCCCCATTACTCGGCAACACCGATCCTAGGCATTTAAAACTCTTACTTTTGATAAAAACGTTGATAAAGAAAAAGAAAATTTTTAAAGGCAGAAAACAGGAAATCAATGGAATCTATTGAAATCATGAAAATAATCGGAACAAAAATAAAAAAACATTCAACAAAAACAACCAATCCAAAAACTAATTGAACAGAATACGAATATTTTACACTATATGGCAAAACCGACATATTAACACTGAGATGAAGTCAAGAATTTATAAAGCCAGTTTCAAATGAGAAATGCATTGAAAACATCATTCAATCACTATGTGTTTATAGCTTTGTTTAACAATAAAAAAATTTATTATTTTTAGCAATGAAAGTAATCAAAACCGATAGAATTTGACTTGAACTTTCACATGCGGTAAGCAGAATTGCTATTTTATTTTTCAATCAAAAGTTATTCGGGTTCAAAAATTGCAATTTCTCGAATTTTTGAAAGTTCAACCGCGAATATTTTGACAAGAAAATAAAAAAAAATCAGAGTGGCAACCCCTCCCATTATAATTTATGGGTATGAAAAATAGATTAAAACATATTCTCAGTCCTACAGGATATACGTGTAAAATTTCATAAAAATCGGTCAAGCCGTTTCGGAGGAGTATCGTAACTAACACTGTTACAGGAGAATTTTAGGTATATAGAAGTAACTGAGAATTAAATAATCAAAGTGCCAAACTTTGACCACAATTAACCTAGGCCAAAAGTTTTTTTTGGAAATTCGTGTAAAAATACCAGCTTTTGAAATACCATAGTAGAAGTACGATGTACTCTACTGTCAATATTAACAAAGCTATTCAAATTGTTTTTAAGCAAAAAATGACTCTACTTTAGTAAAAAAATTTCGAAATGATAAAAATGACTTTTTATTGATTTTTTTAAATACTTTGAAAATATAAGTGTTCTTTTTTCATGTGATTTCCACAGAATTACTCTATCATTATTATTTTCTGAACAATAACGTTGCAAAAAAAGCTCTTTGGGATAAACAAATTGAATAAAATTTAAACTAATTGACGAATCGTCCTGAAATTTTTTGGGCATGATATGTACTGGTTGTCTCAACTTTTCATGCAATATGAAACTCTTAAATTCCTTTTCGGAAAAGTTATAGCAAATTTTTTATTTTCATAATTTTAGTCTTATCTTGCAATTATCGAAGCAACAAATAATCGGACCAAAATTCAAAAACTGACATTTTAAACCTTTGCTCACCTAATAAATGATGAATACTCCGAATAAGATATTTAATAACCCTATTTTTACCTGTAGCTATTTAAACGAAAAAACTGCCATTTTTGACCCTTATTTGTTAATAACTAAAATTCTCGTTCGAATTGTGACGGGCATTTTTGTATGTATAATCTATTAGTTATATAGTACCCAAAAACCCCATTTACAACCTGGCTGCTCAAACTCAAGTGTCCAGACAAAAACCTTATTTCTCTGAACTATAAGTATACTTTCGCTCCAAGAATAAGAATAAGTGCACGCAGTATATGTATTACAAAATAAGTTTAAATAATTAATTCATTAAAATTACGCGAAAGCGCCTATGACAATTATCTAATTGAAATTACTAAGTTTATAGGAAGCAGTGGGAGATAATATAAAACTAAATCAACAACCACGGAAAACATAACAGTAATCAAATTATCACTGTGCCAAGGTTAAAACAAACAACTCATCTACTTATCACACAATAATTATCATAAAAATTAATAACAATCCTTATTTATGTACTACAAAAATATTAAATTTCACAATTAACCACTTCAGTTCCACTAAATTTCCTAAGCACCAACTAAAAATACATTCACCGGCAAAATTAACCGCCCACCTTGTATTTCTTTAAATTTGCAGAGCGTATCAATCTTGAACCACATTTTATGAAAGATACGGTGAAAACCATCTTTGAGGAAAACAAAACAGTAACATTTTTGAAAAAAAAGTCGCTTATCAAGGGATGCTTAGCAAAAATCCAACGATTCAAAAAAATTTCAAACAAACCAAATTTTGAAAATCATAGTCTAATTAAAAAAAATATGAGTATTGATAATGGATGTTAAATTGGATAAACACAAGTTAGAAATAGTATCACAAACTGAAACAAAGAAGAAAGGAAGCGGTATCGAAATAATTGGCAGTTACCTTCATCTTTACAGTGGCGTCACAAAAGATAAACATGCAAGTTAGATGTGTATCGGTATTAATTAGAAAGACACTAAAGAATACAATAACAGATTGGGATGCAATAAATGAAAATATCATACGAGTAAACATAAACATCTTACAACATAAACTCACTGTTTTTGCAGTATATGGTGTGTCAAATAGGTATATTCTCACGTCAGTGAAAAATAAATGTTCCTTTGAATGTTACATCAAGAGATATCGAAAATTAATGACACTAGAGAAATAATTATATTAGGAGACATCAATAGTCGAACGGGAAAATGGAAAACAACAACATAATAGGACCTTTGGGCGAAGAAATAGTAAACGGCAATGGCGAAAGACTTATAGACTTATAAACTTATAGACTTGTGCGACCAACTTCAGTTAAGAATTAACAACGGCTATTTCAACCACAACGAGGTATACAATGATTCAAAAATATTTCAAAGAAACCAAATTTTGAAAATCGTAGTCCAATTAAAAAAAAATATGAGTATTTATAAATAGGGAGCGGATTTTATGCTAAATGCATATTGCATGCATATTTCGCATATTTGAGAACTTTACTAAATGGTGCATACTTTTAAAGAAACATGCATATTTTGTGCCTATTTAAAAACATTTAAGTCCAAAAAAATTTTAAATTGTTTAATTCGACACAAAATATTTCCCCGCACAGGCTGTCGTATCTATCAATTCGAAAACTACCTGAAGAGAGACGGCTCATTCACTGCCTTTCATTTTTTCTTAGAAAATACCCGATCTTTACACAAAGTACTTTGCAAGTAGTAGCAAGCAGTACAAAGGACGATGCAATACTAATCTGATTTACAACGTATGCTGCACCAATTCAACATAATCGCCAGAAAATTTAACATGTTAATTTCCTCATAAAAAAACAAAATGCATGGTTATAACAGCAGATCCAATAAAATGTAAATTGGAGCTTGAAGGTCAGATAATAGAACAAGTGATGGAGTTTAAATATCTAGGCATCACACTATCTAGCTACGGAAGGCTCGAAACAGAAGTAAGACAAGTGAATAGAGCAAACAGAGCCGCAGGTTGCCTGAATGACACAATAAGGAGAAATAAAAATAACTGAAAAGAAATGAAAGGCAGAATTTACAAAACAGTCATCAGACCAATAATGACATACGCGGCAGAAACCGACCCGACACAGAGAGGACAAAAAGATTGCTCGAAACAGCGGAGATGAAAACCCTTCGAAAAATCGATGGTAAGACTCTATACTCTATGGGACAGAGCTAGAAGTACAGATATACGACGGAGATGCAAGGTGGATAACATTAATAACTGGGTAAGAAACAGAAGAATAGAATGGAATGACCACATAAGCCGAATGACAACAAATAGGGTAGTCAGGACAGCCAGAGACGGCTCCCCAGTAGGAAGACGATCAGTGGGAAGACCACGAAAACGATGGAACGACAACTTACTAGAGGCACATTGAAATAACAGACAGAGTCATGTCTATACAAAAAGAAGAAGACGAAGAAAATACCCGATCTTTACACAAAGTACTTATAGTGCTTATAGTACGCCGTTATAAAATGATTGTAGGACGTTAAAGTGATGAAGGATCGTTTACCCGGAAATCCGAATTTTACTAACTTTTATTATATTTAGTAGGTACCTATAATTCTGGTGATTCTTTTAAATCCTCTATTGTTAAGAGAATTTACAATTTAACCATAGTTTTACGATTTTCTAACGGAAATTAACAAGTTATTTTAAATACGCCCCAAATACTTCTATTGATGTTGAAAGGAGTTTTTCAAGTTATAAAAATATTTTATCTGATCAATATGTTTCCTCGTAAAGAATTTGGAAAAACACATATTGTAGTGAATTATAGTCGAAGATATATTTATAGTGATATTGTTGTTTTATTTTAAATAGATAACTATTGGTAGCAGTTTTTGTAAAATATGTGAATAAATTGCATATATAAAAAAATGATTTTATTTGAAAGATAATTAATAAGATTGCCGCTCCCCCTATAAAAGAACCCCCTAGAATAGAATAAAACAGAAAATTTGTGGTTTCTCGAAATGCACATTTTTTGAATTTTTGTGCGTATCTTGCGCATATTTCGTAATTTTTTATCGCATATATATGCGCATATTTCATCAAAATTGATAGCATATAAATCCGCTCCCTAATAATGGATGTTGCCGCCTCTTGCATTATGATTTCTTGGAGGAGGTTCGGCAATCCATTCATGATATCCTGGATATCAGGTTGGGGATATTGTGCAGCCGTCTGGGCTCTCCCAAGGATGTAGGGTCTGAAAATATGGTACAGGATGCTCTCATACGATTTCGGGAGACATGTTGATACACCCGCAAGCAAGGTCAAGACCAACATCGATGCACTACATGGCAGCTAATCTGGAAAGCTCAACGTAGGTGGCGCTCGTGTAGTTGGAGGTCACCTCAACTTACGTCAACACTTTAAATCAATCTATTTCTAAGTAAATATTGCATATTTGTTTCGCTGTGTGAATTAAACTTAAGAGCATAAAATCCCTCAATGTTATGCTTGTGCAGTTGTGCTCATCAAGAACATCAGGACACAGGTTTCCCAAAGATATTCTGATCAGAAAAAGTGGATTGTAGCAATAAGAAGCGATAAATATGTGCGGAAATAAATGCACGTATTTGCAAAAAAAATTGTTGAAACAGATTATATATTGCCCCTAGATTCGACTGTAAAAAATAGAATACTTCACTATAAAATTCAGATCAAAATTTATTATAAACGCATGGATTAAGGTATGCAATTTTATATACATTCACATCACACTGTTGCCACATCTAAAATCGCTTTTTATGAAGTGACAATATAAAAAAAAATATTTGAAATAATAATATAGAAAAATATGAAATAATAATTTGAAATAATTCTCAAGTTCTCAATATTTTTTAGTGACTAAAACATATCCTGACCAAACCTAAGCTAGCGTCATCGAAAATAATATAAACAAGTTAATAACTGAAAATTTAAGTGACATATTATCTTTAAAATATGCTTTAAAATGACTAAAACATAACCTGATCAAACCTAACCTAATCAAAAATAATATAAACAAGTTACTAACTGAAAATTAAAGTGACCTAGTACCATTCAAATATTCTTTAATGACTAAAACCTGATCAAACTAACCCTAATTTTTTCTAATTTCACCTTAAATTTAAGGTCGCCTTTTACCTAGACGAACACCCAAATAATTATACTTAATTAAATTAACACATTCTATATTTCTATAAGGAATTATATATTTTTTTAAATAAGGCAACATTGCAGAATCATCTGCGCTCAACCCATCCTTAAACCAAATTTACCCCAAATGCGCAACTGTCATGGCGGCGATATTTTGAAAATATCACATTTTTAAATGAGATAGACACAAAAATTAATGCTGAGCGCACTTATTTGGGAATTTTAAATTGATAAAAAAGTAAGGCAGATATCATATACATATACACACTAGACTCGTGGGGAGAGTGAGTCAATACCAAATAAATACCCTCAGATCTATACCCTCTAAGCTATAGAAATCAAACATTGAGACGATGATTAATATAGTTTATCATTCGATAAGGGCTTCCTTTTTTCCAGTAACTCTCGTATGCCTTCTCCTCAATTCGTTTTTCAACGCACAAACAGCCCAAGATCCGTATTTATCGGCCATAATTTATTATTTGTTAAATAGTAATCAAAAACACCATATACAAACTTCACGAATTGTCAAAACGTTGACCTCCAACTACACTAGCGCCGCCAAGCGGGATCAAATGCGTACATAGCTCAGTGGCGGCTGGTGGGGTAAAATTTTGGGTAGGCCAAGCCAGCAAATTACATATAGCTATGTATAATAATACATAATATGCAAATATAAATTTATTTTTATGTATAATAGTGTAGGTGTAGGAAACAGCGGTTGAACCTCGCAAAATGGACACAAGTCCGGTTTTTTTCTGGTATATCAAGGGGTGTCGTTATGCAACTAATTTTTTCTTAAACAATTTCGCCCCGGAACCCTCTTTTCATCCCTTTAAAGGGAGTAATTTGTGGTTTTTGCGAAACGTAGCCCTTCCTGTACGTTTTGCAAAAAAATTACTTAATAGTAAAATGAAGAGGACTATATTTCCTACTATTTATTTTCCGACAGCATATGTCTATCACCCACCGTTTAGCGGGGGTGGCACCCCAACGTTGACAAATTTTTAAAAAAGATGTTTTAAAAAAATATTTTTCCCTAACTGTAATGAAAATTAAGAAGAAACCCTGCGGCAATTAATCACAAATAAGTGGCTGATTTTTTAATATAGGTTTCATTTAAGGGCAATTGCAAATTTTTTAATTACAGGGTGTTACATTTTAAAAAAACCCCTTTTTATACAATTTGAACTGCCTATGCTAGAGTAAAAAAAACTTTCAGCGATTATCGATGTACTAGTGTTATTTACAAATTTGTATAATGCACCCCCATATTTTTCCCGGAACCACCCAAAAAAAGGAGAATTAATTAAGAAAATAATAAAAAATTGATTTTGTGCCACCACTGTGGTTTTAAGGTGCAAAGAAAATAAAATATGCATAAGTCATAATGTGTATCAGACAGTGTGTTCTTTTATTTTCCATAAGTACGTTATCCATAAAATGAATAGGTGACGAAAAAAAAAACAAAAACTGGAGCACGCCAAAGCATTTCTGAGGTTTGCGGCGCCGTTTGCTGTGCCGTAACGTTTGCTGATACGAAAAAAATGCATAGGACCTTATTTGTTGAGAAAATAGTGGTCTTTAATTCTGTATAAGTTTGTTTTAAAAAAAATGCATAGGTAATGAGAAAAAGGGGGTTTTTAAAATGTAACACCCCGTAATTAAAAAATGGGCAATTCCCCTTAAATGAAACCTATACCAAAAAATCAGCCACTTACTTGTGATTAATTTCCCTAGGGTTTCTTCTTAATTTTCATTACAGTTAGGGAAACATAATTTTTTTAAATATCTTTTTTAAAAATTTGTCAACTTTGGGGCGCCACCCCCGCTAAACGGTGGGTGATAGACATATGCTGTCGGGAAATAAATGGTAGGAAATATAGTCCCCTTCATTTTACTATAATTAGGGCTACGTTTCGCAAAAACCCCAAATTATCCCCTTTAAAGGGATGAAATGGGGGTTCCGCGGAGAAATTTTTTAAGAAAAAGTTAGCCTCACAATAAGCTCCCCTTGATATACCAGAAATAAAATAAAACCGGACTTGTGTCCATTTTGCGAGGTTCAACCTCTATTTCCCACACTATAAAAATACTTAGAAGGTAACTGTAACAGATTTACATTTAATTATATTTTAAAAACTAAATCAAATTATGAACTAAAATATACAAATAGTTTACATATTTTATTATTTATAGAGCAGGTTTATTCTTCTCTCTTTGCTTTGTGCAAATTTGTCAGTTACAATTCGATAATTCTGTTATCGGCAACGAAGCCCGGCGAAGTGTGAAGTGGGCGAAGGCCAGTTTGAATCGGGCCTATACACCAGGCATAACACGACAATATAAAAATCGTTGTCCGGCAAGCTACTTCACTTGGAACGCTTTTTGTACGGAGATCTTATGTGAGCGGAGTCGGCCAGCTCCGAGCGGGCCTATGATATTTAACAGCTTGTTTACATGGGCGGTTTGCCAACGTTTGACGCCGCGGTTTACCTGAAAAACCCAACCGCCGCGGTTCGTACACATGAGAGCGATTGACTGGCGGTCTCATTCCTCCCTAGTAAACTTACAACCGCCGCGATTTGACGACGGAAAGGTTGCATGTGTACGATGTTGAGCGGTTGCATTTGTTTCTATGTTAAACTTGAACCGCGGCGGTTGGGTTTTTCAGGTAAACCGCGGCGTCAAACGTTGGCAAACCGCCCATGTAAACAAAGCGTAAAATACAATTCGATGCTTTCTGTGAATGTGGTAATAACAAAGTTGTCTTAACGGACGCTAATGTATTGAGTGATTTAATACATTTAAAAGTTATTTACATGCTTTAACATAATTTTTGAATATGTCTTTTTCTATTTCAAAGCTCTTAAAATTATTGGGTAGGCCCGGCCTATCCTGCCTACCCCCAAAAGCCGCCACTGACATAGCTGCCATTCGAGATGGTCGCTTTATTGTCGGCAACGTGTTGAGATATCGCTTTTGTACTGCTCCTGAAGCTCGTACGCGTCTTTTTGAGGTGAGAAATGTTAGTGTGAGTGAATGTACCAGTATAAGAAGACTAACAGAAAGAAATTTGAGTGCGTTGTGCTTTCCGTCCGGCTGGCCCTTACAGCTGCTCCCACAACACCGTAAAGCTAGACTTAATTTTGCGCGAGAATATGCTAACTGGACTGTGTCGGAATCGAAAAACATACGGTTCTCAGATCAGAACGGAAGAGAGCTTGTCTACAGGCGTCAAAATGAAATGTTTCCCTTTCATACCATGCATGCACTATAACCGAAACAGTGTCTTACCGAGGAGGGTAAATAATGATTTGGGGAGGTATCTGTTACTAAGATTGTACGGATCTTATTTTGATAATATCCACTTTCGATAGAGGCAGTGTGAATGCTCAAAGATACGTAGAAGAAGTTCTCCAAGACCATGTCATACCCTTCGTACCGTTCATTGGTGAAAACTTTAGATTAAGGCCCGGCGCAAATTGAACCTAAGCGAGACACAACCTGCGTCGGCGGGACGGGTGACCCGTGCAGTTATTTTTCTAGCGCACCGCATATTGATCACAACCCAACCCAACCGTTGGCTGTCGCTGTAACGAATAGAGATGGGCAAAATCAGTGCGGGCGTGTAACGGTTACTTTTGATACCGGTTCTCAGTGCTACTGAGTACAAATTAATACTGATTACAAAATACTGATGTATCTGATGTATTTAAAATATTAGTAACATCTCCAATTATGATTTTACCTGTGTAATAAATTACTACCACACCAACAACGCATTATTTGCATGAGTGAATTTTTCTATAGTCAAAACCAGTTTACTGTAACAACTCGCACCTTTGGAGAAACACTGACGTAATTGCAACTTTTTCACAAAAAAATATTTATCAACACTACGACATTCCTAATATTCGTATTTGTCTGGAGAAACAAAGAATTATAACTCTTCCCTATTGCGCTAGATGAAGTGTATTAACCTATGTATGTATATCAAACAAAGTCAGATTGTCAGTTGTGCGTGACACAACTTTAGTATGCAATGGTAAAATTATGAAATTTTTCGGGGAACAATGAAATACCTATTTGCTAATTTTTTAAGAAACAATGAGATATTTGCTAATTTTATCCCCTTTCAGGCACGCGGCTTTGAAGTGATGTTTAAGAAAAATTCTAATCCTAAAATCCTAATAACTAAGACTGTGGACAATAAACTTCTACTTCCTCTTGTAATTTGCATCTCATTTTTGGCTTCAACTAACTTTCAGAACTTTAAATACGTTTTCTCAAATTATCAACAATTAACAAATTTGCATTGATGTACGGCAGTGTTTCCCCAAAGGTGCGAACTATGCTAAAAACTAATTATTTTATCAGCCAATACTATATCATAAACAACACTGATTGTGATTGTCGTTGCAAAAACTGCTTACCTATTATATTTATATCTCGTCTACATATTTTGTTTTTAAGCTTTAAAATGTAATATGATGACAAATTTTATTTGAGGGTAATGCGATATTCACAGATATCCTTAACGGTTTTTAAATATTGAATCATTTTTCAATGATAATGTTATGTAGATTTAAGAAATGAATGATAAAAAAATTTTATACCTATATAAAGGGATTGCGCCATCAGAGGCGGCTGTACCTATTGTGCAGGGTGTGCGGTGCACACATGCGCCGGGATGTTGGGGGCGCCGAGCGCCAAAGAGCGGGTCATTTACTTTGTTTCAACATAAAATATGCTTTAAAACGATTAATGAAAAATTACATTGGCACTTAGCGCCATAACAGACGGGCAACTGTGGCCGGCCACAGTCGCTCGTCTGTGATGCAACGTCCACTCCACATAAGAACTCACGGTCAATCATCGGAAACTACTTTTGTGGATCCACAGAGTGGCCGGCCACAGTCGCCGTCTGTTATGGCGCTTATGCGCGATGAAAGAATGTTGCGGGGACGTAGCATTGGCAAGATTGGGAGGTCGGGAGGCTTATTCCAGAGGCAATTTGGTTTTTGTAAAGGGAAAAGCACGGTGAGTGTATTCGACACTTTGTGCAATAGAGGGGATGAACACCGTTGGGTGGCCCTGTTGTTGTTCGATGTTAGGAATGCATTCAATACGCTGCAATGGAACGAGGTAATGAAGGTAATGGAGAAGAGAGAATTTCCTGGATACCTGATGAACGTAGTAGCGGACTATCTTTCAAAGAGAAGAATTATGGTGGAGAAAGGATCTGCCTTGGGCCCGACGCTATGGAACCTGGCATATGACGGGATGATGAACTGTGGAAATGGAGAGGGTACGACTCCCTTCGCATTCGCGGACGACCTCGCTGGTAGTGGCGGGGGACGAGCCAGATCTTAAATACCGGGTACGGAACGCAGGCGGCGTTGTGAAGAAATGGATGATACAGCACGGACTGAAACTCACAGCAGAGATGACCGAAGCCATCATTCTGACAGGGAAAAGAAACAGGCAAAGTGTGGAACTAAAATGTGCAGGGGCGTGTCTAATATCCAAGAAACACGTAAAATACCTAGGAGTGACGTTGGACCAGAACGGAAAGTGGGAGGAGCACGTGCGTGTGGTGACCCAGAAGGCTGCAAACAGTGCGGCTGCGTTGGAAATGGTGATGCCCAACATTGGGGAGCCCAAATCCGAAAGGAGGAGGACCTTGCACGGTGTTGTGCAGTCGATCATCCTCTACGCGGAACCAGTCTGGAATGAGGCGGTAGAGATATAGGCCTACAGGGGGCTCATGACACGAGTGGACAGGACTGTGTCTGCCGCAGTCTTGTGGGCCATCACTGGATGTGTTCCAGTGCATGTGTTGGTAGTGAAAAGAAAAGAACTATATGAGAGAAGAGACCTAGAGCTCACTATGGCCGAGAGAAGACAGGAAAGAGAAAGGACAATTGAAAGATGGCAAGAAGAATTGAACAACACGGAGCATGTGGCACAGTGGACAATGATGCTACTCCCGAACCTAAAAAATTGGGTGGACTGTAGTCACAGGCGCCTGGAGTATTTCCTAACGCAGGTGCTCACAGGACACGGATGTTTTAGAGCCTACCTCTCTAGGTTCGGAAAGGCTGACACTGATGAATGCCTATACTGTAGAAACAAGGACACTGTTACACATACGATGCTAGAGTGCAACAGATAGATAGTAGAAAGGAACAGAATGGAAAGAGAGACAGGTGTAAATTTTATGACAGTAATGAAGGTAAAGTGCTTCGGAAGTGACGTCGACCTTGCAGCGGTCGAGCGCTGGATGACAGAGGAGGGTCTGGTTTGGCAGGTAGGCATTCGGCATAGCCTCGGCGACGAGAGGGCGTTTTAAATTACCTCAGGGACTATTGCAAGGGCTACGAAGAGTGAATCCTGCACTAAGGTCAGTCAGGCGACGTTCTGGACTAATATGTCTTCCCATGTCTGAGATGAAGATTCCAGACCCTCCCTCTTTAAAGATGAGGAAAAAAACGTAGGTACCTATTCGACTATTCCATTTTGACTGCGCGTCTACCAAAGGGCGCCTGGGCATTGACTGCACACGGGCGCTACATGGGCTAGAGCCGCCTCTATGCGCCATCATTTGTGACGTTGTATTTTCCCCAAAAAGTGCTTAATTTTTTGGTTATTTCACGTTGAAATATTCGATTTGGAATTTGGCGAGTATGAACCTATTTTTCATTAACTACAACTCCTCTTTTACTGATTCTAGAGATAGATACACCTTTTTTTTTCACTTTTTATGAGCAAAATTTTTGCCAAAGTTGTTTTTTTTGGTAAAATACTTACTTTTTGAAAAATACCAAGTTTCTTGTAAAAGGTATATATTAAAATACCCTAAATAAGGGTCACAATACAAAACGTTTTCGGATTAAGGAATCCATCATCAGTGTTTAAAAGCCCTAAAATTAAGTATAACCTAATTAAATGAGATAAAAGTTAAAATTGACAGAGGTTTTCAAGAACAAGAGGTCATACTTAGAAAATTTGCATGCCTGAGCCACCAAAATGTATCGGGTAAAAACCCTTTAAATGTAAATAATAAGGATGTTTTACATATTTATATAAAATTCATTGGATGATATAGATAAACCTGGATGTTACCCAGGGCAACAAAGGACTCTCCCCACGTGGTTGGAACTTTTTTTGGAGAAAACCTCACATATTGGATTTCAATGGCCAACTGACAAGTGAATTCAAGAGCAACCCAAAATGACATCAAGAACTGTCAATGTAACCTAGTTGTAATATTACTTCAGCCACAACATTAAAGATTAATTTAAATGTTTTAAGATAAAAAACAGTATCAAATTTACAAATAGTAAAAATAAAAGATGTTCACAAAATATGAAAGATTTTTTTTCCTAAAAATAATGCATTAATTAAGTATTCAAAATAGGGAAATGAAATGTTTACGTTACAGGAAGTTGTGCAGTCAACAATACCAATAGGTGTTGTATTAGTGGTATAAAATTGTCAATACGATTAGACAAATAATGGTAGAGGCCTTATACTAGGAACACAAAATAGTATGTAATGTGTACATATGTGTACGATTTTAAGAGTATTGATGAAATGATAATTGTTTAATGACTGATAACTTTCTTGGTAGTCGACCCCACATAAATTGTATAATGATAGAAAAAGTGATATGATAATTGTAAAAATACTGTTTTGTTTTTATCTGATTTTTATCTGAAAATGAGACTAAAGTAACTTGATGAAACTGAGTCCTCCAGAGACCTGACATCAAATTGGTTAAAAATGAAATGGTTGTAAAATATGGGGGGGAGTAGGACGGTATGAGAAGTCTGACAGAGTATGTTGTGATATTGGACCATGGAAGATGTGTAGTGTGTTGTTATGAAATAATAGTTATCTAATCTATAAGCTATGAGATGAGGCTAAGAAGACAGGTGGCTGGAATGAGACGCAATTCTGATGGATGTGGTTGTATATGTGATGTAGGAGCTAAATTTTGGAAAATTAAAGCTGGTGTGAAATAATGAGGATGTAAGAGGATGAGGTACAAATGAATATTAAAGAGTTAAAGTAAGATGTTGCTTATCGACAACTGGGAGTGAAATAGATGTATGTGGTCGTCATGAATGGTGTAGCAGAGAAGAGGAAATTGTATCTGATGTGGTTTATGAAAAAAGTTGACGGTGTAGGGGTTGAAAATCTCGGTTAAATGACACATGGCGATTGACACAATTAGGACTTCTCTGCTTCTCTTTAACTATTTCTAAGTCTTCATACAGGTCCAATTTTAGGAAGTTTTTTTGTGAAATATTATGTAATAACGAGACATCTTCTGGGATATTAAGGGTATGTTTGTTTTTTACCAGATGTTGAGAGAAAGTAGAAGTGTTTTCTCTTTTGGTGTGCTCTAAGGAGCGTGAAGATAAGGATCTACAGGTCCTACCTATATATGTAGCGTCACAATCAGAACATTGTAATCTATACACACCACTACGATCCATGTAGTTGATAGGGTCTTTGGAAATGGTAAGACACTGTCCCAGATTGTTGGGCACTTTGAAAGAAATATGAGTATTATCAACTGCTCTTTTAAGAATATATCTAATGTCTACTTTTTGAGTTATTTGCGAAAAACCGTCTAAAAACGTGTTTTTTTTTGTTTAAAAATTAACATATTATTTACTCTCAAATAACTGGAAAAGTATTAACTTATTGAAAAAACGCTATAAAACAAAAGTTGCTTAAAACTATAAAAATTTGAAAGTGTCCTTCTTCTTGTCTTCTTTTAAATATTGCATCTTTTTCTAATCTTATAGCATTTAACATTTCTAACATTTCTTCATCCTCTATTTCTTCCGCTCTCAGGTATTTTAACAATAATTGTTTTCTTTTAATAATAATATAGGCCTGGATCCCGCATACCAAAAAAAAGTTGATTAATAGCAAGCTGAAAATTTGTTAATATATTAACGGTGTCTCGTCAGACAAACTTTAATGTATGGGAACACTGGAACTAGTGTTGCCCAAATACAAGACCAAGACGAGACTTAGACAGTCTTGGTCTTGGTCTTGCGCCAGTACACCTGGTATTGGTCTTGGTCTTGGTATTGCGCTCCCAGTCTTGGTCTTGGTCTTGGTCTTGCAGCAAGAGTCTTGCAAGTCTCGCAGTTGCCCATTATCCTATTGCATATCTTAGAACAACGTAACAGAGAGGTACATTTTAAGCTTGAATATCATAGCCATAGTAAAGACTAGCCAAATTAATAAATATCTAAACAACTGACACCGGGTTGGGTTTGAACCCACGATCTAAAGTGATCGCTGTTATGTTCTAACTAACTAAAGTTAAAACTACCTCTTAAAACCCACAAAATTTCATTTGCGTATCTCAGCCGATTTTAGAGCAATAAATAAATCGTCAGTTTGTAAGAAAAATTTCAACCCCTCCCTATTTGGTAAACAAAGCATTTATAAAGTAAACGTTTATGAAGTAAACTGTCATTAGTTTTTCGTGCAGAATTACCCATTAAAGTTTGCCATACTTATTTAAAAACATTATGTATTGATGAAAAACATGGATAGTTAAAAAAGTACCTAACTTTTTTATTATCCAATACAAGTGAATGAATAAAAAAACATAATGTTAAGAAAATATGAGGCTTTAGTTGGGCTTTAATTTCAGTATGCTATTATTGCATGCTAGAATAATAAGTTAGCATAATGCTAGAATATTCCACAGAGTGAGAAAAAACACAGTTTGATTGGTACACCCGGTATACACTGACAAAATTGACCTGTCTAGCAAAAATATCTATTATTACTGCGATATTTATAAAGAATAGAATAAGACCAAATATTAAAAAAAATCACTTAAATTTAAATAACAACAGGTTTAGGAAATTTGAGACATTAAAAATGACCCATTTTAAAAGGTGGTGCCATGGACGTATAAATAAAGATGGGTAGTGCGTTAATTTCTTGGAGAAGTGTCCTATATCGTTAAAATAATATTTCGGTATTATGTCTACACGATATCCGGCATATTATACGGGGCATTGGCGCTGCTCGTCGAAACAAAACTTCCATTTAAAAAATTGAACAAAATATTCTACAATTTCCCTAATAAAACGCTTTGAAACAGTGTATTGTTTGGATGTCGACCTTTTCGTGTAATAGATATCTCTAATATTGTATCATTTGCCGCCGTATTCCATAACAACAAATAAGCTTTGTTTTTGTTTTCAAGTTAGGTACTTTTCATGGTTCATTTACCGTTGGCGGTGACACACTGTAAAATGGCCAAATTGCAATTTTTGTTATCGCTTAATCCTTGACAATTTGGAACAGTGTGTATATGTATTGTTTTGGGTATATTTTCGTGTACTTAATCTATTTATTGTTTAGCCCATTTTTCATTGTCCAGTCACCCTTGGCTTATATATAACAAGTGTTGTTGAAAAAACTGAATCTGTTTTCAAATCTATTTTTTCAGTTTGGTTTATTAGAGTTTATTAGGTTTATTAGGTTCAATTTGTGCAGTCGATTCAGAAAGTTTAAATTTTAAATTCTGAAAATATTGTGAAGTGAAAAAAATTAGTGAAATAAAAAGAGTGTAGCTGAGTGGAGCGATGAAAAGAAAAATGAAACAAAAAAAGGAAGAAGTTTTGAAGAAGATAATACCCAAAATTTCTTCATTTTTCCATCAACCAGATTCTCAAAGTGATTTAGATTGCAAAGGTAAGTACTAGATCTAGATCTCTATCTACTAATGAAACAATAATTAATTCTTATCTAATTGTCGTCTGTAACAGGGGTGGCCAAGTTCCTTGATATTCTTCGATAGAAATTTGAAATTTTTTAGAAGCCGTCATTAAATGCGTATTAAAAAGTTATGCAAAAGAGGTGTTAAAAATTTTTTTACAGAATTTTGTACAGAATATTTATTGAACACGTGTAAATAAAAGTACAACCTATTTGTACTAATTTTAGATATTATAAATTTATTTTACTTCTTTTGATAATTCTTTAAATCTTAGTGAATAAATGGTGACAGCACTTCTTAGTAATTCTTTCAGATGCTGGTTAGTTGGTACTGATGAGTAATTGAATTTCAGGAATTTTAAAGTGGAATAAAATTATTCACACATGTCTTCTTCTTCATGTGCCGTGCTCGATTATCGAGTGTTGGCTATCAAATTGACTATAGTAATTTTGTTGGCGGCAGCTCGGAAAATGGAAGCTGGAGTTTCTCAAACCACTCTCTTAACTAAGCCATGGCGTTTTTCTTCGACCTGACCCTTTTCTTCCGTCTCCTTTGCCTTTTATTTTAAATGGAGTATATTATAATTCTTTGGGTGGCGCATTCTTCTTCTCTAGGTGCCGTCTCCGCTTCGAAGGTTGGCAATCATCAAAGCGATTTTTACTTTTGAGAGTGCGGCTCTAAGTAATTCGTTGTTACTACATCCAAACTATGCCCTAAGATTCTTCAGCCATGAGTTAAATTAGCTATCAGCTTCCTATAAATCTTTTTCCTGGATTTTACTTACATAATGAAGTGGAGTATTAGATATTTATCTCCTCTCATCACATGTCGCATATGTCTCAGTTTTCTTCTCTTAATTGTTAGAAGTACTTCTCTTTCCTTATGCATACGTCTGTATCATTACCTCTACGTTGGTTATTCTATTTACCCATGAGATCTTCAGCACTCTTCGGTACATCCACATCTCGAATGTCTCCGGTCTTCTCACGTCAATTTTCTTCAGTGTCCACGCTTCCATCCCGTAGTATAATACGGATAGCACATAGCACCTCATAGCATGGCCAAAAAATATTCAAGTTAGCGAGTTTTTACTGTTCTGATGACTTCCCGTAATTTTTCCCCTCCAATGTATAACAACTTCGTTACGAACTCTATCCACCCAACTTATTCGTAGGATCCTCCGATACACCAAGGTTTCAAAGGCTTCCAGGTTTTTGAGAAGGGTATCCGTTAAAGTCTAACCTTAGACACCATACAAAAGAGTACACATTCACAGTACGGTGTTCCATCGAACATTTTCTAGCACTACCTTATATCAGTTCTTGAAAAGGGCACCGCGAAAATCTTTGATACGGGGCCCCTGTGGGGCTAGCTACGCCACTGCTGCTGTGAAAGAATGTATGACTAAAAAATTTTATTTTTACATTATAATAATGACCTCTCAGTACATGTCAAATGTGTCGAGTGTTCTTTTAATGGATATTTTGATTCGCTATGTCTGTTTATGGTATTGTTCGTAATGCGCATAAGTCCAATTTTCAAAATTTTTGATACAATTTTTTTGTTTCTCATAGAGTATCTAAGAATATAGCCGAACTTATATACTCCCTAAAACGACCCTCAGTTCTAACTGCAACACGCAAGAGTCTCGCAGGCTTAGTCTTGTTCTTGCTCAAGTCTTGCACGGTAAGTCTTGGTCTTGGTCTTGCTAAAATTAGGCGGTCTTGGTCTTGGTCTTGGTCTTGCGAAAACGCAAGAACAAGACCAAGACTGCAAGACCAAGACCGATTTTGGGCAACACTAACTGGAACAGGGAAAGTTTTAATTTTGAAACAGGTTAAAAATCTGGAATGTCATACTACGAAAACGTGCCATGTATTTTGTCGGACAGAACTTCCAATTGATTTGTTATCCTTTCATTAAACTCTCATGCAGAAATCAGACTGGTATTTATCACCAACTAGGCAATTTAATAAGTCCGACACGTAGAACAAGTGAAATGACAGGAATTATGACAAGTGATAAATAGCAGTCTAATTTTTGCATGAGCGTTTAATGAACGGGTAAGAAATTAATTGGAACTGCTGTCCGATAAAATACATTTGGGAAGTTTTTGTAGTCTGACGTTCCAAATATTTAAGCTGTTCCACAATTAAAACTTCCTCTGTTCCGGTGTTCCCATACATTAAAGTTTGTCCGACCAGACACCTAGTCCTGTCGCCAGGGGGGGGGGTACAACGGCCTCCTGTATTCAGATGGACTTACCCAAGTTTTTTTTATGTATTTTGACCTGTAGAACACGAATTTTTTGGGTAACAGTTGATCCGGATGTCGATAAGATTGTTATAAACCAAGAAGTTGAGGAATCACATAACAGCGATTTCTCGCAAAACAAAACATTTTTTTGTATTTTTTGGGCCATTCTAACCAAAAAATGTTCCTACAAATTTTTTCGTAGGATGCATAGTTTTCGAGACAAACGCGGTTGAACTTTCAAAAAATCGAAAAATTGCAATTTTTGAACCCGAATAACTTTTGATTAAAAAATAAAATAGCAATTCTGCTTACCGCATTTGAAAGTTCAAGTCAAATTATATCGGTTTTAATTATTTGTATTGCTAAAAATTTATTATTTTATTGTTAAAAAAAGCTATAAACACCTGGTGCTTGAGTGATGTTTTTAATGATTTCTCATTTAAAATCGAACGAGTAGGTAGAAGAGGTAAAAAAAGTGCAAGCGAGGCTATTTCTACGTAGCATGCATTAAAACGCATGTATTAGGCACGGGAAACACTATGTGTTTAACAATCAAAAAATAAATTTTTAGCAATGCAAATATTCAAAACATATACAGGGTGTCCCGAAAAGATTGGTCATAAATTATACCACAGATTCTGGGGTCAAAAATAGGTTGATTAAACCTCACTTACCTATATACAATAGTGCACACAAAAAAAGTTACAGCCCTTTGAAGTTACAAAATGAAAATCGATTTTTTTTAATATATCGGAAACTCCTAGAGATTTTTTATTGAAAATGGACATAAGGAATCTTTATCGTAGCAACATCTTAAAAAAAAATTATAGTGAAATTTGTGTACCCCATAAAAATTTTATGGGAGTTTTGTTCCCTTAAACCCCCCCTCTCCCCCCCCAAACTTTTATGTACGTTCCAATTAAATTATTATTGTGGCACCATTAGTTAAACACAATATTTTTAAAACTTTTTTGCCTCTTAGTACTTTTTTGTTAAGCCAGTGTTTATCGAGATATTTTGAATATTTGTCGAATCCACCACCTATTTGTATATATTTAAGTATGATTATAGACACCTGTTAATAATCTGAAAATTTATTTATAACTTAAATTTTTTGGTATATTTTGAAAAAGAAGCCGCATCTCGATAAAAGTTGACTTATCAAAAAAAGACTAAGAGATAAAAAAGTTTTAAACACACTGTGTTTAACTAATGGTACCACAATAATAGTTTAATTGGAACGTACACAAACATTTGGGGGGTTTAAAGGAACAAAACCCCCATAATTTTTTTATGTAAATATAGTAAAAAAGTAGCCGCATCTCGATAAAAACTGGCTTATCGAAAAAATACTAAGAGGCAAAAAAGTTTTAAAAACGTTGTGTTCAACTAATGGTACCACAATAATGAATTAATTGGAACGTACACAAAAGTTTGGGAGGGGTTCAAGGGAACAAAATCCCCATAAATTTTTTATGGGGTGGACAAATTTCACTATAATTTGGTTTTAAGGTGGACCTGCCATAAGAATGATACATACCAGTTTTCAATAAAAAATCTTTGAGAGTTTTCGATATATTGAAAAAAATCGATTTTCATTTTGTAACTTCAAAGGGCTGTAACTTTTTTTATGAGCACATTTGTACCAAGGTAAGTTAGGTTCAACCGAACTACTTTTGACCCCAGAATGTGTGGTATAATTTATGACCATTCTTTTCGGGACACCCTGTATAATTTGACTCAAACTTTTAAAGGCGGTAAGCAGAATTGCTATTTTATTTCTTGTTCAAAGGTTATTCGGGTTCAAAAATTGCAATTTTTCGATTTTTTGAAAGTTCAACCGCGTTTATCTCGAAAACTATGCATCCTACGAAAAAACTTGTAGGAACATTTTTTGGTTAGAATGACCCAAAAAATACAGAAAAATGTTTTGTTTTGCGAGAAATCGCTGTTATGTAATTCCTCAACTTCTTTGTTTATAACAATCTTATCGACATCCGGATCAACTGTTACCCAAAAAATTCGTGTTCTACGGGTCAAAATACATAAAAAAACTTGGGTAAGTCCATCTGAATTAAGAAGGCCGTTGTACCCCCCCTGGCGACAGGACTAACCGTTACGCTATTAACAAATTTTCAGCTTGCTATTAATCAACTTTTTTTTGTTACGCGGGATCCAGGCCTATTCGTTTTAAGTAACCTTTTTTTCTAATAATGTGTTCTTGTACAGGCATATCTGGTATCGCCGTTTATTTTGTCTACGAGTACCTAGTAAAGCTATCATAATTTTAATGATAAAGCGGTGTTGGGTTTTGATTATATGTACTAATGTTTTTATTTATCACAGTAAGTTGTACTTACCATTCGTATTCAGTTCGTTTTCTATTTTCTCCCATACCTCGTCTTTCAATTTCGTCCTCATATAATCCTCGTGGCTGTTATCATATACCATGGGATAATTCCGAACGAGTTCTATCAGCTTTTCTACGTCCATCTCGGAAACAAAAACACAACTGAGAATTGAGTCACGCGTCCCACGACCCAAGAAAACTGTACGCCGATGACAAACGTTCCCAAGCGAGACCTGCGAACGCATGAACTGATAGTGGTATGCGCAGAACTATCTACGCAGTTCGCCGGTGCAGGTTGTGTCTCGCTTAGGTTCAATTTGCGCCGGGCCTAATGCATGAAAATGCCGTTGCCATACCGCAAGATTCACCTGTGTCCTTAATGAGGTCAAGATTTAAGTTTTACCACGGCTGCACTCAGTTCCGATCTTAACCCAATTGAACACATTTGGGACAACTTCAAAAAACCGGTAAGAGCAAGAGTACATCCTTCGGAGAGCTCAAGACAGCTGCGTTAGAGGAGTGGCACCCCCAATCGGATATCCTGGATAACATGAATGGGTTGTCAAACCGTCTCCAAGAAGTCTCAATGGCCAGAGGCGGCAGCAATTATTATTAATACTTATATTTTTTTAATTAGACTATGATTTATAAAATTATATTTGTTTGAATTTTCTTCGAAGATTTTTAAACTTGGATTTTTCCTTAGCATCCCTTGATTAACAACTTTTGTTTTCAAAAATTTTACTGTTTTGTTTTCCTCAAAGGTGGTTTTCAGTAGTAATTGCACGAGAGATCTAAAATTATCGATTTGTTTCCCGAGTGACAATTTAGCAGTTTTAATTATGTCAAAATGTCACGAGAGCACTCGTGACATATTATTTTATGAATAAAACTGTCTTCTTAAATCATTTTAACTAATATTTTATTGATATCTTCACCTGAATATTTGCTAAACCTGTTTCTTGGTGTTCTCTGTGACAAATTGTAAAACATTAACTGTCATTAATGTCACTGAATGTTCATTTTTGCGTAGTAACGAAGGGCATCTGACATAATGCTTGAAGACGGGATATTATCAAAAATTATCGCTGTAATTTTTATTTTTATAGCTATTGGTCAGAATCTCCTATGAATGAAATAATAACCGTAACTTTCATAAAATGTGGTCTAAAATTGAATTTCTGCAAATTGAAAGAAATACAGGGTAGGCGGTTAATTTTGCCGGTGAGTGTATAAAAACAATACAGACTTTTATTTCCTGTAACTTTCTAAAAACCACGAATCTTATCAGACAAAAACTTTTTCGGTCCCTGAACAACTTCAACGGGGTATTTTTATCGATTCCGTTACGATACTTTGTAACTCCAAAAGTTATTCGAGCAAGCATTACCACTTCAGGCGATTTATATACTGGGTCTTGTTAAAAACTCGTTAGAAAACTTTCTTCAAGTGACACTTGATACTTTTAAACTATATACAACGCTTGAAATATCTAATATATTTTAGGAGGGTAGTTTTAGAAGTATTGTAGGCTTAGCTCTGATTTGTTGGGCCTACTGTATAACACTAAAGTAACAGGATCAGTGTTATGCTTCAACGGCCTCGGATCAATTAGTATTTCTGGTTTTACCCAAGGTAATTACTTATTTTATTATATACAAAAAACGAACAGCTCAAGATATAACTGTGCTCAAAACTATCAGTAGGAAGACCAGTAAGAGCCAAAGTGACGATAAACTTACAAAAAGAAAGAGCAAAGATGATAAGCAGTTACAAACGCATACTTTGGAATAGTCATAGCAGCCAGATTCATACACAAAAAATATAGCCTAAACTTTACAGAGTAATAATCTCAGATCCCTAAATATCGACGATCACAATAAATTAATAATAGATTCGGTTAAAATAGCACAACTCAAGTTTTGCAAGAAAAATGACACAAAAGGCAAAAAGACTAGCACAATTACAAAAGAGTTGATATGAGAAATAAAGATATAAGAAGAAGAACCAAAGTAAAAGATGTTATCGAAGCTATCGCGAAATCTAAATGGAAATGGGCAGAGAAAAGAGAATAATCCAATGGCGACCAAGACCACATAAACAAGGCATAGGAAGAGCGCAAAAAAGATGGACCGACGACATTAAAGAAAAGGCATCCGAGATCTCAAGATGAATAGAGAAAGCGAAGAATATAGGCGAATATTGAAAACATAAGAAGAGGTCTATGTCCAGGTGTGGGCCAGAACAGGCAGCTAAAGAAGACAAAAACCTCTAATGGAAATACGATGAAAAGTAAGCGACAAGGTTACAGTTAAATAAAGAATGATATAGAAAACTAAATAAAAGAATTTCAGCAGAAATTGGAAAAGATCTAAGAAAATATATAATACTAATGTTATTACTCACACAGTAGAAGAAATCAAAGGTTTAAAGATAATAAAAAGAGAACTCAGACAAAGTAAAAAAGAAATAGAAGATGAGAGACAAAGGGTAAAATCAAAATATGGCATTAAGATGCGTTATGTGTGCATACGCGATATGTCTACCTGCATGCAAAGTTATAAGTGATAAAATATGGTCTGTTTCGTTTCAAAGAAATTTATTTACTTGGTTCTTATACAGAAATGGTACACTGAAACCTTCTCAAAGTAACAGGAGTTACAATATTTAGATTATTACAATTTATAATTACAATTATATTACGTGATCTTTCACGGCAATCTAGTGCATTCTTCTTCTTCTTCTTCTTCTTTCTCCTCCTCTTTATATATTCTACTTATTCATTGGCGGATTGATACCTCTATGGAAGGTGGTCACTCCATCTTTTGCGCGGTTAACAGATACTTCTAGCGATTGATGATTTATCTTTTGCTATTTTGACTACACGTGTCTCCTCCATTCTACTTATATGGTAGTCTTTTTTCTGTTTGATGCCCATATGTTTATACACTGTAAGTGTACTGTAGGTACGTTACATTTTCTTTTAATGTCTTCACTCCCCTTTCGATCTCTAAGCGTAATTTCCTGTAATTCTTCTCAGCACTCTCATTTCTGCCGTTTCTAGTAGTCTTTCTGTTGTGGCTGTATCGGATATTGTTTATGATTCATAATATGTCATTATTGGTCTTACAATGGCTTTATAAATTCTTGACTTCATCTCAATGATGTCGGTTTCGCCATATAGTGTTATCCAGGCATCCTGCCAGTCTACTTGCCTTTTGTACTTGATTTCTCAGCTCTTTGTCCAGGTCTCCGTAGCTGGACAGTGTAATTCCAAGGTATTTTATTTCCACTTGTTCAAAACTGATGCCATCAATTTCTATTTTACATCTGATTGGTTCTTTACTTATGACTATTGTTTTAGTTTTCTGGGACGAAATTTTCAGATTGAATTCTTTTGCTCTTATGTTAAAATTGTGGACTAATCTTCACATACTATCTTTATCTTGGGATATTAATATTGTGTCGTCTGCATAACAGAGTATTTTTACTTCTTTTGTTTCCCATTCTAGTATATTACTTAACAAAACGATACAATAAAAAAATTGAAACAATTGATGACCGCAGACCAAGAAGATCATTAACAAGTTGGACAGTTCAACTATCACCTATCGCAGCATCTATGCGATAAGCTCCAAAATTGTTGGTAAGAAAACTTTTTGATCATGTGTATAAAAAAGGGCAAATCATACTTAAATCAAATATAATATAGTCCGTCTAGAAAGTATCCGGAAAAAAGAAAGCAAAATTATAATTTTACGGTATTTATTTCTATCACATGAAATAAAAAATTTCAACAAATAATTCACCTCATTTACTTATACCACCTCCTTTTAAATGTAAACACTTAACTAAACGTCCAGGTACACCTGAAACTAGGTCAAGGCCATAATTTTCGGTAATGGTGTTCCAGGCCTGTAAAATTGACCGAATCAAACCTTCTTCAATCTTCATCAGTCCCTATATGTTTTCAATGGGGCTAAGATCTGGAGATGCTGCTGGCCACGGAATTGTTGCTAATTCGTGTTCTTGCATCCAAGCTTGAGTATAAGCAGAAGTATGGCATCTTGCATTATCTTGCTGAAAACGCCACCCCTCTGGATATAAAACATGAGCCGTTTCAAGAAGAAAACCATTTAGGATGTCACAATATTTCGCACTATCAACAGTACCATTAATTATACAGAGAGGTGTATTTGGAAATTTCAAAATTTTAACGGTAACATTTTCCCTTGATAGGACTTTTAGATGATTTGCACCAAGCTGGAAACAACTTTCATCAGATATAAAGACATTATTAAAATTATCTTCTCGAAAACGTTGACAAAAATCTATTCTTCGTTGCCTTTGCAGAGGTGTCATTGTAGGGATTTTTTTGGATCTCTTGATATGTAGCCTTTCCTTTTCAGTGACATGCGGACAGTTTCTGGGCACACTTTTATTCTTCGTTGATTTCCAAATCTGTTCGCTAATTTTCGAAACCCTAGGCACTTTTTCCGAGTTCAGTCAATTGCACTAATTTTTTAACGCTTCTGACACCCTTTCTTTACAAATATTCCACCACTTTTCTTTTTTCAACTTGCGACATTATTTCACAAATCTTAAGTCTGTTTACAAACAACAATATTTGACAGATGATGTTGACATAACCTACTATCGGCACAACCTACTTGGTGCATTACTTTTGTCTTAAAATGTTACGAAAAGGAAATCTATTAAAAATAAGAAAAATATAAAATTCCGGATACTTTCTAGACGGACTAAAATTAAAAGGACTGAAATAAGCAAAAAGTCTGAATAAAAATAAATTGTTAAATCTGATCTTCAAATATTTTTCCCAGTGTAGATTTATCGAAAAATTATACGTCGGACGCGGCGAGACAGGAATTCCTGCCATAGTTTGTAGCGAAATTTCGTTCGGGAGTAATTGGTAAAAAAAGAGATTCAGAACAGGTATTTCTATTTTTGGTAAGGTGCCGAGCTCCATCAATAATTCAAGAAGACTCTCGGTGGAATGCAGGTAAAGGGACAGGGGCACTAACGCGAATTTCAGTCCAAATAGGGCACTAAGAGACGAGATCGGAGTCAATCGGTGCATACTTTGATTTGATTTTGTTTAAAAACGAAAGTTCAAGTTGAAACTTGCCAATAGTTGGTTTGGTGTGCGGTCAATGATCCTTTCTCAAGCTTCGGAATATATGGGGAAAATCAATACTAGACTAAAGTTCACTTCTTAAAAAATGTAGCTAAACTTACAACAAAAACAACACAAATGATATTTTTGATAATATAATTGCTGAAACGTGAAGAGTAAACGTTGAGGGTGGGTAAATAAAGTAGTAAATGAACTATTGTTCAGGTATGCTCAGGAACCAACATAGGATAAACAACCCACAGGATATAGAGGATAGAGTCCTAGAGTTTGAGGACATCATACAAGACGCACTCATACATCATACATCATACAAGACGCCACTCGAGCCCTGCGGGCTCTCGTGTCTATTGCCAGACAACAAATTTTCGAAAAACTGTGTCGCATTATTTTCAATTTATTCTCACTCTCTTGTGATATTATACCCGATTATTTTTTGATGATTTTAACTTCCAATCGTATAGTAAGATATTTGATCACGTGTTTAATTCTGTCCAATCAGATTAAAATTATACTGAGAATTATCTGCTGTAGAAAATTACCGATAGAATTTTTTAATAGTCCAAGCTGTGGGTGAAAAATAGGTCGATTCCAGGATATAATTCAGGAATTTTTAAAACCTATCAAGTGTTGTAAAGTACGATGCCAGGAATAACTTATATTAAAATGTAACCAAAAATTTTGTGCGGTTTTTTATTTATGACGATTTTCATTTGTTAAATTTGCAATTTTTAAAGATTTTTAATTTTGCAGCTTAGAATATTCATTTTAGAGAAAAACTTTTAAATAGAAAATTATAGTAAATTAAAAAACCTACAATTTGAGCTATAGCAAGTTTAATAGGGATGTTCACAAAAAATTAAAAAGTCATTTCAAACATGTAAAACGATTAAGAAACACCCTAGGAATAATTGTCCAAAATTTCAACAAAATTGAAAAAGCCTTTCTATAAAAAATCTTTATTAGAAATCTAGCATTATTTTAAATTTCAAGAACGCTTCTCTATTGGCCTGACGTCACTAGTTGCATACCCCAAGCGCGCGCCATTCTCATAGTGTTACTGTTTACCTGTTTGACGTTTCAGGTCATTTTATTTTGTTCTCTTCTTGTTTTATCAGGGTTAAAGTGGAGTTTTATAGTGAATTTGTTTAGTTTAAAGTGGATAGACTGTTTGTAAGGACATATTTTGGGTTTTACAAAAATAAACAAATAAAACGGAAGAAGGTTTTCAGAAAGCCGATTCGTATAAACTACCGACTGTAGTGTAGATGTAACAATGGTGTATGATTTATTGGCATCTTGTAAAAAAATAAATCTACCACAGCTTTACTGAGTGTATATTCCATATAATTTTCCATGTCTTCTTTAAGCTAAAAAAATAAATGCTTAATACTCCACAAAAAAAAGTAGAGAAAGTTGTATGCATGCATTGTACGCATGCATATTGTATACATTCATTGGCTGGTTATTACTTTACCTTGGTTAGGTGTATTAAAAATATTTTTATTCTTCTTCATGTGCCTTGTCCGTTGTGGACGTTGGCTATCATCATGGCAATTTTAATTTCATTTGAGGCGTTTCTGAATAACTCGATCGATTTTTGTCCAAATCATTGGCGTAAGTTTTTAAGTCATGAGTCTCTTTTTTTCCGGGTCCGCGTTTGCTCTCTATTTTACCTTGCGTTATCAGTTGGAGTATACGATATTTATCATGCCTCATGATATGACCGAAATATTTAAGATTTCGTTTCTTAATTGTAAAAGAGATTTCTTTTTGTTTTCCCATTCAACGCAATACCTGTACGTTGGTGTGGGTCGCCCAGGATATTTTGAGGATACGTGGGTACACCCACATCTCGAATGCCTCCAGCTTTTTCATTAATGTTTCCATTATTGTCAAGGCCTCTGCGCCATATAGCAAGACCGGAAATAATAACATTTTAGCAGCCGCATTTTTAGTCGGAGAGATATTATGTCGCAATGGGTGAAAATATTTCTCATGCATGTTGTTAAATGTTGCTATGCCCTTTTCAACTCTAGATCTTATTTCGGTTGTTTCGTATTTCGAGTTGACAACTGTTCCAAGGTAAAAAATATTTTGAACTTGGGTATTATACATTTTCATTTCAACCAATCTTTTCACTAAATTATTAATGATTTTAATATAATATAAAGTCATACCTACATCCACATGTAGTTATTTCAAGGTTTACTTTTACTGTATGTATTATTAGAATCCCGTTTTTAGGAATGTCCCAGTTTAAGGAATACAAATTTGAGGTCCCGAAACTTTTTCATTTACTCTTTAAGGGGGTAGGTGCAAAATCTTGGTCCAATGCTATTTAAATTCATTAATTTTTTTCGAATCCTGAGAAAACTAATAAGTATTTTTGAAAAATGTAAATGCAGAAAGAACAATTACATTATTACCAAGGGCCGAAAGTCTCTGGAAAACTTCTATAATATTTATTTTATTAAGTTAGTTCTTTAAGTTAGTTATTTTAAGTTCTAGCTGCAACAAACCATTTCTTTTTCTGTTTTAAATTGGCTGGAACGGTAATAAAAATCTTGTCAGAACTGTTTTTTGATGTATTTACACACCCAGGAACAAAACACCACTTATTTGGCTTTATTTTTAATAATTAAATACGTAAAAAACTGCGCACATTCAAATACACTGAGTAAATAAGTATACAAAACTAGTCGTCGATCAAAGACGTTACGACTGCTGACGTCACAGACCGCAGCCTCGCTGCAGGGTACCGTTTTTCTAGCCTCCAAGAAAATCAACATTATGAACTCATTTATCTTAAAAAATATACGTTTTTAAACAGTTTTATGATTGTTACGTTTTTATATACCTTGTAATCTATTGAATTTAACTATATTTAAAAATTAGTGAACATCCCTATTTCGTTAATACGTTATTGCAAAACAGCCTACGAACGGTCCAAAATGGCCGTTTTTTGCAATTGCCTTATTTATTGTAAAAATAACTTTTATGTATTTTTTAAGACTTTAAAATGAAGATCTTTGAATACTAAAAATAAAAAAAATTTGTAGTGCCCGATTGGTGAACTTGTTTCTTAGATATTATAATTTGTTTATCCTAAGAGGTCAAATGTCCAAGGCTATAACTTTTTGAAAAAAAAAGCGTACAGTGTTAATCCAATATTCTATATATATATATTTTTATATGTAAATAAATGTAAATTTCTGATGTAAATAAATGCTTATAACATTTTTTAACCTCTTATTTAGGGTTTGAAAATAAGGGGGCAAATTTCGTTATAAACATTTAGAACTGAAGCCGCCCCTGTACATCATATGAGTTTCTAACTTGCAGGATATTGTTTCTGAAGACAAAATAAAGATTAAAAACCAAAAAAAAATTTCTACGACCAACTGAAGCCGAGATAATTTTTTTTGTTTTCTTAAATCGTAGTGACTTTATTTATAACAATTAAGAAATTATTTCACAGTCATTCACTAAAGAAAAGACTTATATTATCTTAAAATAAAAATTATTTTAACGAAAAATTACATTTAATCATTAAAAATGAATTTAATAGTGCAGTGGAGATTTATTTATCGTTACGAATGTGATTTATTGTGTCGGTTGCCCTTAGCAACGGCTAGCAACTTATAATACATTGAATCACGGTTTTTGCTTAAAATTTTAAAGCACCGCTTGGATTGACATGAAATTTGGTAAACACATAGATAATATGATAAAGAATAAAAATGATATTGGGCCTCTGTGTGTTTTTGTCCTGGAGGTGAGTTTCACCCCTTATAAGGGGTGAAAAAATATATGTTCAAAATAAGTTCAAACATGGATAAAACGTCCAATTCTTAGCACCTTTTGTTGTATAACATTTTTTCACCAAGTTAATACCTTTCGAGTTATTTTCGAGTAAATACCTTCATTTTTCAACAACAAAAAAAACATGTTTTTAGGCGGTTTTTAACAAATAACTCAAAAAGTAAGTATTTTATTGAAAAAAAGAGTTTTAACAAAAATATAGCAAATTAAAAATTGAAAAAAATTGATGTATGCATGAAATTTCTAGACCAGTAGAAACAAAGTTCTAGCTAATGAAAAATAGGTTCATATCTGTCAAATTTCAAAGTGAATTATTTCAACGTGAAATAACCAAAAAATCATGCACTTTTTGGAGAAAAATCATTACAACTTTTTTAAAGTGTTTAAAAAAATATGTATATCTGTTTTTTTTAATCTATAGCATCAAAAGTAACCAAGTTACGCTGAAAATAAAGTTGATCTCTTTTTATTTTTGGTCAAAAAACTCGGGAAAGTCACCCCCTAATTACCATCTTAAATCAAATTAATCATTACCGCTTCACAAGTTACTTTGCTCATGTATTATTTATATGATATGTAAGTATCATCGGTTCAAAGGGCTTTTAAAAAAATTTGGTTTTAAACTAAATCTGTTTTAATTTTTAATTTTGAAAAAATGTTTTTTTTTTAAATAACTTAAAATTTATTAGTGTGACCAAAAATCACAAAGCGGTGTCAATCCAAGCGGTGCTTTAAAATTTAAAGCAAAAACCGTGATTCAGTGTATTATAAGTTGCTAGCCGTTGCTAAGGGCAACCGACGCAATAAATCACATTCGTAACGATAAATAAATCTCCACTGCATTTTAAAATTAATTTTTAATGATTAAATGTAATTTTTCGTTAAAATAATTTTTATTTTAAGATAATATAAGTCTTTCTTTAGCGAATGACTGTGAAATAATTTCTTAATTATTATAAATAAAGTCACTAAGATTTAAGAAAACAAAAACAATTATCTCAGCTTCAGTTGGTCGTAGAAAATTTTTATTCGGTTTTTATCTTTATTTTGTCTTCAGCAACAATATACTGCAAGTTAGAAACTCATAGGATGTACAGGGGCGGCTTCAGCTCTAAATGTTTATAACGAAATTTGCCCCCTTATTTTCAAACCCGAAATAAGAGGTTAAAAAATGTTATACGCATTTATTTATATCATAATATGAAAATATAAGTCTTTAGAAGGAGAGTGGATCTTGGATTAACTCTGTACGATTTTTTTTTTCAAAAATTTATAGCCTTGGACATTTGACCTCTTGGGATAAACAAATTATAATATCTAAGCAACAAGTTCCCCAATCGGGCACTACAATTTTTTTTATATTTAGTATTGAAATATCTTCATTTTAAAGCCTAAAAAAATACATATAAGTTATTTTTACAATAAATGAGGCAATTGCAAAAAACGGCCATTTTGGACCTTTGGTAGGCTGTTTTGCAATAACGTATTAACGAAATTAAACGTACCATAGCTCAAATTGTAGGTTTTTTAATGTACTACAATTTTCTATTAAAATGTTTTTCTCTAAAATGAATATCCTAAGCTGCAAAATTAAAAATCTTTAAAAATTGCAAATTTAACAAATGAAAATCGTCAAATAAAAAATTGCACAAAATTTTTGGTTACATTTTAGTAATAAGTTATTCCTGGCATCGTCCTTTACAACACCTGATCAATTTCAAAAATTCCTGAATTATATCACGTTTTTTCACCCACAGCCTGGGGTATAAGTAGATTGTTTCTGTTTAATGGCAACCAGTTTCCTAGTTTTGACAACTGTCACATTTAAGAAAATATCCATAATATACGTACCTATTAAAAAATAATCAGTAGTAATTGCACAAGAGCTCTAAAATTCTATATTAATTTTAGAGATCGAGTGCAATTTGTTGCGATTATTTCATGAATAAAACTGTTCAATGTGTTCAACACCAAAATTTTAGTGTAATTTATTTATGTAAGTACAAATTAGTACAATTAAACACACAGTTGTTATAAATATTAATTTGACGGTTGAAAGTCATCACTTTTATAATTTTTAAAACATTAATTGTCATTAATGTCACTGAATGTATTTTTTCGTAGCAACGAAGGGCATCTGACGTAATATACTTGACGACGGAAAATTATCAAAAATTATCGATTTAATTTAGATTTATGTAGCTTTCTATTGGTCAGAACCTCCTACGAATGAAATAATCTTACGAATATCACACGACAGTAAGAATAAATTAGCAAATAATGCTTCATTTTTACTCAATTTATTCTCACTCTCTTGTGATATTATACCCGATAATGTTTGATAATATCCCGTCGTCAAGCATTACGTTAGCATTATTTTCAATTTATTCTCACTCTCTTATGATATTATACCCGATAATTTTTGATAACATCCCGTCGTCAAGCATTACGTTAGATGCACTTCGTTACTACGCAAAAATGAACATCCAGTGACATTAATTACAATTAATTTTTTTACAACTTGTCACAGAGAACACCAAGAAACAGGTTTAGCAAAATATTCAGGTGAAGATATCAATAAAATACCTATTAGTTAAAATTATTTAAAAAGACAGTTTTATTCTCAGACAATTTACACTCGTTCTCTAAAATTATTATCGACTTGATGCCCTCGTGACACTTTGACATAATTTAACTCCTCATCGGGTCGTGAAATTAAAAGTCTTAAAGTGTCACTCGGAAAACAAATAAATAATTTTATAGCTTTTAAAGCTGCATGTATGACTTACATTTTTCAATATCACTCGATTTTTACATAAATACACAAAGAGGCATTTTTGTAAAGCATAGAACACTTACCGAACATATTAGACCGCCTCATTGACACAATTTTTCATTATTTTAAAAGGTTTTTGTAAAAGCGTTATTATTCACATCCAAATAGAAGCACATCTAACCGAACTGATATTATTGAAAATACTGCAATGTTAAAATTAAATTACAACGGAAAAATATGATATTGCCAATCAGGAACCGAAAAAAGTGATAACATAAGTAGCTAGCAAATAATATGCAGATAGTTGTATACAGATAAATAGTATACAGATAAGGTGTCAACAAAAAAGAGCTATTCTTACTTATTCATATTTGAAACCAGTTAAGCAGTTACAAAAATTTTATCAAAATATCAACACAGAATTTGAAAATTCTTGTATATAGAGTAGCAATTAAATATTTGAGAATTAACAAATTTTGGACTGTGATCAGATGTCGTCGTCACCTAAATCTACTACGATCAATGAACATACAGAACGATTAATTTTACAGAAGGTTACATGTTTATGTGGGACCAAGCCCAAGAAAAGACTATAACACAGATGGACGAGGAAATATGGACAATAATAACAGCCTACTGAGTAAATGGAGATGCAAGAAAGGAAGAGAAAGATGAATTTTTCGAGGAGCTCCAAATGCAAGTTGATAATGGGAAAGAAAATATAATTGTAACGGGAGATCTTAACGGTAGAGTCGGAAATAACAACAGCGGAATAGAGGAGTTCATGAGAAAAGAAGGGGAAGAAATACTATACAGAAATTATGAAAGAATAATAGAAATATGTATGGACAATAAACTGGTTATAACAAATACAAAATTTAAACATAAAGAAGTACACAAATGCTCGATGGAAGGAACACTCGATGCTGCTATAAAAGACAGAAACATACAGGGTAGAAAAGCCATATCCATGATGAACGGCATTCTGTGGGACCAGACAATATCTAAAGCGAACAAACAGCTCATATACAATAGCATACTTAAAAGCATAATCACATATGGCAGTGAAGTTTGGCCACTGAAGCAAAGAACGGAGAAAATGTTACTAGTAACAGAAATGGACTTCTGAAGAAGAGCAGCAGGCAAATCAAGAAGAGATCGGATACCAAATAAGAGAATACGAGAAATGATGGGAGTCACACATACAATAATTGATAAAATAAAAACAAAACAACTAGTATGGTACGGTCATGTACAGAGAATGCCAGATGACAGGATCCCTAAGCAGATTTTGGAATGGACACCACAAGGGAGAAGAAAAAGAGGAAGGCCGAGAAGAAACTGGAGGGAGGGAATTGAAAAAGAACTAGAGGAAAGAGAAATCCCTCCAGGTCTATGGTTAAACAGAGAACAATGACGGTTAGGAGTCGGAAGGCATCGTAAAACACTGTAAACCGATAGTAGTAGTAGTAGTACACAAATACACGAGAGTACGAAACAGCAGAAACGAAAAATTAATCATAGATTACTTTTTGGTAAGCAGCAACAAATGGAAAAGAGGCTCAGAGATTGGTAGTGACCATTAAATAGTAATAATGAGAATGAGAACAACAGAGGAAAAGGAAGAAAAGAAACGAAGGATAGTAATCGAAAAAATAAAAAGTTATAAATTAAAAGAGGAAAGATATAAAAAGAAATTTCGAGAAAAATTAGATAATAATTATTTTGAATAAGGTAGGGCAAAAAATACAAATATAGAAGAAAAATGAGAATATCTCAAAACCAGCCTAACCAAAGCAGCTGAGGAAACTAACGGGAAGGCAAAAATAGCAAATACTAACATCAGGAAAACGGAATGGTGGACGGACGAAATACGAGAGAAAATAAAGAACAAAAAAGACAAATGGAAGAGATACCTAATAGTCAGGGATCTCAGGCCTATTTTCACCATTTACTACTAACAAGCTAATTTTTCGTGAGTAGCTTCATTTTGGTGAGACGCCCAACTTTTTTCCTTACTACAATTTCCGTATGTGGTAGATAATAAAGATATCAGGGATAGTCCAGTCGGGTTAGACTAATAACAGGCCTAACCTTACATGGACGAGCTGATCAAAATTTTATTTTTCTAATCTATAGGGAGGGTCAATGATGCCAAATATAAAAGACAAGAATGGAAACGTACTAACAAAGAATACTAAGAAAGACAAATGATAAAAAGGTAGATAGAACATTTTAAAGAGCTAACGTAAGAATATCCAGTGAAACCCAGAACAAGAAAGGAATTAGAGAAAGCCATAGAAAGACTAAAATTAGGCAAAGCACCATACCAGGCAAGGATCAAGGATCATATCACCTCGGAAATGAGTGGTTTATAAGGTATGTATTATTGTGGATCAATCTATCAATCAAAGATAGAATAAAATTTTTAATTTTTTTTTAATATAACGCGGGCACATAAATTTGATCCACCCTGTACATTGATTTGTAACTATTTATTATAAGTAGTTTTTAAGAAGTGATTTATCGTTAGTAAGCTTTTTCCCTGAAAAATAGAACACATTAGGAAAGAAAGTGATATGAATAGACCATAATTGTTCAGGGTATTTGGAGATTATAACGATGTTTTGTTATGCACGAGGGCAAGGCCACATTAATTAGTTCTTAGGAAATTAATGTAAAGAAAGTTTGGAATTTTAAATATGTTTGTTTAATGATAGGAATATTTAGATAATTTCCGGAAGGTCGTAAGTTTGGGTAGGAATATTTTTGAGAGAATGACTCTTTGTTTTCAAATAAAAAAAAGAAGGTGGGGAGATAAATGTTTCTGATTGGCTAGGCACTTTGGAATGGGGAAAGTTTTGTTTTGAATGTTGAGATAGTTTTGGAAAGAGGAACTCATTATGTGATTGGCATCGCTGAAGAGCAGTCAACGTTTTCGTGGATAGTTAGATAGCAAGTACCAGTGGGTGTTTTGATAGTGGAGAATAGAGCTGAAAAGTGGAACGAGGGACAGATCAAATTGAGACGAAATACCTCTTTGATTCTGTATTATTGTGAGAAGGAGAGGAGAGAATTTTTGGAGTTTGTGTTTTGTTGGAGAATTGGTGCTGGTATGCTGATAGATTTGAAGCTTGAGAACGGAGAGGGCTTTGATGGGTAGCCTAACATAGTCAACGAGGGAGAGCTGTTTTGGGTCAAGAGAAGACATCAGAGTGAGTGAAGCAAAAGGTCAGTCAATTTATGTGAAAGATATTTTTATGTTCGGAAACTAAAATTTTGAGTAAAAGCATATGATTTAAGATTCCAATATTTCAAAAAGTAAATAGGAAGTATAGGTAATTTGCGAATACCTAAATTTGTTTGTTTAGTTTGTTTTGTCAAAGTCATCGGGAACAAACCGATAAATTGTTTTTTTAACTAGAATAAATTTAAGTGGTAAAAATTTCATTCGGACAGCTGTGTCCACAGGTTTTAAATTTGATCGATTTTTAGAGTATTGATTTTGATAATAAAATTCTGTATGCTTATTTTATATTTCTATTTAATTCCTTTTCCTAATATTTTTTCCCGATTAGAACCAACTAAGAGATACTGAAACCACGAGAGAAGATAAGTATAACATAAGATAATTTAGATATTTTTTTGTATTATAAAAAGGCACCCTGAGATTTTTTATTAATTTTTTTGTATGATTTGCGACAATTGGATAAGTGATTAAATAATTAATTGGAGTAATCAAATAAAGATTAAGTGATATTAAAGTAATAAAAAGTAGATCATAACAGTATACTCGTAGATGATGTGTCTTTGACTCTTTGTTAACCCACTAATGTCGGTCTATTCCTGTCGCTAACTTTTTTAGTATTGGCAATCAGAGCTTGATACATTCTGCTGATTAGAGCTGCTTCTTTGATTTTTTTCATGTATGATTTTCTCTCATGATTATTAATGCATCTTGCCATTGTACTCGGTGCTCATTGTCCCAGATATTTCGGTGTAACCTGATACTTAGTATTCTTGCCGTTTCTTCCACATAGAAATTGTTGCATTCACAGAGTATTTTATATACCTATGCGGTTGTTTGATCTCTTTTCCGTGTTGTTAGGTTTGTTTTTGGACAGGACAGATCACATGTATTAGTTGTTTTAAATATTGCTGTTATCTTGTATTTATTTCCTACCCTTTTCAACACGGGAACAGTCACGCCGTTAGAAAAAATCTAACATTTTATCATTTTCCGTGATAACTTCATGAACAATAATGTTGCAACATTGCTTTCCACTCGTAAGTGCCTCGAGGAAGATTGTAGTAATGCGTGTACTTTTTTTATTTTTTTTTTGTGGAATTTATGGCTTTGGTGAGAACCAATTAGTTTTAAAATTGTTAGAAATAGATATTTTTAACACAAGTAAATAAAAATATTATAAAATAAAAATTTGTTTTCAATTCTTATTTAAATTCGTATTGTTAGATAAAATCTAACGCGCTCCTGCTTATGTGACAGAAGAGAGCGCGACTGTTCCCGGGTTAATTTTTCCGCCAAGCCCTTTACATATAGTATTGTTGTCATTTTAAATTAATTCGTATATTTTACCATAATATTGAGAAAACTGATGATAAATGAAAAGTGTAACGAATAATGTCTACGTTAAAACAGATCAATCACTTAACTAAATTCTAAATAACTCGAAATAAATCTCTCTCTATCTCTATCAGCGAGGTTCCTACAGCCTCTGCCGCTTCTCGCATTTCGACCGCCATCGTTTTCTGTCCATCCATTCGTCTTCTTTGATGGCTCTATCTTTCATGATGTGCCGTACATTTTCTTCCCAGGCAACTGAAGGTCTTCCCCTTCTTCTTCTTTGGTGTGGTATGTAATTTAAAGCTTTCTTTGGCCATCTATCTTCATTCATTCGTTTCACGTGACCATACCACACTAGTTGTCTAGTTTCAATTTTATCTACACTGGAATATACAGTATGTGTCCTCCTTCTAATATCTTCATTCCTGATGTGATCTTTTTTAGATATACCACACGCTCTCCTTAGATAATCCATTTCTACTACTTCTATTCTTTTCCTATCTTTTTTTTGTCATCTGCCAAACTTCTGCCCCATAAGTCATAATAGGCTCTACCAAGGTACGATAGATTGTCAATTTCGTTTCTTGCCTTATATCTTTAGACCACAGTAGAGAGCTCAGAATGTTTACCGCTTTTTTGCCCTGCTGCGTTCTCTTTTCGATGTCTCTTTTGGTAGTGCCTTCTTTAGATATTATAGATCCGAGATATTTATATTCATTACATCTTTTCGTGGTTCTAATTTCTAACTCTGGATCTTCTTCATCATCCCCTATTTTAAGATACTCTGTCTTTGACATATTCATATTGAGGCCCCATTTTTCATATTCTTTCTTTAGTTTTCTAAACATGTAGTCCATGTCTTCCTCATCATTCGCTACGACTACCTGATCATCTGCAAAAAACAAAGTTGTTAGACATTTACCACCGCCTATGTCTATTCCCATTCCGGATACTTGTTTCCTCCACTGCTCTAGCGATGATTGAATATATATTTTAAATAAAGTCGGAGACAGACAACATCCTTGTTTAAGTCCCTTTGATATAGGGAATGAGTCAGATATAAAGTTTCCTTCTTTAACGACACTTCTTGCATTTTTGTATATATTTGCGATAGCATCCACATACTCTCTACTGAGACCTACCTTCGTCAATGTTTGAAACAGTTTTTTCAAAGGTACCGTATCGTATGCCTTCTCCAAATCTACAAACAATAGGTGGGTAGATAGATTCCTTGCCTTCCGTTTTTCTATTACCTGCTGCAGAACGAATATATTATCAGTGCACGATCTTCCTGCACGAAATCCACTTTGTTCTTCCATGTCTTCGTATTCTGATTCTATTCTTTTCTTTATTATTCGACCGTACAACCTCCCTACTGAGCTGGTAACAGTTATTCCTCTATAATTAGAGCATATGCGTTTATCCCCTTTCTTGAATACTGAGCTGATGTATCCAACATTCCAATCATCAGGGATATTTTGTCCTTTTAAGCATTTATTAAATAATTGAACCAACATCTCATGTAATATGTTTGGTCCGTACTTTACCAACTCAATTGGGATGTCTCCAGGTCCTGCTGCTTTACCGTTTTTAGATCTTTTGAGGACTTCGCTTAACTCTCCGGTTGTTATCTCAACTATTTGTGTATGTTCGACTAAATCTTCCATTTCGATCTCTTGGAATTTACATCTATCTTCTGTCAGTAAAATCTCATAATGGTGTTTCCACTGTTTAAGATCTATTAACTTTATGTTAGATTTTTCCTTTCCTTCCCTCTGGAGAGACTTTATTACCTTCCACGCTTGCCCAACTCTTGTTCCACCCATATACCTATCCACTTCTGCGCATTTTCGGTCCCACATCTCATTTTTACTTTTCACTACTTCTCTTTTTACATCTCGATTTAATGCTGCATATCTCTTGTGATCTTCCTCCTTTCTTGTTGACATCCATTTCTGATAAGCAGTTTTCTTCTTGTTTACTAACGTTTGCATATTCTCCGACCACCATTCTGTATTTTTTATTTCATGTTTGTATTTATACCCCAAAGCTTCACTTGCAGCCTCATGAATGTATTTTTTAATTTGCTGGTATAATTCTTCCGCTGTTATATTTTCTCGTCCCACATTTTGTAATTTTGTGGCCAGTCGTAATTTATATAGAAATTTCGTTGAGTCTTCTTTCAAGCTTTCTAGGTTATATTTATGAGATCTTACTTCTTGTCCCTTTTCTATATTCTGTACCTGAGTATTATTGTTTTTGCGATAGTTAACTATCACGTTGGCCATAAGTAAACGATGATCGGATCCACATTCTGATCCACGGTATACCCTTACGTCAGTGGTTTTCAGCTGGGAAGTTTGACGTTGAATTACATAGTCGATTATCGAGCGCAGATTCCTAGTAGGTTGTATCCATGTAAATTTGTGGATGTCTCTATGTTGAAAAAATCCATTCATAATCTTGAGAGACATTGTTTCACAAAAATCTCTAAGACGCATTCCGTTGTCATTGGTTATTTGTTCCCCATATCTTCCTACGACTCTATTATTTTCTTCTCTACCTACTCTGCCGTTTAAATCTCCTAGTACATAGATTTCACAGTTATCTTTAACTTGAGAGATTATTTCATTCATCTTGTCGTAGAAATCGTCTTTACTTTCTGGATCTGCATCTTCATTTGGGGCATACACTCCGACAATTACGATATTGTGCCCATTCTTTGTCATTTCCAGCATCAGCAGTTGTTCATTTACTTCAGTCCACGATTTAATATTATTTTTAAGATTTTTTCGAATAGCAATAGAGACTCCTCTCTTAGCTCTGTTATCTTTGCTCACTCCACTGAAGATATGTATATACTCTCCTATCTCTTCATTTCCTTTTCCCTTTTTCTTGGTTTCGGTAAGAACACATACATCTATTTTTCTTTCCGCTAATTCTTTGAATACTTCTGCTTGTTTGGTTTTAAGTCCTTGCACATTCCATGTAGCCAATATCATTTTCCTTTTCCGTTGCATTAGTCGTCTTTGTTTTGATCCGTCCGCATTCCGAGGCGTTTTGTCGAAATTTGTAGCATTTATTTCTTTTGACAAGGGACGAGTTGCTAGCCCATCGCCTCAACCCTCCTCCTTTATCCGGGCTTGGGACCGGCACCGGCATTTACTGAGCTACTCAATCCACCCAGCACTTACCGGAGGCGGAGTTACCGAAATAAATCTATTGGATTATATCAAATCTGTTTAAACAAGCATTTCATTACTATGTTGTAATTTATTTGATGCTGAGTACCTATACATAAAAAAATATGTCTTTAAGTCAAGACCCAAAATTAATACCAGATCATATCTTGTTGATGCTTCATCTGATGTCCCCATTAGATAAATTGTGTGTCAGCAGTTTCTCTTGCTCACTTCCTTGATGACCGACTGATGACCCTAAGGGGTCACAAAAGGCCCTCGACCACTTGCCGGCGCTATCTGTGCACTTACACCTCATAACCTCAATAGCCCTTTCATTCGGAATAAATTTATGACCTAATCCCTCGAATCCCTCTGTATTTCGCGTTTTAGATTTAAGGATCTGCACAAAGACCTCATGAATGTGTTTATCTTTACTCAGCTTTACAATATGGAAAAAGGGAAGTTGTTTCATTTTCGCGTATCACGGTTTTGTATAGTTCAGAATGACAAAAGTAATACTGGTATTGTTTATGTATATAGGGTGTTTGGTAAAGAATAGGCCATAGCTTAACCTTAGATTCGTGAGCTTAAAATAAGTCGATTTAAGCTAACTTACCTTAGTACGAAAGTTGATAATAACCGAAATACAGGGTGTCAAAGTTAATCTTTTATTTCATTTATTCTTGAATATTTCCTGAGAGGCATGGGAAAACAACACACAATTTGGTAGGCGGGGGTTTTTTGGGACGAGAAATCTAAATTCGCTACCAAAAATGACGTATTATCCAGAAGGCGCCACATACGTCTTTAAGCGCTCATTTAATACGTTTAATTTTTTTAATCCTTACTCCATATACTCTTTAAATCAAAATTTTTATTCACTTAGTATTTTTCATCTCGCTAAACTGTTTTCGAGATAAACGCATTTTAATTCTGCGGTGCAACATATTTTTTTGCATAATATCACTGAAGTTACACCCGAAAAATAAACTTGAAACCATAATAATTGTGCAAGTTCTCATATTTATGTCATTGCATCGCAAATTCCATTTAAAGGAATTTTCGATACATTTTTGGAAATTATATGGCTTTAAGTTTATTTTTCGGGTGTAACTACAATGATATGCAAAAAATTATGTTGCGTCGCAGTTTAAACTGCGTTTATCTCGAAAACGATTGAGTTTAGCGAGATGAATGTAGTATACCTTTTTTAAGTAAAAATATTAAGAGAATACAAGTTTTGATTCAAAAAGTATGTAGAGTGGGGGATAAAAAAAATTGAACGTATTAATTGAGCGCTGAAAGACGTATGTGGCGCCCTCTGGGTAATACATCATTTTTGGTGCCGAATTTAGATTTCTCGTCCCTTAAAACCTCCCTCTACCAAATTTCGTGTTGTTATATCATGCCTGTCAGGAAATATTCAAGAATAAATAAAATAAAAGTTTAACTTTGCCACCCTGTATTTCGGTTATTATCAACTTTTGTACTAAGGTAGGTTAGCTTGAATCGATCTATTTTAAGCTCAAAAATCTGAGCTTAAGCCATGGCCCCTTCTTTACCAAACACCCTGTATATGTTGTATATTACACACTTAATTTTTGCCATTTCAATAATAATTCTATACCTTCAATGACAATATTTAGGTCACTTTTCTCTAGAGAAAAAGTGTGGCTGTGGCTGAAAAAATTATTTCAGTGTGATAACCCTTATTCCAGGTTGTAGCTTCGCATTTGTTCGGAAAAATATTCGGATTAATTTTTTTTTTCACCATCTTGCTTGAAAAGGTCCCCTTTTAACAAATTTGCATGTTGCCAGTGTCAAAAAGTGGTCAAAAATTTGTTAAACGTTTTTTTGTTATTTTCCTAAATTTTTTTTTGCATCGAATAAAGTTTTTTTAGGTTTTTTGGATCATTCCAAACAGAAAAGGTCTTTAGTGATTTTTATCTAAACTTGGTAGTTTTTGACATATAAGCGAATAAAAATTTAAAAATTGCGGAATCGGCCATTTTTAACCCTCAAAAACTATGTGAAAAAGTGAAAATTTCAATGTTACCAAGGCTGATGTTACTTAAACATCGATTGATGAAATCCCGAAGAGTATTTTGCAATATAATATCGGAAACCCCTTTGTTTTTTAATTGCTTATCAAGCGGGCGCGACACAATTTTCAACCGTTGCATTGCATGTATAATGTGTGTGTATATGTGTAATCTATAGCGTTCTACGCCTTCCGGTACTCAATCGCCAAGCCTGTCGATCTAGCCAGTCTCTTTCTTGTAGATTTCTTTCTGACATGGCTTTTGTAATTCCTTGTTTCCAGGAGGTCGGTGGCCTTCCTCTATTTCGTTTTTCTGGCGGTATCCATCTCATTTTAATTTTTGGTAGTCTTTCATCTCCCATTCGTTGAACGTGTCCATACCAAGTGAGTTGGTTTCGTTATACCTCTTCCACTATTGTTTCCTGCTTACCTACTTTTTCTCTGATCTTTTCATTTCGAACATGGTCACATTTCGATATTCTGGCAGCTCTTCTAAAAAAATCCATTTCGGTAGTAAGCAGCTTATTTTCGGATCTTTTTGTTATTTGCCACACTTCCTAGCCATACGTTAAAATTGGTTTCAGAATAGCGTCGTACATCCTCATTTTTGAATTTAAAGTTATGTTATGTTGCAACAAGACAGTGTTTAGGGCTCTAGTAACCTTTCTAGCCTTCGTTACTCTATCATTTATACTGGGTTCCGTTCTTTCACTATTTGTTAATTTAATCTCTAGATATACAGGGTGAGGCAGATAAAGGGCCTATTAGAAATATCTCGAGAACTAAAGGTAAGAGAATCATGAAAATTGGAATGCAGGGGTTTTGAAGTATGAACTATTTAATGAAAATATTTTGGTCTCTTTACTACTTCCGGTTATACCGGAAGTTGATTGTAACTTCGTTTTTTCAAATGGGACACCCTATATATTTTTACATTTTTGGATTCTGCTCGATGTCTTCTTTCTTAAAATATAGGTTTGTAATATTATACAGGGTAGTTTAAAAGATAATTACGATTTTTTATAAATTTTGTAGCAAACTTCACACCCTGTAGAATTGTACTGATTTGATATCAAAAACTCCATTTATGTTAAAGTGATTTTTAGTATAGTTTATTATTACTAAAAATTATTAATATGGCGAAATGTTTAATTTTAGTGTACAGGGTTGGTCGAAACTCGGAATGAGTATTTTCTGAGTTTTCTTAAATGGAACACCCTGTATTTTTGTATTGTAGTGAAATGATATTTTATAGTACTTTTTATTTCTTAAGCATTCCCTATACCTAACTGCTTTAATTTGTAAGTTATTCGTAGTTTTTTTAAGCCTAACAATAATTGCAACAAATATTACGTGAAATTTTATTAGGTTTGCCGTGAAAATATTCAATCACAAATAATTTTTCGAAAATAAACACATATTAATCTCGACTGACCCTTAATTTATTAATACTGGTTGATATATCAAAATACCTACGTAGTTAATATTGTTGGTGTGTTTAATATTAATAAAAACATACAATATTCTATCTAGTTGGCTATGACTGACACTAAATATAAGCTTAAACATTCTACCATTTTTGAAGTTCCAGTTGCTTTGCTACCATTGCTAATATGAATTTTTCTAATGAGGAACTGATTCAGATGTTTTTTTGTTCTAGGAGAGTATAACAAATAAAATTGTGCTACTAGCAATAAGAGTTTATCATCAGCAATTCCATGATAGATGACCACCAAAAACAGAAACTTTTCAAAATTTACTAGAGCGGTTTCAACGAACTGGAAATTTAGATTACGAGAAATCTGATCGAAGAAAAATTATTTTAAATATTAAAATGAATTAAATGTTAGTGTCACTGAGAATCTGCATATTAGTATGAACGTTCTCGTAAAGTGTCTAGTACGTCGAAACTACTCTAGCAAACTTTGAAAAGTTTCTCTTTAAACTTTGAAAAGTATTCTTCTTGGCTGTCGTGTATCAGGGAGTTGCAGATGATAAATTCTTATTGCTAGTAGTACATTTTTATTATACTTACTCTCCTAGAACAAAAACTTTACTAATCATTTCCCCATTACAAAAATTTATATTAGTAATGGTAACAAAGCAACTGGAACTATAAAAATAATATAATGTCTAATGTTTAATCAACTTTAGTGTCCAGGCCATAGCCAACTGGGTAGAATATGGTTTGTTTTTATTAATATTTTATGCGCCAACAATCTTAACAACGTAGGCATTTTGGTATCTCATCCAGTATTAATAAATTAAGGATCATTCTAGATTAACATGTACTTATTATCAAAAAAATATTTATGATTGAATATTTTCACGGCAAACCTAATAAAATTTCACGTAATTTTTGTTGAAATTAATGTTTGGCTTAAAGAACTACGAATACCTTACAAATTAAAGCAGTTAGGTATAAGAAATAAAAAAGTACTATAAAATATCATTTCATTACAATACTAAAATACGGGGTGTTCCATTTAAGAAAACTCAGATAATACTCATTCCGAGTTTCGACCAACCCTGTATACTAAAATTAAACATTTCGCTATATTAATAATTTTTAATAGTAATAGACTATATTGAAAATTACTTTAACATAAATGGAGTTTTTGATATCAAATGAGTACAATTCTACAGGGTGTGAAGTTTGCTACAAAATTTATAAAAAACCGTAATTATCCTTTAAACTTCCCTGTATAATATTACAAAACCTATATTTTAAGAAAGAAGACATCGAGCAGAATCCAAAAATGTAAAAATATATAGGGTGTCCCATTTGAAAAAACGAAGTTACAATCAACTTCCGGTATAACCGGAAGTAACAAAGAGCCCAAAATATTTTCATTAAATAGTTCATACCTGAAAACCCCTGTATTCCAATTTTCATGATTCTCTTACCTTTAGTTCTCGAGATATTTCTAATAGGCCCTTTATCTGCCTCACCCTATATACTTTGTACACCCCCTGATGTAGTCACTTCCGTCAAGATCTAGGTCTTCCTGTTGTATTTGGTTACCGATGTATAGATATTGTGTTTTCTTTATGTTTACCTCTAAACCCCATTTCATAGATTCTCCCATCAATTTTCGCGTCATATATTCTCTTCCTTATCTTGGGCAACTGCCACCTGGTCGTCTGCGTAGTTCAAAGTGTATAGTGTTATGTCTCCAATTGGTATACCCATACCACTGCATTTCTGTGCAAAATCTGAGAGCACCGTCGGCGTCGGTATATACATTGAAAAGAATGAGAGATAAACAGCACCCTTGTTAAAGACCTTTTGTTACCTGGAAGCTAGTTGACAGATGGTTACCTCTCTCCACCCTTGACATAGAGTCTTTATAGAGTCACTGTATGGCTTTGATGACAGTTGCAGATATGTGTGTATTGTCCAAAACCTCGCACAATTTTTCCACGGGCAACGGGCACTGTGTCGTGTGCCTTCGTTAGGTCGACAAAAGGTATATGTGTCTTGTCCACGTTCTAGGCTTTTTCCATAACCTGTATTAGACAGAATATATTATCAATCGTAGATCGACCGGCCCTGAAACCACACTGTGCTTCGGATTCGTAGGGTGATATTCTTCGCAAATAATGGTTTTCAGTATTGTGCCATGCATGTAATATGTAATATGAGTGAATATATGTGGTTAAAAATATTCTGATTCAATTTTTTTACCATGTTATTTGAAAAGGTACCCTATTAACAAATTTGCATGTTGCCAAGATCAAAATGGGTCAAAAATTTTTTAAACTTAAAATGATTTCCGCCTGTTACATATACATTTCATCAATTGATGATTAAAGAATATCTACCTACCTTTGCAACATTGAAATTTTCAGTTGCTCACATAGTTTTCGAAGTATAAAATGGCCGATTTCGCAATTTTTAAATTTTTAATCGCTTATATGTCAAAAATATCAACTTTAGAGAAAAGTCACTAAAGACCTTTTCTATTTGGAATGACCCAAGAAACCTAAAAAATTTCGATGCAAAAAATAATTTTAGGAAAAAATTTTTTGACCCTGGCAACTTGCAAATTTGTTGTAATTTGCAATAATGTTGTCTTTTTAAGCAATATTTTTCCGAACAAATGCAAAGCTACAACCTGGACTACCTAGAGATATCAGATTCTGATTACTATTTTTGAAGTTATACTTCTTTACGATCGAGGGTGAAATTTTATACTTGCCTGGCGCATGCACAGACAGACAGTATGTAGTTCGTTGCTAATCTTTCAAATTATGTAGGTATGTATCAGCGCAAATAAGTAATTAAAAGAATATATTAGTGTTTTTAGTAAATTTATTATTTATTATAATTTTTGTGTCTTTGGATTTGTCTTCCTCGGGAATAAAATATTTTATAATAATAGTAAGTATATTTACTTTACATTTTAAAGTATTTTTTCACTTGATGTATTGAATTTGTCAGTATGTATGAGAAATCTTGTAAGCTGTCAAAGCAAAGGGAGTTTGGCTCGGCGGTAGCGCGTTCGACCGGAGATCGAGAGGTCCCTGGTTCAATTCCGTGTGTTATCTACGTTTTTTTTTATTTTTAGTATTGTTTTAGTAAAAATTTTTGGAAAGTTGTAAGTAAAAAATTTTGTGTAAATTTGTTTGCGTATCATAGATGTGATTGTGTAAATTAAGTTTTTTTTAAATTTCGTACATTGGTGTGTATTCGTGTAGGTATTGTGTGTTGAATATAAATTGTGTATGATGATTAGTTCTTCTACTTCCTTTACTCCGCTCTCGTTGGTGTGTCGTTGTTGTTGACCTCTTATTTTAGTACTGACAACCAAAGTCTGCTGCATTCTGCTGATGGGTTTGCTACACATTTTTCTTCGTAAGAACACTTAACACTTCGATTTCTTCTTTACACTTAACGAAGAAAACTTTGTAGCAAACTCATTAGCAGAATGCTGCAGATTTTGGTTGACAATACTAAAGGAAGAAGTCAAAGATACTAACAATAGCGGAGTAAAGGAAGTGAACAATTTATTCCATAAGTGGTTTTCACACAGTATATTTTCAAAATTTCACTGTGTAATACTCATAATACGAGTTGACCCTTCATAATATAGTTTCCTTAGATCAAGTTGTTAAGGAGCTTTTAAAAAATATAATATACACAGTGTTTCATTCATAATAAAGCTTATGGATTATGCAAGGCTTGCGTGCATCACCGTGTACATACCGTACATTTATATATAAAAATCGGCGTGTCTCAGTGTTTTTTATAATTATGTAAAACAAGGACATAATAGTTATTTATGATACAAGTGTTAAAAGTACACGTTTAAGGTACGCATGTGAAAGTTTGAATTCACATGAGTGCCTTAAAAATGTACTTTTTAACACGCATATCATACAATATTTTTTCTACAAACGTAATTACAGTACAATATCTACAAAAACTTTTACTTGAACTTGACTGACATTCCATTTTTATATTTTTTTGACATTACATCAAAATTGTCTATACGGTCAATACGAACTGCAGTGCCTTAAAAATATTTTAAAGCACTAGTGCCTTAAAGTAGCATTTTTAACGCTCGTATGGAGTGCTAAAAATTGCATTTTTAACACGGTTGTAGAAAAGTACTTTTATTCCATAAGTGGTTTCCAACCTATATATTCAAAATTTATTTAGACATTTTCATTATCTTTACTTACGAAGATTGGTACCACACTGGATCATTCGCTTACCTGAAACAATAAAAGTAAATTAAAGAGACATCAACTTCAACAGCAATTTGTCTTACTATCAAGATAATTAACTATTACACAATAAGGTCATTGTGTTATTATTTACAAGGTCATATTTAAACTAGGTAAAAGTATGTTGGTGTTGGTATAATAAAGTTTTACTGAGCAGTTCTTTATTCAAAAGCGTTATCTCTTCACTATGCTAATACACGGATTTCTTCTTAACTACCTAATGGCTAAACGTTAGCTATTCGGTGATAGCGTAATGAAATTAATGCGACTTGCAATGAAATTCGTCCGATTGAGTTAAACCTTCGGTTTAGGTTAATAATTCTTCATTTTATGACCATGACATTCGTCCGCCTATTCCTAACACATTGTAATGTATTATTTAGTATTATACTAGTGTCTTCATAGTCCAGGGCGGATCTGTTTTGAGATGGACGTTGAGAGGTGACTCTAATTTTTTTGCAGAAATTGCTTGGAATTAACCCATATAATAATAATTGAGTTATCCTCCCACTCAAAAAGGTCCGGAACATTGTTTAAATAATCAAAATGTCAAAAAATGAAGGAAAAATTCGATTTTTTTCTTCGTTTTTTGATTATACCTAAAAGTATTCATTTACGAGAAAAGTTGCACTAAAATAAAAGTTGCGTAATTAAATTTACTACAATATAAGATTGGTTAAAAATTTTTAAAATTGTTACCTTTGTTGCAAAATAGCAATAATTGCGAAAAAAAAACAAAGAAAAACAAGTATTCGCATTTTACGTTTTTCAACCATTTCTGCTACACCTAGGACCTTCATATTTCACCCAGAAAAACTTTATGATATGATAAAACAATGCTGTAAATTTAGTTAAGATCGGTTTAATAGATTTTGCAAAATAAATTTTGCAATTCAGCTTTCGCAAAAAAAAATTATTTTTTCAAAATATTGCAGGACTGAAAATAAAGCAGATAGCAAGTTAATTTTTTTTTACAAATAGAAGAATACTGTATCATTCATTTGCAATTTGCAAAATTAAAATTGGTTGACTACCACGGCGTCAGGAATTTTTTTTTAAATAAACATTAATTTTTGGTGCTACGCGCAGGACAGCGGTGTTCGATTCACACAAGTTGATTTCCACCAAAATTTCTTCCAGTCTTTATCTAATATATTATTTTCTTACTCTATATTTTGTTGTATGTTCATATTTTAATTCCACAAAAATCAAACTAATTTGATTATTGTTTGTTAAAAATTATTTAAACAATTGCATATGTTTAAAAATAATACACTTTTATTTTCTAAGTTAAAATATATGAACAAAGAAAGTTTATGCTAAAAAAAGTGTTATTCCAAAGGACAGAGTATGCGTTTTTATTTTGCAATAAACAAATTTATTTATTTATTTCGAAATGTACTAAAAATTAAAATTTATCAATCATTATCAAAGGTCATTGGAATGCCCAATCAGAGCGAACGTATCCGTTGTCCTGCGCGTAGCACCAAAAATTAATGTTTATTTAAAAAAATTTCTGACGCCGTGGTAGTTAACCGATTTTAATTTTGCAAATTGCAAATGAAAGGTAAAGTATTCTTTTATATGTAAAAAAAATTCAACTTAATGTCTGCTTTATTTTTATTGCTGCAACATTTTGTAAAAATGAATTTTTTTTGCGAAAGCTGGATTGCAAAATTTATTTTGCAAAATCTATTAAACCGATCTTAATGAAATTTACAGTATTGTTTTATCACATCATAAAGTTTTTCTGGGTGAGATATGAAGGTCCTAAGTGTAGCATAAATGGTTGAAACAATGTAAAATGCGAATACTTGTTTTTTATGGTTTTTTCGATATTATTGCTATTTTGCAACAAGGTTGACAATTTTTAAAATTTTCAGTTAATCCTATATTGTAGGAAATTTAATTACGCAACTTTTATGTCGGTGCAACTTTTCTCGAAAATGAATACTTTTAAAGTTATAATAAAAAAAAACGAAAAAAATCGAATTTTTCCTTCGTTTTTTGACATTTTGATTATTTAAACAATGTTCCGGGAAACACCAAAACACATAATGAAACACATAATGAAGCAAACACCAGTAGGGAGAAGGTCAAAGGGAAGACTCAAACTTAGATACATGGAACAAGTGGAACAAGATCTGAAAACACTTGAGATTACCCACTGGAAGAACAAAGCAAGGAACAGAACAGAATGGCGGAAAATCCTAGAACAAGCCAGGACCCAAAAAGGGTTGTCGAGCTACTGATGATGATGATGAAACAATGTTCCGGACCTTTTTGAGTGGGAGGATAACTCAAATATTATTATATGAGTTATTTTCAAGCAATTTCTGCAAAAAAATATGAGTCACCTCTCAACATCCAAATGTAGGTACTAATATTTTTACAGATGCAAGTATGTATTTACAAGGTCTATTAAGGTATTGTTGAGTTTCTACTATATCCTTTGGTAAAGGTGGTTACTGTTTTCTTCTGGCATTGTAAATGTTTTCTCTGGCTTTGTAAAAGTTTTTTTCAGGTCTTAACTTGTTAAATAATATTCTAATTCCTTTTTTATCCCCTCATCGAAGGTAGTGATATTCAACATGCTGTATTTCCGGTAATTTTACTCCAAAGAACCTGACATTTTCAGAGAGTATTCTTGAAGCCATATCGCCGCCGCCTACGAAAAGTATAACTCCGAAAAATGCCGTTAAGAATAGAACTTTCAATGAATGCCGCGAAAAACATTATTTTCGATTATATGATTGTGAAAATTATAATCCCTAATATAGCTATTTCCACCTACCTCTACCGAAAGTATAATTTTCCGGACCTGATTGTAGGGAGCAAAGTTGTACTTTTCCTCCCTAGGGAGGAAAAGTAAAAGTGACGTCATTCATGAAATATAACTTATTGACGCCCTGTACAATATCTATTTTCTATTACGTAAGTATCTATACATTTTAACGTTTATTTATAAAACACCCAGTATTTTGCAGAATGGTAAAAAACAGTAAATTGTTATTTTGATTTAACAATGTTTACATTAATAATTTGACTTATATTTGACAGTTGACAGTTATATTGTACCTACTTGTTAGTTTTAGTTTTAATAAATTTTGTTGGTTAGTTACATAAATAAATTAAGTAAAAATGAAAAATGACTTGTTATTAATTTGAGGAAGGTGGAAAAACCATATGTATAACATGGGAGTAAAGTGCCTTTTCCTCCCTGGAATGATCTATTTGTATAACAAGGGAGGAAAGTGCTAGTTTTCCTCCCGAGAATGAAGTTTACTGTCCGACGCGTAGCGGAGGGCAGTAATCATTCAAGGGAGGAAAAGGCACTTTACTCCCATGTTATACATATGGTTTTTCCACCTTCCTCAAATAATAAGTCATTTTTCATTTTTACTTAATTTATTTATGTAACTAACCAACAAAATTTATTAGAACTAAAACTAACAAGTAGGTACAATATAACTGTCAATTGTCAAATATAAGTCAAATTATTAATGTAAACATTGTTAAATCAGAATAACAATTTACTGTTTTTTACCATTCTGCAAAATACAGTGTTTTTAAATAAACGTTAAAATGTATAGATACTTACGTAATAGAAAATAGATATTGTACAGGGCGTCAATAAGTTATATTTCATGAATGACGTCACTTTTACTTTTCCTCCCTAGGGAGGAAAAGTACAACTTTGCTCCCTACAATCAGGTCCGGAAAAGTATACTTTCGGTAGAGGTAGGTGGAAAAATTTATTTTTTGAGGAGTATCGGCAAAAAACATTTCTGTTTGTGGGTCCACGAAAATTATAATTAGTAAAAAGTTCTCAGAAATAATTGTTTTCGTCGGCAAACACAGAAACAGAAAGGGAAATAATTGTTTTCGTCGGCATCTATTATGAACTAAATATTTTCGTTATAAATATTTTGGCAGTTATAATCTTCGCGGACACGCATATAAAAAAAATTGTAATCGCCAATACTTATCAAAGAGTTATTATTTTCGCTGGAAATGTATTAGGAATCACATTAATCATAGGTACCAGCGATATACTTTTATTTAAAGTAAAAAGAAATAGAAAATTTCAAAATTTTCAAACGATACCCCTTCTTTAGTTGAAAAAACTTTGCTTAGCAAATTTCACCCATTTGTTTAGGAATCAAATTTTACTGAAACTAAAAGTTTAAAAGATATAAAATAGGGGTATGAGGTATTGGCTACGTGTTAACGTTCATGGCTACCGGGCAAGCGGTGTTAACAGCTAAGCAAATGTAGGTGACTGTACTGATCTGTTTACCAATCAAAATATATATCAAAATAAAGATTATTAAATAATCTTAATTAATATTATATAATTGAATTTTAATAACAAACGCGATAATATAGTGTTAAATAAATCTTCGTTTGCAGCCTACCTTTGACTTAAATTGCAGCAGCTTTGCGCCAGCGCGCTTGAACGTAGTGAGCAACTGTCAACAGCTGTTCCCATCCTCTTTTGTTAATTATTCCGCGATTCAAAAACATATTCCGATGTGCATCACTTTACGATTTGACAGACATTAAAGAAATTGAAACACTCTTTTTTTTTACGGCGGTGAACATTGTAACTCAAAAACTACTTGACCGATCTACCTGAAATTTTGTATATATTATTTCTTTTAGACATTCCGTGAGGTAACGCTGTCGAGAAATTTATTGTTTTATGCATATTTTTTGTTTAACAGTAATAAATATGTTGATTTTCACAATTTCTTTGCAAAAAATTCGTTGTTTTGACTTCTGAGTGATATCAAAAAGTCAAAAATGGTTAAAACTAATAAACTTGACAGCGTTACCTCGAGAAACTCATGAGCTAATAAAATCTTTTTTAATTTCTTCTTTCACATTATCTAATGATGAGTTCTAAAGTCCACCGCAAAATCAATTTTTTTGAGGTGTCTTTTAAAAATTGGCCAACGTGGGCTTTTTGTCAATATTTTTCCTTGAATTATTTTTTCTAATATTCTATGAATTATACTGAATACGCTAATTTTTAAAAATAAAATAATAATTCTACCCTACTCTCAAAAAAAAATTCACAACTTGAAATATTGATTTCAAACCCTTCTGTTTCTTAGGGTGCCAAGACCGCTTGTTGATCGTTGGGTTTCATGTTGCCCAACATATTAGGGCTTGTCCATATACGGGTGGTTTGCCAACGTCGACTTCGTGGTTTACCTGTTTTCCCCCTGTTTTTCTTGGTATTAGGGTGAAACTTCAAATGCAGCATTAGGGTGAGATCAAGTAAAACAGGTAAACCGCCCACATATGGACAAGCCCTTAACAATCATTGTCTTATTTAGAGCCGCACAAAATACAAGGTTTACAACCGCAAACCCTACGCTAACAAGGATAGCTATGACCATATTTTGAGAGGCAACCCATGCAATTCGTATTTGTCTATGTATGAAGTATAATAAAAAAATGTTTCACCCGGTAAACATATGGGTGAAGGTTGACCTAGATTCGGATCCCGTACTATTAAAAAAGTTATTACATATATACATTTCTAATAATAGAATCATTATATGTATATGTTACAGTTCAAGTTGATTATCCAGTTGGAGTTGACTCCAACTAGTTGGAGTCAACTCTAACGGCTGGTTTCAGTAAAAGTTGATTATAAATATAAAATGAAGATTTATATTCAACATTTACTAGTAAAAGTAGACTCCAACTAGGAAAAGTATACTCTTCACAATGCCATTTAGTAAAAGTTGATTCTGATTCACACAAACAGCCGATTCTAGAAATTAAATGTTACTGAATATGTTCAAATTAGTCTAGGCTGTATCGTCGCCCCCGTTAGGTAAATTATTCCAGTTCGATTTTTTTGCACAAACTTACTCAAAAAGAGGTCCTTATAACGAATCCACAGGGTGTCAGATGGTACTGTGGTCGAAAAATTGTTTAAACAATTTTTTTAAACAAACTCACAAAAAAATTCAGTTACGACAATTTTCTTTACATCATTTGGGTCATTCGGAGCAAAAGAGGTCTTTTGTGATTTTTCTGTAAAATTTATTGTTCTCGAGTTATACGCGATTTAAAATTTGCAAAATACGAAAATGACCATTTTCAAGGCTTAATAACTCAGTTAAAAATTTTTATTATGAAAGTCCAAAAGTCACCAAATAAAATTTTAACGACCCCCCTACAAGATACTGAAGAAATTTTTGTTATTATTTTATTACTAAGCGGTTATGTATTTTTAATTATTAACAATGAGCGCTAGGAGCGTATTGACGCAGCTATAAATGTGAGTGCGAGTGAGATGCATCATTGCACCATTTTGACATTTAAAAATTCAATCTTCTGTCAAACCACAAAAGTGTCAAAACTTTTTTTGTAATTTATTGCTCACATGTCATCACCATGACAAGGCGAAAGTTCTTCTTCTTGTGGTGCTTTCTCCTTTAGTGGAGGTTAGCGACTACACTGGTAAATCTGTCTCTGTCCAATGCGGCTCTAAACAAAGATGTTGAATCAAGGCCGGTCCAGTCTCTGATATTTCTAATCCATGAAATCTGGCGCCTACCGGGACCCCGTTTTCCTTCAATCCTACCCTGGATGATCAGTTGCGTGAGGCGGTACTTTTCGTTTCTCATTATGTGTCCCAGATAGCTAACTTTTTTGACTTTAATGATTTTTAGCAGTTCCCTATCTGTACCTATTCTCCTCAGAACATATTCGTTGGTGGTGTGGGTTGTCCAAGGTATTTTCAAGTCTCTTCTATAAAGCCAGAGTTCAAAGGCGTCCAACTTGTTCATCAGTGTTGTGTTGTGACCAGGCCTCCGTTCCATACAAAAGTATTGACCACACATAGCAATGCAGAAAACGACATCTAAGGCTGATAATGCTACTGTTACAAAATAAGCTTTTCATTTTGATAAACCTCTGTCGGGCTACCTCTATTCTCGCTCTTGACTTCTTGTTTATAATCAAGTTGATTGTTGAACCAGCAACCAAGATATTTGTACTGGCTTACGTATTCAAGCTGTTGGTGTTTCACATATTTATTGGAAGAGGTAAATTTTTGTTCCTTGATATTCTTATAACTTTGGTTTTCGCAGTATTGATCTTCATCCCCATTTTTTCACAACTCTCAGTAACCCTATCCATCAGTATCTGCAGACTATGGTCCGAATCAGTCATTAATACTGTGTCATCTGCATAGCGGATGTTATTTACTCTCTGACCGTTTATCCTGATTCCTTCTGAAGGGTGCGATAAAGAGTTCGCAAATATTACCTCAGAGTATAACTATAACGTTAAAAGTACGGGTGATAGCACACAACCCTGTCTAACACCTCGTTGTTTTTCAATTGGCATTGTCGTATTACCATTGGTCTTTATGATTGCTGTCTGATTCCAATAAATAGCCTCTATAATTTTAGAATCTCTTTTGTCGACTCCGATGTCGTTCAATCTTTCTATTCAAGGTATTCTAAGTTTTCCTCGTTGATTAACTTCAATAGCTCAGCTGGTATTTCATCTTTTTCTACAGATTTGTTGTTTTTTAGTTGACGTAGAGCATATTCCAGTTCGGACTTCAGTATTGGAAGACCTTCGTCGTTTTCGGTATTTAATGTAGGAGGTTCTCTGATGTCATAGTAGAGTTCGTTTATATAGTCTTCCCACATGTTTATTTGTTCTTCAGGCCTTGAAATCAGTTTGCCTTCTGCGTTAATTAGATTATTTGGTCCTTGTGAGTATGTCGTGCCTGCGAATTCTTTGAGTTTCTTATACAGATGGAAGTCATCATGTTTTTTATATAAGTTTTCGATTTCTTCACATTGTTCTGTTATCCATTTTTCTTTTGCAATTTTTATTTTTTGATTAATGGTTCTATTTAATGCTTTGTACATTGCTTTGTGCTGTTTGCATTTTCTTCTTTCATCCATTAAATCCAATATTTCCTCTGTCATCCATCTTTGCTTCCGTGGTCGCTGTTTTGTGAGCATTTCAGTTGCCGTTGCAAGGGCGTGTCTGATTTCCTCCCGAAGGCGAAAGTTAAGGATGTTTAATTATATGAAAGTGTGCTAAAATACAGTGCGAAAAAGTAAAACCCATTTAAAATACATTGTTACTTCAGACACACTTTAAACTCTTCATGTACTGCTATCTATATTTACAATTTTCACACAATAAAACCTTTACATTTTACATAATATGAGATAGAGTAGATAAAAATTATTTTTGTGAATTTGGTTAACAAAAATTGGTTAAACAATTTTTCGACTGCGGTACCGCGTGACACCCTGTGTATTTGTTATAAGGATTGTTATACGGATATATTTCTTTGAGTAAGTTTGTGCAAAAAATCGAATTAGAATAATTTACCTAACGGGGGCGACGTTACAGACCATACTAATACGTAGTTGAAACGGTCAAAACAAAGAAACGCACACTCATCAAAAATGCACTTGAGATTCTCGTATAATCAACATTTACTGAATCGATCCAGGAAGAGTCAACTCCAACTAGTAAAAGTTGATTTAAATTTTTAAAATCAACTTTTACTGCTCGTTTCAGTTGGAGTTGACTCCAACTAGTTGGAGTCAACTCTAACTGAGAATCAACTTGAACTGTAACATATACATTTCTAATAATAGAATCAAATCATGAGTCACTATTTTTTTGGAGAAAATTTGCCACGTGTTCCTTCAGTTTACTAAATCAACAGCGCTGAAATGGTCAACAAAGGACAATTTTATGCTAATCTCTGAATTTTTCTAGCATTTCAAATTTTTTGTTTAACAAGAAATTAGTGAATTTTAGAAAACTCTCCATCAAAATTTATTTTGGAATTAGAGCTCTCAAGAGTATAATTTTCAGTAAGCGTTAAATGATGAGGACAAAATTCACGAATTTATTAACATTTCTATTAACCTATTTAACATATTTATTGTCGCCCGTGCCTCGTGCCATTGTAACATCTGGCAAATCTTTATACGGTTTATCGACCCTGCTCCCATGACTTCCAATATGGCACACAAATCCTATAACAGGGTATCAACGGCTACGACATGAGGGGTCGATGTAGGTTGAATCATGAGGGAGTTAACGAAAATTAAGCTCTTCCGAATTAGGAAGAATATTAGAAAGATAAATCCAATAACTAAAGAATAATCAAGCAATGACAGTAACATCCTGCAGGAAGGGAGAATCATATAGCAGTGGCAGTGGCGTATTGACTTTTATTGGAGATAATTAAGAGTGAAAGAATGCATTCTTCCCCTCGAACTTTTGGATCTTCTTCACGAATTTTTATTTAAATCTAGAAAATTGTATTTTACTTTTGACTTACTCAATGCATTATAACAGATAGCAGATAGTAAATTTACTTAATATCAATCATGCAATGCAAGAAAATTCGCTGAAGAACTCCGAAGAAAAAATATGACCAATCTCGAGGAAGTGAAATATAACTAATACGGTATGCGGCAAAATAAACAGTACTGAAATTCGTATGCCTCAAATTTGTATGTGTCATGTGCCGAAGCGTATTGAGTGATTTCTGGACGTTGTTATAACGTTTGTGAAGATCATGTTAATGTTAGGTATTTCAGGATGGTTCTCAGTTTTGCAGAAAAAATTTTTAGAGTACTATTTTCGGCAATACGGAAAAAGTCACAAAAATGGTCAAAACTTAAAATTAACAATGGTTTTAGCAGGACGAAACAACCTGTCACACTGCCAGGGAGTCTCTTCGAATACCCGCGATCATTTTGGGAGTTGCCACTCACCAGAACTAACGCCACCAGATGCGTACATATGGGGAATGCTGAAGGAGTCAGACAAATCCACCGTCTGCAATTTCGGAATTGCGGACTAGAATTAAAGATTTTTTCATGCCAGAGGCAGTGGCGGATCTAGAAATTTTCCTTGGAAGGGGAAATTCGCCTTAGGAGGGAACTTCCAATGAAAAACCAACCAAAAAACATAAAAAAGATAAACTCAGATTACATAAAAGATATAAATAATAACTTATAGGCATTATGTTCCCTTAATTTTCCTAACTAGCGTGTTTATTGGGTTGAAGTTGTCTTTCTGTAGTTTCAATTTCATGCGAGCTAATATATTTTTACGTTTGGACAAGTTTTTTTCCTTTATTTTGGACTTTGTTAGGGGGGAAATTTACTCATTTTTCCTCCCTGTAGATCCGCCACTGGCCAAAGGGCATCTTTAACATCTCTTTTATCGGGATCGTTTGTCGTCGTGAATAATATTTGCAAGGCTATATCATGTATTATAGATATATAAATAATCATAAACATTTCAATACTTATTTCAGTAGGTACTGTTTATTTTGCCGCATACTGTATTGCATCAACTGTATTTGCATCAACGACTTGCCTAATACCTTGAACAATGACCTTTTGTTTATATTGATCATATGGCGTTGAATGACAACAGATGAACACGGAGAATTCTAGAAAGAAGACCAAGAAGGATAACAAGAAGCTTGGGAAGGCCTCAAAAGAGATGGGTAGATACATAAGGCATAAGTGCATGTTTGGGGAAAGACACAGAAAGATGGAAACAATTGGAAGATATCTACATTTAGGAGTGGATGGAAAATTGTTGACGAAGAACAAGTTGGATGGTCAGGAGAGATGTTTTGAAGAAGTATAAAGTCAATTGTCGACTGCACTGGAAGAACTAGCAGAATGCTAACAATCATTCTCTATAGATTATAACAGTAACTTAGAGTAGACCACACTCTAATAAAACCCAAGAACACGGTAGCCAAAAATTTACCCAAGAAATAACATAATTTGTTGGATACTCTAACTTCTATCTGCGGATTGCAGATTTAGTTGGGCACAAGACGAGACGATAGAACACTTTCATACATATTTAATAATAAGGCTCTTAAAGATAAGGCTCAATACATTTGAACATTATTAACTCGAGCCTTATGATTTCGTAGAAGTGTCATCGAAGACCATAATAGACAACATAGACTAAAATAAAAAGACTAACAGCTAATTACAGCTAAAAGCGTTACAAAAAAGTAAATCAAGTTAACGTGATTGTCTCTAAGAAAAATATAAAAGCTCGTAAATACGTTGCAAAATAGTTTTTATCTACTCTATGTCATATTATGTGTAAGTTTTTAGTTTGTGAAAACTGTCATTATAGATAGCAGTGCGTGAAGTGTTTAAAGTGTGCGTGAAGTAACAATGTATTTTAAATGGGACTTACTTTTTCGCACTGTTTTCAAATATCCTTAACTTTCGCGTTGTCATGGTGATGACATAATGAGCAATAAATTACGACAAAAGTTTTGACAGTTTTGTGGTTTGAAAGAAGTTAGAATTTTTAAATGTCAAAGTTCTAAAAATTGTAGAATAGAAATGAATTCCAGTGACGAAGAGTTACAGTTTTTTTATTTGCTTATGGTAGAGTAGATAAAATATTGTATGAAACTGTGCGTGAAATTTATGAAACAGTTCGTGAAGTATGCTTTTTGCGAACGCACGCGATTTTGCGAATGCACGCATACATCGCGTAACTTCGCAAAAAGTACTTCACGCACAGTTTCATACAATATTTTATCTACTCTACCATAAGCAAATAAAAAAACTGTACCTCTTCGTCACTGGAATTCATTTCTATTCTACAATTTTTAGAACTTTGACATTTAAAAATTCTAACTACTTTCAAACCACAAAACTGTCAAAACTTTTGTTGTAATTCATTGCTCATATTGTCATCACCATGACAACGCGAAAGTTAAGGATTGTCACCATGACAACGCGAAGGTTAAAACAGTGCGAAAAAGTAAATCGCATTTAAAATACATTGTTACTTCACGCACACTTTAAATCCTTCACGCAGTGCTATCTATAATGACAGTTTTCACAAACTAAAAACTTATACATAATATGACATAGAGTAGATAAATAACTATTTTTTATTATCATTGTGTTTTGTTTCTTTACAAAAATTGTGGAATCAATAATCAGTAGAATACTAATGGTAGGGGAGCCCAAGCGGGGATTTTTGCAGTTACTCGAGCGCGTCAGATTATCACATGGGGAGAAACCTTGTACCCTGGAAATGTACCTCTGCCGTATGGCTCTTAATACAGGGGAGTTAGTTAGGGGGGGGGGAGGTGGTGAAAAAAATACATCCCTAGAAAAAATCATCAGATTAAGATAAGGTAAGTTAAGGAAATGCAAAACAGTGTATATTTCAAAAATCTGACGATTTGAGCGGGGTGTAAGGAAATGGGTGAGTAATAAAGTTTCACAAAAAAGCGAATATTTGGCGAAATAAACGACAAATCGAAAAACTGAAACATATGTGCTCAATATTTTTCAAAAATATATCAAATGATACCAAAAACGACTTCCCACGGAGAGGGGTCGGTGGTAAATTTTAAATTTTAAATACGAATCTCGCGATATTTCGCGAAATGAACATCAGATCGAAAAACTGCAACATACACTTATTCAATATTTTTGAGAAATCTAGCGAATGGCACCAAAAACGACCCCCCACGAAGGAAGGGTGGAGGTTACTTTAAAATCTTAAATAGGAGCTCCCATTTTTTATTGCAGATTTGGATTCCTTACGTAAAAATAAGCAACTTTTATTGAAGACATTTTTTCGAATTCAGGATATATGGCGCTATAATCGGAAAAAACGATTGTTGGAAAAGAAAAATTAAATTAAAAAATGGAAAGTCCCCACTAAAATGGAAAACTTTACTTAACTTTTTTTGGTTTTAGGACCTAATCTTCACAACCCAATAGGTTCCCATAACGCTCGAGTGACTGCACATTTAGCATAACGCTTTCCTCCCCTACTATAATCAAAATATGTTGACAAAACATTTATAATTAAAGCGCCGTGTTTAGGTGTATACCTATTAAGTTTTGTATCCATAAAATAACTAGTAACAAAAAAAGTTTGATAAAAAATGAACAATCAAACAGAAAGACACCATTTATTAATACATACAGACTTGTACCGAAATGACAAAGCTCCTTGGAAGGAATGAAAATTTATTTACTAGATAAATTTTTTTAAATGCAACGAAATTAAAAAACTTTTTTTGTTTTCGTTACTTGGAAAAAATTTCTTCCAATAATTTGATTTTATCTGAATCATAAATATTGACAACTCAGTATTCTACATTTTATTTTAGATGACTAAAGACCCGTCAGAAACATCATAGCATGTGATTTGTCTTTAAAAATATAACCACATGTCATGATGACAGTAAAACTTTCCTGGTAGTGATCGCATAAGTAGTAAATCGTGAGGAAATATGTACTTCATGATACTTTAAGCCAATGAAGTTATCCTTGCATTCTAAGTATTTGGTTTTACATTTAGTTTACTCTCAATATTAACACCAAACTCCGATTGTACCTATGCTATTTTAAAATATACATGTTATTGTTTTGTTTATGTAAAATTTAAATGTTTTAAAACAAACAAGTCATTGACTTACTAATAGTGGTCTTTTCTTTCTAGGATTAGTCTCTACTCCCATTCAGGAAGAATCAGTTTCTGGAAAATCTTAAATATAGTGTAAAAAAACAAGAAAATCGAGCGGGATGCATATCAGGATGTTTATGAGTTGTCAACCAGATGAATAAGAATATTATATTAGATGGGTCCATATATACAGGGTGTTTGGTAACGAATGGGACATAGCTTAACCTTTTATTCCTGAGCTTAAAATAGGTCGATTTAAACTAACTTATCTTTGTACGAAAGTTAATAACTAAAATACAGGGTGTCAAAGTTACGTCCGGTTTCATAATCAACATTAACTATAGTTCACTTTAAAGTTGATATTTACCCATATGAATTGCATTGATAAAAGTACCAACTTAAAATTTAAAGTCCACAACTGATTATGAAACCGGGCGTTAAACTTTTATTTTATTCATTCTTGAATATTTTCCGGCAGACATGGGGTAACAACACGAATTTTTGTAAGCGGGTGTTTTTTGGAACGAGAAATCTAAATTCTCCACCAAAAATAATGTATTACCCAGAGGGCGCCACATACTTCTTTCAGCGCTCATTTAATAGGTTCAATTTTTTTCATTCTCCACTCTACATATTTTTTGAATCCAAACTTACATTGTCTTAATATTTTTGCTTAAAAAAGATATAAAGTCTAATTTACTTACCGTTGCACGTCATTATCTACGTTAGAGATCTAAGTTGACATTGTTGCCCAATTACAAAAAATTCTTGAATTCATTTTAAATCAAATACATCACATAATTTTTGCGAAAGTGGATTGATTATACAGCAAAACAAATTAATATTCAATGTAAATAAATAAAAACTTTAGAAATAGAAAACAAGAATTAAGTTATAATCTTACGTTAAAGTACATAATAAAAACAGTAAATATGATGAAATAAATACTTACAGTAAAGAATATAAACAAATATGAAGTGTCATCACCGCAACTGTAAAATAAATGTTACCAATTTATGCCAAAATATCACCTTCGTTCGATTACAGCTACAGTGTATTCCGAACAAATTTGCTTCATAAAAACGCTTTATAATCCATTTATACAAATTAAATGAAACATAATTATGTATTGTGTATTTCTTTAAGTTAACATTAATAGAAATCTTTAAATATTATTTCTACGCGTATATAATAAAATATGTCTAGTGGCTGTAATGCCAGTGTACTCGGCAAAGTGATTCTAAAAAAGAACATACCTACCGCCTAAATATCTCGTGTTGGTATCATGTGACGTCACGGGCTATGACGCGGATGACGTGCAACGGTAAGTAAATTAGATGAAGCATACTCATTCATCTCGCTAAACTCAACCGTTTTCGAAATAAACGCATTTTAAATCTGCGATGCAACATAAATTTTTGCATAATATCATTGTAGTTATATCCGAAAAATAAACTTGAAACCATAATGAATCGATGAGGAAGACAGCAGGAAGACCATCAGGCGTCAGTCCATATAAGCTCAAAAATTGCTGTTAATGTCAATTTCACAATTACTCATCATCATCATCATCATTCAAAACGGATCTATCCACTGCTGGATATAGGTCTCCCTCAGTCTTCTCCATGCATTTCGGTCCTGTGCTGTCTGCATCCAGTTTCTGTCGATCCGTTTGATGTCATCAGACCATCTGGTTGGCGGACGACCTCTACTTCGATATGCTTCTTGTCTTGGTCTCCAGTATATTATTCGCTGTGTCCATCTGTTATCCGACATTCTAGCTATGTGTCCAGCCCAGTTCCACAGTCCACAGTCACAATTACTACTAGTCTTAAGATCGGATAAGAAGAAATCTAAGGCGTAATATAAGAAGACGAATCTTATATTACGAAGAAGACGAAAAATAAGACAAAGAAGAAGACTGCAACTGCACAAATATTTAACATTATAGTTGTACTGAGATCAAAAATATACAGGATGGACCAAAAAAAGAGTGGGTACAAGGTAGAAAGCAAGCATGAAATACATTATTAGAATGACAGGAAGCAGATTAGTTAGAATAGCCCAAGAGAAATTACCTATCAGAAGAAGAACAAGGCAGCCTAGAAAGAGATGGAATGGTAGAAGAGGAGAAAAAATATATTTTTAGAACTAAAAAGCTAGTGCCTACTTATAAATATGAATTATTCTAATACTGTATATCCTATTTTCTCCAAAAAACAAATTTCGATTTTTTTTAAATACTGCCGTACAAGGTGTTAATACGATTACGAACTTATTAAACGGTAGTTAACTCTTTCAAATCCAATTAAAATTGATGTCTATACGAGAAAAAGTCTTTGTATTCCTTAGAGATTTTTATGTGTCTATTAATTTTTTTTCTTTAAAATCGTTAACGATTGACCACTATTGTTATTTCAACGATTGCTATTAAAAATTACAGACAATTATTATTATTGAAGTGCCTAGAATTTTTTATTCGGCCGTATATTTAATTATCTTTTGTTTTCTTTTACTACTACGATTGTTTACTAATATTAATGTTCTATCTATGCTTAAATATGAAAGCCATCCCGTGTTTATGATTTCTGTAAATACATCTTCTTTGAAGAGACTGTAAAGAGAGTTCAACTACGTACAAAAATAACATCAATGGACGATCACACCTCATGGTTTGCCACCCAAACAACTCGAGAACCAGACAATAGAACTGGGATTTATTACCTTTCCTGGTATTGGAAGTGTATAACCAACTAAGAAAACAAATAATGTAAATAAAAGTACATTCATAAAACAAGTACTTTCATAAAACTTTGTTATGAACGGTTTAAAAGTTTTTCCAGGGGCGTCTAATTAGAATTTTACGGATACGAATACGTGCTTGAAAGAATAAATGGGAAATTTACTTTATTTTAATACAGTGTGTCTGCGTAACTTGGAACCATATGGGAAACTTTTTTGATATCAATTTTACGAAAAAAAGTTATTATTCATAAAGTGCTCTGCGTAGTCTAAAACCTAAGATGCAATCATTAGATATCAAATTTTATCAATAATATACGAGGTATGTCCAAAAATATGAATTTCGCTCAAGAGTAAAATGCATTTATATTTCACAATATCAAAAATTGTTATTAAGAAGAGTTGTTTTAATTAAAAATTATGTTATAATATGCATTTACACTCTTCTAATTAAAAAAAATTAAAATTTTCCTCAAATTACGGATACCCAACATCATTTTTATTTATGATAACTCCGTTATTATTAATTTTGCGAAAAAAGTTACTCGTTATAAAAATGTCAGAATAGTCAAAAAACTAAGATGCAATCATAAGATATCAATTTTTTTCAATTTTATATGAGGTATGTCAAAATATATGAATTTCGCTTAAGAGTAAAATACCTTTATAGTTCACAATATTGCAACTAGAGGGATGTAATTGCATATTAAAACATAGTTTTTAATTGAATCGTTTATTTCAGAAAGGGGTCAAGTGACTAATTTTGACAAAATGAGTTTTTGGTGAAATTTTTTAATTTAAACGTAAATACAGCTTTTGTTGCAGAAAGGAATCAATTGCTGCCATAGTGTTGCTTTGGCAGCGCAGAGAAATTAGCGTTTAGTGCAGAAAGGGGCCATGCAACGCATGACTCCTTGCTCAAAAATTGTGTAACCACCAACTTTATTTCAGAAAGGGGCCAAGTGCAAAAAATTATTTATTTTTTTCTTAAACAAATTAACAAGATACAATTTTTGAAAAATACAATACTTTTTGACAAACACTACAGTTTATTAGTGAGAATTTTTATTTTATATAAATAAAATTTTTGTTGAATGTAAACACGTTTTTTTTTGTTTTTCTCAAAAGCAGGTTTTTGTGACTTGACCCCTTTCTGAAATAAACGATTCAATTCTGAATAACTTTTTATAATAACAAATTTCAATATTGTGAAAAATAAAGGTAGGTACTTTACTCTACAGCGATATTCATATTTTTTGACATACCTCGTATAAAATTGACCAAATTTAATATCTTATAATTTTATCTTAGTTGTTAGACTATGCAGAACGTTTTATAAAGAATAATTATTTTTCGTAAAATTAATAATAACGGAGCTATCAGAAATAAAAATGATGTTGAGCGTCCGTGATTTGAGGAAAATTTTTAAAAAAATGTTTCAATTAGAAGAGTGTAAATGGAGATTATAATATAATTTTTAATTACAAACAACTTTTCTCAATGACAATTTTCGATATTGTGAAACATAAAGACACTTTACTCTTGAGCGAAATTCATATTTTTTGACATACCTCGTATAATGTTGATAAAATTTGGTATCTGATGATTGCGTCTTAGATTTTAGACTATGCAGAGCACTTTATAAAGAATAACTTTTTTCGTAAAATGGATATTAAAAAAGTTTCTCATATGGTTCCAAGTTACGCAGACACACGTATAACTAAACAATAAATGAACTATATATACACGATAAATTTTGTGTTCTTTCTAGGTATTTAACTAAATTATCTCATTTGATTGTATGCCTTTTTATTTTCAACACAATCTGTTGCAAAGAGAGTTTAGGATTAGTTAAGATCTCTTTTATGTTTTGTATAGGACAATTAGAGGAAATTCAAATGGCATTAATTAACGACAAAAATGGCAAAACAGTAGTTTGTTACGTTGATTATGAAAAAGCATTTGACAAAGTATGACATCAAAAATTAGTCCAAATTCTAAAGACAAAAACATAGACAAAAGGGACTTACGAATAATAATGAACCTTTACTGGAATCAAAGAGCACAAATTGTCATAGATAACGAACCCAGTCCAGAAAATGAAATCAGGAGATGAGTTAGACAGGGATGTATAATGGCTCCATTACTATTCAGTGTATATAGTAAATCCATTATTGAAGAAGATTTAGTTTCTTAAAGTAAAGGAATAATAATTAGCGGAAGAATTATTAACAACATAAGATATGCAGATGAGACCGTAATTATGGCAAGCTCTGCTGAACAACTGCAGCTACTACTAACAAAACAAACAGTTTCTGTGAAAAATATGGATTAAAAAGGAATATAAAAAGACTAAATATGTGATAATAAGTAACAAAACAAATATACCAACATATACATGGGAAATGTACTAATAGAAAGGGTTGACAAATATAAATACCTGGTAACCTGGATTTCAGAAAATAATGATCAAACAATAGAAATAAGGGCCAGGATAGAAATAGCAAGAAATGCGTTTGTAAAAAATGAAAACACTTCTCTGCAACAAAGACCTTAGATTACAACTACTAAGCGAGTAAGAGCGATTGCATACGCGGACGATCTAGCCTTACTAGTCGAAGACGACATGAATAGGGGAATAATGCAAAAAGTAAATGAAGCAATACAGAAGACCGCGGATTGGATAGAGAGAAATGATCTAAAGCTAGCAGTAGAGAAAACAGAAGCCATTATCTTGAGGGGACCAAGAAAGAGAGATGACATAATATTCGAATACAAAGGCTCCGTAATAAGACCCCAAAAGACGGTTAAGTACCTTGGAATTATTTTCGACGACAAGATTAAATTCGGACAGCACGTACAAGAAGCATGTCGGAAGGCAGAAGAAAGGACCTCTACACTAAATAAATTTATGCCAAATATAGGGGGTCCTGGATCTCAGAAGAGAATGGTAATGGCACAATCCGTCTTATCCATAGTTTTATACGGAGCCCCAGTGTGGCACCAGGTCCTTCGAATGAAAAAATATAAAGACGTGCTTCTAAGGACACAGAGGAAACCTCTAATCAGGGTGTGCAGCGCGTACAGAACCGTATCAACAATTGCCTTACAGGTGGTGGCTGGGTCTGTCCCGGTGCACATCCTGGCCAGAGAAAGAGTCCGAATGTACCAGAGGGGCAACGGGGCAATAGGTTCAGGTCCACAAGAAAGGAAAAGAAGTCTAGAGATGTGGCAGAGGGAATGGGCAGCCGTAGTCGAGAAGGCGGCCTGGACGAGATCCCTGATTCCAGATGTGGTGAGGTGGTACGAGTGTCGGCATCGGCGCGTCAGCTACTATTTCACAAAATTTTTGACGGGATATGGATCGTTCAGGAAATTTACTCATCGTATAGGGAAAACCGTGGACGATCTATGCCCTGAGTGTGGAGTAGTGGATGATGCGCAGCATGTCATCTTCGTGTGCCCTGCATACCAGGCGGGGCGTGCCGAGCTGCAGCTGGAACTGGGATCCCCTCTAGGCGGGCCTCACGAGCTAATTGATAAAGCTATCAATAGCAAGAGAGACTTCGACCTGATCATTGCTTTCGTCACGATGACAATGAAGCACAAATAGGAGAAAGAGAGGCGACTGCAAGCGGGATGACCGTCTATTTATTTATTTTTTATCGTTTTATTTTTTGTGTCGTAGAGGGCAGCCAGTGGGGGGAGGATCCTTTACATCCAACCTACGCTGTCTGTCTTATTTTAATTAGTTTTATTATTTATTTATTTTATCTTGTTTTTACTTATTTTTTATTTTTATACTCAATTACTCAAATTTTATTACTCAAGTGTGTTGCGTGTTGTAAGCGGTAGTCAGCAGGGGGAGGACTTTTTACATCTGATCCATGCTGATCGCCTTGTATTGTTTCTGTTATGTTACCTTCTGTTTTGTCTTGTTATTTAGTCTGTTTTTGTCTTGTCTCAGGTAGTGGGGGAGGACCTTTACACCCAACCTCACTGACTGCTTACTTTTAACTGTAGAATGAATGGGTATGGGTGTGAGTACGAATTGATGAAAGCACGAATACTTGGAGTTGCTCGTAACTTTCGACTGGTATCCTTTTGCTAGTTCGTGTTGGATTGGGGGCACCCCGGTTGCCCCACCTGCACATGGGCTGCACGGGACGGTCGTCTTCACCGGCCGGTCTTTGTGCGGGGCGGGGCGGACGGGAGGCCAGTTAATCTACGGAGCGCACGCAGAGAGTGCCCGGGGGAGTTATGAGTAAGGTCGACGGGTCAGACATGCTCGCCAAGAGCGGTTCCAGACCTGTCGGCTGGAGGAAGAGGAGGTGAGTTTAGTCGGTAGGCGGTTTCGGCACGGTGAAGCGTGACGGACTGAATCCGACACACCTGGGACACCTTCCCAGACGGTCTTTTGAAGATTCTCACCCAAAAAAAAAAAAAGATTACAACTACTGAGAGTAAGAGATCTGAGATTTTACGTGTTTTCGATACTGAAATATAGACTTGAAAGCTGGATATTGAAGCAAGAACACAAATTGAAGCTACTTATTTGAAATGTGGTGTTACAGAAGGATGCTTAGAATAGCATGAATACAGAAAAAAATAACACGGAAGTATTGCGAGAAATGAGCAAAGAAAACGAAAGAATAAACAAAATAAAAGGAAGTTATATCTGGGACACGTAATGAGCGGATAGCCATATGAACCGCTAAGACTGATAAGACAGAGAAAGATGGAGGAGAAAGGAGTATTGGCAAAAGCAGTGTCATGGTTGAAAAATTTAAGGAACTGGTTTAAATTCAGTTCCACAGAACTATTCAGAGCAGCGGTAAATAAAGTAAAGATAGTGACGATGATATCCAACCTCCGATTGGGAGACGGTACTTAAAGAAGAATGGAGCAATTATTATTTCAGGGCATTGAACATAACCTACTACTACTACTTTACCTATCCTTTTACGAGCGTTTATCGTATTTTCCTACATGCCTTTTCCGCTGGCGAGCTGAGCGAGCTTTCCTCTCCTTATATGTCCGTTTCATATTAATAAATGTAATTATTCCTAATCCACGCGATCGTCGGTTGTATTCATTCATGTACCAGATATCGTCGCATCAACCCGAACCTAATGTTCGATAAGTAGGTTTAAAATATATTTTAGTAACGAAATTAACGTGTAGTTACTAAGATTTAAGACTAATTATCTTATCATTTATAATGTTTGGATTCTAAATAAATGTCTTAAAAAGCGAACCTTCTGTCATCGGCTGAATTTTTGTTACCTGGAGCAACAAACGCAACGACCTCGTTACACTTATGCTTCCTCTCAAAAATGACCGGAACATTCATTTGTTCGAAGTCAGATAACTTAATTTTCATAAAAGTAGTTTTAGTCATTGCTATTCTACGTTTTATTTCTATTTCTATGTCTGGAACTAGTCGGTCCGTTATCACAGTTCCCAAATTAATATGTCATTTTGTGAACTTTCTCAACGTTCACTCCGTTTAATTGAAGCTCTGCATCTGGACGTGGGTCACCACTGAAAATTAAAAATTTAGTTTTGTTTGAGTTTATTTTTGCCCATTTTCTCTCCTACCTGGTGAATACGGTCAAGCAGAATTTGGAGACCTTCAATATTATCTGACTTATTGTATCGTTTCCGTATCTAATCCGGTTGCTTTTTATTCCATATGGCTGTCTCTCAAGTGCCTTTTAAATAACTGGTCAGAGTTGAATAATGTTGGCGACAAAATGTAACCTTGTCTGACTCCCAGCTGTATGGAGATTTTATCGGTGTAGTTATCTCCAATTTTTACGATAGCAGTTTAATTCCAGTACAAATTTTTAATGACACGAATATCTTTGTCATCTCTTCCTATATTTTTCAGCATCTACATAAATTTTACATGCTGCACTTATAGAATGTCTTCGCGTTTGCGTCTAATTCTGTTGTGAAGTATTCTTAGGACAATCTTAATAGTGTGGCTCATTAGGCTAATTAATCGATATTCTAAGCATTTTCTCGCATCGTGTTTTTTAGGAATTGCGACAAAGATGGATTTGAGCAAATCTGTGGAGAATCACTCCGGTGTTATATATCGCATTAAAAAGACTTACTACTTTTATGTTATCATCATATATTAGCTTCAGCAACTCAGTTTCCAGTTGGTGTATCATCTGGACCAGAAGCTTTTCTAATTTTAGCATTTTTTAGAGTGTGTTTTACCTCGCGTTTCATAATTTCTGGGCCGCCAGTACAAATTCGGTAGAATTCGGTAATTTATTATTTCTGTCATCTTCAAACAACTTTGATATAATGTACAGCTAATATTTTTTCTGATTTCGTTCTCATTTACAATAATTTAGTTGTTATTATCAACGAGTACAGAGTACAGAGGGAACTCGCTTTTTACAGATGGTCATTAGATGAAAACGTCTTAATCTTTTTCGAAAAAAATGTACCTGCATTCTGTATTTGTATTGTAAGTTTTTTTAGACTTTGTAGTGTTCTTTCTACGTGCAGTCAAAGTGCTAAGAGTAGTACATACATGGGACCTACGGCATAAAAGAGATAGCCGAATAATGTAGAAAAACGATTCAACGATAGCACAGTATAAAGAGGGACAGTAGAACCACTCTCTGAAAAATTAGAAGTAAAATCTTTAGTCGCGCATGGCGACTGCGCAAGGTTCCCAGTCGCTAGACCACCACTCTTACATTGCTAGTCGCGTAGAAACGTACGAGTTTTAACAGGGACAACCCGCATCCACCACTGGTGAATTACCAATTGCGTACTGCCGGTATTACTTCTTGAGATCAAAGTGCCGACATGGAAGAGGTTTTACTGTCCCTCTTTATACTGTGACGATTGCGATATTGTTTTCCTTGAAACCAGTATGCTCAATGATCAAATATGAACAGGAGCTCTTTCAATTTTAGAATCCTTTACGATGAAGTGATCAGTTAAACAAAATTTAAAAAACTTTGTAACCGTATCTATTCGTGTGACGTTATGGTGATGTAATATACAAAACTTTTTATTCCTCACTGGCTAAATTTAACAATATGCCCACACATCACAAAGAAAGAACTTGTCTCCTCTGTGCAAACTTCAGAACAATCACCGCGTTCCGTTTCGGCCTTTTATGTAAGCAAATACAATCGGAACTGTGTTCGAAAACAAGGGGAAGAGATACACCCTCGAAAGCAGAAAGCAACTGTCACCACGTCATAGTTTTCCCATCTAGGGAAAACTGGGAATCGCACTGATTCATGACTCATAGAAAATAAAGTTAGATAATGAAAACGGAGTGTACGATAAATAGAGCCCTACACTGAAAAAATTAGTTTGGGAACTATACGGTTCAGTGACTGTTTGGTTAGGTCCGTTTAATAGGGTGAAAGTTTCCAACATTAATTTATATTTGGTAGAGGAATCACGATATGAATAATCAAAATTAAATTATGCGGTATAAATAGAGAATCTCTATGTTTTCGTAAAATTTTAACTGTTTGAAAAGAATTAATTAGGGCACTAATCAATATACAGTTACAGGGTAAAGTCTTAAAAAGAATTTCGACGAATCGTGTGCATGCGCACTTTGCGGAATAGAAAAATGTAAAAGAAAAAGATAAAAACTGAAGACGGGATTCAACGCAACGTAAAATAGCGAAATTTCTCTCAAAATTTGATATTTATGATCCTTAAGCTAACACCGAGTCCTAATTTATGACCTCTGTACCCTAATTCAATTGTCCTATGGAGCGGCGCGTTTTTTCTCGTGAATTGTCGGTGCAATGACACGGTCCAAAGGAATTTAACACACAGGTGCTAAAGCGTCCACCCTTTTAATGGAGCTATGATCAGTACCGTGGTAATTTTACTATGTAGTGGTCTAACCACGTTGTGTTATCAGTTACACAGTTTTACCAGTTACGAGTTTTATCAGTTACATAACTTAATAAAATTTTTACCGCCCACATTGGTGGTGTACAGTCCTTACTCCGAGTCCGACCGATTTTATCAAAAAATAAATATTTATTCATTGCATAGTAACAAGAGGTGCTAACCGTGTTCTCTTTCCTTTGCACTATTATACGGGGTGTTTCATTAAGAATTGTCTGTACCGTAACTGGAGAAACCTTAACACAAAATACGAAGATTTAACCCAAAACACTTAAATAAAATATTTTTCTTTACCGAGATACAGAGTGTTTTATTAGAAATGTTCTAAAATGATTTCAGCCCAGGAAGAGAACTTACGGAACAACCGGACTTAGTGGCATATGTTTAAAAATAATAAATTTTTAGTGTCTAAGTGAAAATATATGAACAAAGAAAGTTTTTGCTAAAAAAAGTGTTATTTCAAAGGATAGAGTATGTGTTTTTATTTTGCAATAAACAAAATTTATTTATTTATATCGAAATGTAATAAAAATTAAAATGTATTAATCATTATCAAAGGTCATTGGAATGCCCAATCAGAGCAAACTATCAGCTGTCCTGCGCGTAACACCAATAATTAATGTTTATTTAAAAAAATTCCTGACGCCGTGGTAGTTAATCGATTTTAATTTTGCAAATTGCAAATGAAATGTACAGTATAGTATTTTTACTACAAAAACGTTATTACGTAGGTCAAAATTTTTGACGTAAGAGAACTGTCAAAACATTAGAATGTGACTTTTCATTATTGCCATGTTTTTATAAAAGTCACATTCTAATGTTTTGACAGTTCTCTTACGTCAAAAATTTTGACCTACGTAATAACGTTTTTGTAGTAAAAATACTATACACTTCTATACGCAACAAAAATTCAACTTGCTATCTGCTTTATTTTCAATCCTGTAACATTTTGAAAAAATGAATTTTTTTTGCGAAAACTGGATTGCAAAATCTATTGAACCGATCTTAATGAAATTTACAGTATTGTTTTACTGTATCATAAAGTTTTTGTGGGTGAAATATGAAGGTCCTAAGTGTAGCATAAATGGTTGAAAAACGTAAAATGCCAATACTTGTTTTTGTATGGTTTTTTCGCAATTATTGCTATTTTGCAACAAGGGTGACTATTTTTTAAATTTTTAACCAATTTTATATTGTAGGAAATTTAATTACGCAACTTTTATGTCAGTAAAACTTTTCTCGAAAATGAATACTTTTAAAGTTATAATCAAAAAACGAAGAAAACAATGGAATTTTTCCTTTATTTTTTGACATTTTGATTATTTAAACAATGTTCCGGACCTTTTTGAGAGGGAGGATAACTCAAATATTATTATTTGAGTTATTTTCAAGCAATTTCTGCAAAAAAAATTTGGGTCACCTCTCAACGTCAAAATGTACTAATATTTTTACAGATGCGCCCTGGTCTAGTTATAAAATTTAAATTAGTAGATTACGTACAATGCGTACTTGCAGCGCTCTCCTTTTATTTCTGATGTTAGATCTGTTATACTTAGGGTTACCATACGTCCTGATTTCGTCCGGACAGTCCGGATTTGAAAGACATGTCCGGATTGGCGTCCGGATATGAGAAATGTCCGGATTGTTTTCTTTACTAAAAAAATGGAAAACACTTGGCCCAACGGTGGGAAATTTCATTCTGCGCTAAATCAAATGGTTAAGGCTACCTGGAAAGAGATGGAAGACAGCGCTTTAACTTTAGTCAGCGTTGTACCGAATTCTGTCGATGTGGATGAATTATTTGATGAGCGCTAGTCACTTCTTTAAGTTCTAAAAAAGCTGAAATCTAAATGTACTTTACTACCTAAAGAAGAAACCCCAAACACTCATGACAAATGGCTAGATATATTCGAAACATTTTCTAAAAGCAACGTTTCCTTTAAGAATATTTTTAAAATAGGAGAATTCATCTTTTGTCTGCCTGATACTTCGCCTCTTACTAAACGTATCTTTTTGATGATGAATTTTATATGGACGGCTAAAAGAGGAAGATTATCTCTGCCTGTTGTAAAGGAGCTTCTCAATATTAAAGCAAATTCTATAATGTCATGTTCCGAATTCCATGATAAAATAAAAAATGACAAGCCACTTTTGAGAAAAATTATGTCTTCTGAAAAGTACGAAAGAAGAACAGATGAACAACATCCTATCTCTGAGCCCAGTACAAACTAAGCATTTCGCATATATGTAGGTACAATGTAGAGGAAGCAACACAGTCAAATTCACATTTTACATTTTCTTCAACCCCTTGGACTACCCCTGTCCGGATTTGGCCTTAATAAATTATGGTAACCCTAGTCATATTAGTACATTCTTTCACGGTTTTTGCTAAAAATTTTAAAGAACCGCTTGGATTGACATGACATTTGGCCTACGCGTAGCTAACATGTCAAAGAAAAAAGTGATATAGTGCCGATGTGTGCTTTTGACCTGGGGGTGTTTCACCCCATCTCGGGGGTGAAAAAATATATGTCCAAGAAAGGTCCCGAAATGGATAAATTGACTAATTTTAAGTAACTTTTGATTTATAGAGTTTTTTTAACAAATCAATATATTTCGAGTTATTTGCAAGTGAATATGTTCATTTTTCAACAAAATAACCACGTTTTTGGACGGCTTTTAATAACTCAAATAACTCAAACGTAAGCATTTTGTCGAAGAAAATATTCTTAGCAAAACTATAGCCTATAAAAAAGTGAAAAAAATGGTTTATTTATATTAGGTCTCTATACCTAGCGAAAACAGAGTTATAGCTAATGAAAAATAGGTTCATATTCGAAAAAATCCAAATATAATAATTCAATGTGAAATATCCAAATAATGAAGCATTCTTGGGGAAAACAAATTACAGCTTTTTTAAAGTGTTTAAAAAAAGCTTTATTTCTGTTTTTAATTAAAAAAAAATTCTAGCATCAAATGTAAGTTACGCTCAAATTAAGTTGGTCCCTTTTGTTTTGGCAAAAAAAATCAGGAAGATTACCCCCCAATTAGCAACTTAAATGAAATTAATCGTTACCGCTTCACAAAATTTACTTTACTTATTTTGTGTTTATATGATTCATAATGGTTTCATCGGTCCACAGTGCTTATTTTTGAAAAAATTTGGTTTTAAAGTAAAATTTTTTAAAATTCAAATTTTGAAAAAAATGCTTTTTTTTTTCAAAATAACTTAAAAATTGTTAGAGATAACAAAAATCTTAAACAATAAAAAAAGTCGGCTTTACTTTTCTAAATATTTTGTTTTTTTTTGTTTTTCTGTAACACAAAAATTGGTTAAGATTCGGTGTTTCTAAATTTGCATACACTCGTGATAAGTGACTCGTTCAAGCCCTTTTAACTACAGCTCTTTCAAAAATAAGGACTTTGAACCGATGAAACTTACAGATCATATGATCAATAGATAGCGAGTAAAAAACTTGTGAAGTGGTAACAATTAAATTCATTTGAAATGTTAATAAGGGGGTGATTTTCCCGATTTCTTACCAAAAAAAAGGATCAACTTTATTTTGAGTGTAACTTGTTTACTTTTGATGCTAAACATTTTTTTTTGAACAGAAATAAGCATTTTTTAAACACTTTAAAAAAGTTAAAATGAGTTTTCTCCAAAAAAGCGCATAATTTTTTTGGTTATGGCACGTTAAAATATTCGATTTGGAATTTGACGAATATGAACCTATTTTTCATTAGCTATAACTCTGCTTCTACTGGGTATAGTGACCCAATATATACACTGTGTTTTTCAATTTTGTAACTTGCTATATTTTTGATAAGAATTTTTTTTCGACCAAATACTTACTTTTTGAGTTATTTGCGAAAAACCGTCTGAAAACGTGTTTTTTTTAGAAAAATTAACATATTCACTTGCAAATAACTCGAAAAGTATTAACTTGTGAAGAAACTTTATAAAACAAAAGTTGCTTAGAATTTGTCATTTTATCCATTTCCGGATTTATTTCGAACAAATATTTTTCACCCCCAACAAGGGGTGAAACTCACCCCCAACAAGGGGTGAAACTCACCCCTAGGGTAAAAGCACATATCGGCACAATATCACTTTTCTTCTTTGACTTGTTAGCTATGTGTATGCCAAATTTCATGTCAATCCAAGCGGTTCTTTAAAATTTAGAGGTTTTGCAATACTTCACCTTTAAAGAACGTACTACTGTACCACAAATTTTATTGCTACTCTTTAAGAGGATGGGTACGTATTTTCGGCTGCAATACTATTCAAACGGGGATTAATTTTTTTCGAATCCTGAGAAAACTAAAAAGTATTTTTAAAAAATTGAAAAATTGAAAATTTTTTAAAAAGATTGACGTTATTGGCGAGGCCCGAAAGTCCCTGAGAACTTCTATAATGTTTATTTTAATAAGTTACAGGGGTGAAAATCTAAGAGAAAATTTAGTGTGATATTTAATATAAAATATCTCATTCAAAATAAACTTTTTATTTATTCTAAGGGACTTTCGGCCCTCGGTAATAATATATTCTTTCATTCTGCTTTAAATTTTTCAAAAATATTTATTGGTTTGTTCAGGATTCGAAAAAAATGAACACAATGTCCGTGGTAATATCAGAGAAGAACAACCACATGTGGTTGTTGTTCTCTGGTAATATTTCCAAATCTATCTTTGTCATACCACGCACTCAGTCGAATAGAATATTGTCAGCATACTGTCAGTCAGACAGTGACAATCAGTGACAATTTTAAATATTTGACATATCATCGGGAATATTTTGAGTTGTTGATTAAATAATATTGATATATAGTGTATTTGATAAATAATTGATTTAAGGTGATACAGTAGCGATCAACAGATAGCAACAAACGCGGTCCACGATTGCGAAAGTTCTGAGAACCTTCAAAAGTGAGGCAACAATTCGTCGGTAATTCGACACTGACAGTGACGTTTATACTATCAAAAACAATAATTTTTATACACATAGGCGCGAAATATTGCCAAGTCAGTGACGTTCGATTTCTTGTTATAAAAAAATCGATTTTTAGTAGTTCCAAGATTACACAAAATCTAGGCATGGGATAAAAAAGTTTATTTGAAGAAAGTTTATTTTTTTGTCTTTCTTAATGGCGGTACAGGCTCCTTTTTTCAATATTTTATTTAGTTATAGTAATTTGCACATACTAACATATTTCTGAAATTGGGCTCTGTACCGCCATTCTTTATTATATTACGAATATGTGTGCCAAATATCTCGACAAAATATTCAAAATTAGAGCCGCAATCTTGGAACGCGTTTGTTGCTACCTGTTGATCGCTACTGTTTCCTCTTAAGACGTGAACTTAATAAGAAGTTATTTATTGTGTATTATTTGTGGAAGATCCAAGCAGAGAATACATCAGGATAATATTATTTTGTGATCCAAGTATTTTGTTGTTAAAGATGTTCAAAATGCAAGTGTAAGGGTTCCATAGTAACAATATATTATTAAAAAATCACTTAAACACTTTTCCTCTTTTCTCGATTGAGTATTAGTTTTTGTTGTACATATAAATTATTACAATCACTGAATACATAGGTAGTGAAAAAAATATCACATTTATTAACTGAATTAATAATTGGCAATTATAAAAATAACAGTTATCCAAGAACATTCAAAAGCCATCTCTTTAAATTAATGATGACATTTTCAAGTAGAATGACATTCTAGTAATGTTTACATATCCATACCAGTGTGAATTTTACTACACCTAATTTGCCGTGTAAAGACAGAAAAAGTAGGGATACCCGTAAAATATTTGCGAATTATGTACCGATCGCCTTAAAGTATGACTTATCATTCTTATACAATACAGTGATCATAAACTGTCGCAATTTGGTACATTTCTTAAAACCTATTATTTATGCTTGTGAAAAAGAGACCACTCTAAAATGTTTACAATCTTAAAATTCCTTGAAAAGTTTCTTTTAAAACATGGATAGGAAAACAAGGCGGCCACCAGAAAAAAATTTAGGGAGGGTCAAAATCTTTAAGTCGCTTTTCTAATCTAGAAATGAATGAAACAACAAGAAAAATTTATTATTTAATAATCATAGAGTAGAGTAGAGTATTTATTGGTAATAATGTACAAATGTACTTTTACAGGTCAGCAATAATTAAAATTGTCTAAAATTACATTAAAAGTTGACAGTACTTCAGTAAAAAAACCTATTACTAAAATTTAAAAACTAAACACTAATTAAATTACAGGACAAAACAAAATTTAGATCTGAAGTACTCCTCAAATGAGTAGAAAGCACCCATCAGAAGATAATTTTTAATTTGTCTCTTAAATTGGTTAAAATCAAGACTTTTAATAGATATTGGTATACAGTTATAAAATTTCAATGCTAGGTATCTGGTTCCATTTCTGGTCCTCTCAAGTCGACTGAAGTCTGGTACAAGGGCATCATGATTTCTAGTCTGATAAGTATGCTGTTGTGTTTTATACAGATCTACATTTTGATGAACATACAACAGGCACTGCATAATGTACACAGAAGGTAGTGTGAGAATCCTCAGGTTTCTGAAAGACTGCCTACAATCGTCCCGATAACCCTGACCTGTGATTATGCGAATACACTTTCTCTGCTGACCAAACACCTTATCTATATGGCAATAGTGTCCCCAGGAAAGGATTGCGTAAGTTAGTCGTGAGTGAAAGTTGCTGTGATATGATGTAAGAAGGGTTTGAAGGGAGGTAACCTTAGATGGGTTTCTAAATAAAAAGAGTTGGCTTGAGAGCTTTTGGGAAAGTTTCAGTATGTGCCGTTCCCAAGTGAGTCCCTGATCAAGATAAACACCAAGAAATTTAGCTTCCTGTGAACAATCTGTTAAAATGGGATGTGTAATGGTGTTATGTCTTAGGGTAAAGTTCACTGTTTGTGATTTTGAGTTATTGAGAGAGAGACGATTTGCCAAAAACCATTGGAACAAATTGCTCTCTGTGGTCTCAAGATCAATATCACTGATTTGGGAAGGGTGGTAACTTTGATAGCATGTAGTATCATCAGCAAATAGGACTGTGCTTACCGGGCCCTCTTGTGAAAATCCCAAGTCATTTATATAAATGAGAAATAATATTGGACCTAGAACTGACCCTTGAGGCACTCCATACATCAAAGGTTTTTTATCAGATTTAAGCTGGTTAAAAAACACATATTGAAATCTATCTGATAGATAAGACTCAATCAATTGAATAGACATAGGATGAAAATTATAGGCATGTAATTTTTTAAGAAGAATACTATGAGTGACACAATCAAAAGCTTTAGTAAGATCAAGGAACGAGGCAAGGGTATCAAGAAAGTTTTCAAATCCTTCCAAAATACTGCCTGTAAAATGATCGATAGCAAGTGTTGTTGTTTTGTTTTTTCTAAATCCAAATTGCTGCACTGCAAAAAGCCGATTAGATTCAAAATAGTCATTGATCTGCTTCTTTAGGATTCTCTCAAACACTTTGGAAAGAATTGGCAAAAGAGAAATTGGACGAAAGTTATTATGATCATCAGCCGAACCTTTACGTTTAAAGAGAGGTATGACTTTCGCAGTTTTAAACACTGAAGGAAAAATGCAGGATGAAATTGAGTAGTTTATTACTTTAGTTAAAGGTAAGCTAATGTTGTGTTTAATTGCCTTGATTATTTTTGTGTTCATTCCATCCGGGTCCTTGCTCTGGCTATTTTTTAATTCTTCAATTGCTTTTACAACTTCCTCCAAATTTGTTGGCTCAAACTGAAGGAGCAGTGATTAGAGGCGAATGAAGGAGCATGAGGTATAAAACTAAGGTATGTATTGAATGATTGGTCAGTATGATTAAGTGTATTTATTACATTTTCAGCAATACCACAGAAGAAATCATTAAAACTATTTGCATTGAGTGATGAATTTTTTATTGGTAAATTCTTACATCTTGAGTTTATTAGGGACCACATAGCCTGTTGACGGTTGTTAGAGTTTAATATAAAATCATCATTAGATTTAATCTTTGCCTTATGTATAGCATGTCTGTATTTTTTCCTATATTCTGAGAGTGTTTTCTTTGTCACTAAAACGGGGTCACTTTTATTTAAAGATGTCAAAAATTGTAGTTTCTCCCTCATAAGTTTCAAATCATCATTAAACCAAGAATTTTTTTTACATTGTTTACCTTGCTCAACAAGCCTAGATTTTTCAGGAAAAGACAGATTTATTGCCTGCGTTAAAATATCGATAAACATTTTAAACCTTGAGTCCACATCAATACATTCATTATCAATAAATTCAAAATTTTGTAAGCAAAGATTGTTATTTAAAGAGGCCAGTCCCATCTCTGTAATGGGCCTGTAGCTTATTCTAGATTTAGAAGTAGTTTGGGACACTTCACATTTAAACAATATGCCTTTGTGGTCTGAAGTGTGTGAAAGATCAACAGCTTCGGATTGCAACATGGTACTATTAATATTTGTAAATATGTTATCAAGACATCTATTATAACGGGTGTTAAATTTTATTGATTTTTTGAGGTTATAGGATCTAAAGAAATTGCACAGATCCAGGGCTGCAATATCCCTTTCATTGAAGTGCACATTGAAATCCCCTGTTATAATAAGAGGTTTATTTGTATTTAACTTTTTGAAAACTTTTGACATTGTATTGAAGAATTGATTTAAATCACCATCTGGGGTACGATACACAGTGACAAGTTGAATATCAAATTTTACCAAATGTACACCTGTTATTTCACAATGTTTTTCAAGAGACAAACTTTCAAGATTTAATGAAACAGAATCAAAGGTTTCTTTAATATATATACTTACACCCCCATGAGAGCCCACAGTCCTTGCAAAGCCAGAAATCATTCTGTAGTTCTTAATTTTAATTGAAAATAGTTCCTCAGATACTAGCCAGTGTTCATTTATACATAAGCAATCTGCTGATACTTCATTGAGGAGGACCTCCAGATCTAAGAAGGAGGTACGCAAACATTGTATATTACAGTGTAAAATAGTTTTTTGTGCTTTCTTAAAATTTCCTAAAATACCTTTATTATTATTATTATTATGTACAGGAACATTTACTGCACCGGGTCTAGTACTATTCGGCGCCGCCGGTTCGGCGCGGCCGGTTCGGCGCCGCCGATTCGGCTTCGGCCGGTTCGGCGCCGGCCGGTTCGGCGCCGGCGGATTCGGCGTCGGCTGTTTTGGCGCCAGATTATACCTACGTTACTTTTTTAGAAATTTAAGAGGCTCTTGATTTATATCTATACCACACTAAAAAAATATATTAAATGTTATTTTTTCCAACTTTTGTAAATGTAAGCTATTTAATTGCACATAATTAATTAAAAAATTAATATATTATATATATTATATATTATACAGTACAATTTTCAAAGGAGGAAGACCTAACCCTTCGGTCCAAACCTAACTTTCGGGTATTATTTTACATCTTCTAAAATTAAAATGTCGAAAATTGTTCTCCTGACTCTACATTTTTTGTTAAAGAAAATTTCAGACTATCATACATTAACAACTATTTTTTTTCTCTCTCACTTTGCCAAAGTATCTGTCGCCGAATCAGCCGGCGCCGAATCGGCGGGCGCCGAATCGGCGGGCGCCGAACCGGCAGGCGCCGAAACGCCGACGCCGAATCGCTGGCGCCGAATCGCCGGCGCCGAAACGGGCCATCCCCTACTGCACCACGGTTTTCTTCAGCGGATTCACTGAGGATCGAGGGCGTTGAACATGGAGAAAATGGTTTATGTTAGTTCCCAGTGGCCATAAATCAGATGACATTATGGCAAATCATAATCTTATAATACAAAAAAAGATTAATCGGTAAATAAAAACTGTAATCTCCTTCGATCTTGACCAAATCAATAACCTTGTTTTATCTTAAGCTGTAATTTTCGCCGGCAAGGGGGGTCAGGACCCTCCCTGACCCCCCTTGCCGGCGGGCCGTAGGCAAATAAATAAATAAAACTGGGTCTTGTAAATGTCATGTTCCGTCCAATGGGCCTATCATTGTTCCGTCCATCCCGCCAGTATTCAACAACCTCTCTAGCCTAGCAAGACATCGATTGTATCTAGCGAATTAACGGTACACGTTCTCTTTCTTCTTTGAACTGCCGGTTTCTGCATACAAAAATGAAAGATTACGAATGCAGGCTATCAATAATAAATGGCAGTGTCTAAACTTACGATGCAGAAAGCACAAGAAGACTGTCGCAAGCGATGAGAATGGGTGCCGATGTACGAAATATGGTTGGAAAGAATGACAAAATGTATACAGGGTATTATGTATTATGGCAGGGGTGGCCAAGCTCCTTGATAGTCCGAGCCATTTTTCAAAATTTAAAATTTTTCGCGAGCCGCAATTAAAAAATTATTTAAAAAGTGTAAAAAAGGTACACTTTGTGTACTATGTGGTAAAAAGGTTTTTTGTAAATATGTATATACATATATAAAAAAGGTATTCAATTTTTCTCTCAGTGTTTGGATTTTACAAATTTTAAAGTGAAATAAAAGTGTTCACATCGTTGTTTCAAATATGAAAATAATTCTATAAGCAGCCTTCACTATTTCAGGATACTTCGATTCTTCATCATCCTTCCATTTTTGTCTGGGGCGACCTACTGATCTTCTACAGTCTGGTTTATAAAAAAAACACTCTTTGTATTAATAACATTCTGCCTTACTCTGATTTTACCACATGACCTGCACATCTTATCCGGTTAGCTTTCATATGTCTAGTGATGTTTTCAGTACTATACACAGTCACCAATTCAGCTGTGCAGCACCTCTTCCACTCTCCTGTCAATTCATCTCTTTGAAGGCCAATTATCGTTCTGAGAACTTTTCTTTCACAAACTAGCAGTATATTTATTTCTTGCTGATATAGAGTCCATTTTTCACTTCCATATTATAAAGTGGGCGAATAATTGACATTCACAATCTTAATTTAGATTATTATTTCAGCAGCTTATATCTTAATAATGATGATAGGGAGTACAATGCCCTGTTCCACGCAGCTATCCTTGCCAAGACCTCTATGTGGTTGACCTCTATATGTGGTTGACCTCTATATGTGGTTGTCATGTGTGATTACCGCCCCTAGATATTTAAACTCTTTTTCTACTTCGAAGTTGTGATCATTAATAGTTATGCTCTACCTAACTCTTGGTCTTGGATTTTGGGTTACTAACATGTATTTAGTTTTCTCTTCATTTATTCTAAGGCCCAGACTAACTGCTTCTTTCTTGAGTTGTAAAAACACCTCTGTCATGTCTCTTGTAGATTGAGCGACTGCACCTAGATCTAGATCATCAGCAAAGGCCAACAAGACAACAATAGTTTTGATCCTCGATTCGCAAATCCGCCTGTCAGCTCAGATGATATTTTACTTATTACATATTTTAAGGCCAAATTGAATAGCAACATTCATTGATAAGGGGTCTTCTTGTCTAAGTCCTGATGTTACAGTTAGTCTTTTATATTAATTTGTTGTCAGTAATTTAAGATATTTAAAAAAATTAAAAATATATATACACAAAAATTAAAATTAATTTGGGTACATTTATTGAGAGCCACAAATAATCCTTTAAAGAGCCACATGTGGCTCGCGAGCCACAATTTGGCCACCCCTGTATTATGGTAAATTTTAACTTAGAAATACATATTTGATAATACATATCTTATAATATATTATATTTTACAGAGTTTGAGAATACTAGAACTGTATGATAACAACGTAACCTAACAGAGAAAACACAACCTTTTTCAACAAAAACAATTTAGTTTTTAATCTAGTCCCTTCTAGAGTGGACATGAGTAATCCAGCAATATTACAAATTAGCAATATCTTTATTGTAAGGTGATTAATCCATGTCCCCAAATATATTTTGCAGCAGCAAATACCTTGAAATTAAACGAAACTCAAACTCGCAAACGAGGTATTGTTTCAAAACACACTTTACGATGGAAGTTATCTTCATCGAAAAGCATTTCGCCATCATATAAATTTAAAATGCAATTTTTATTACAAGCCATTATGGCCCAATCGCATAAAAATAAAATATTTAAATTCCAAAGCTTCTTCTTCTTTTTGTTTAAACATGACTGTTTTTTTCAATGTACCTCCAGTAAGTTGTCGTTATAAATATAGAGTCGGTGCATAATCTTCCCGACCTAAAACCTTGTTCTTCTGCTAATGCTATAATTTCATTCAGTTTGTTTTTCAGAAACCAAAGATCACTTTGGTTGTTAATTTTAATGTTGTGTTTAAAGTTAATTAAGTTAATTCCTCTGTAATTCTCCGTGTCCAATTTGTCTCCTTTTTTGAAGAGAGGTATTATGATGCTTGATCGCCATTCTTGTGGTATTCTGTTTTGTTGTATTATTTTTTTTATTAGTTTTAAAAGTTGTTTAGTCAGATCTTGTCCTCCATACTTTAGGAGTTCGTTCGATATTCTGTCCTCTCCTGCAGATTTTCTTTTTTTAGTGTTCTTAATGCTTCCTTTACTTCTCCTTCCTCGATGTTTATTTCTCCGTTTGTCGTAACTTCAGGTGTTGGTAATTTATTATCGGCCCCTTTTAGCCCGATCAAAGAACAATCTGACCAAAAAAAAAATAAAGGAAGGATGAAAATTTGGGAATAGTTAGTTGAAATTATTGTCTATTATTATATAAGAAAAAGTTTACCTACATCCCCTCCATTTTACAAAAATGGAGGGGAATGCCCCCCTCTTGAAGGTAAAAAAATACATTCAAAATAAGACCGGAATTTGATAAAATGACTTATTCTAATCAACTTTTGTTCTATAGAGTTTTTTCACTCTATAGTCAATACTTTTCGAGTTATTTGCGAGTGAATATGTTCATGTTTAACAAAATAAAACATGTTTTTGAACGGTTTTTCGGAGATAACTCAAAAATTAAGTATTTTAGCGAAAAAAATATTCTTAGCAAAAATAAAGCTCATAAAAAATTGAAAAAAATTATGTATACATGAGGTCTGTAGACCCAGTAGAAGCAGAGTTACAGCTAATGAAAAGTAGGTTCTTCTTCGTCAAATTCCAAATCGAATATTTCAATGTGAAATAACCCAAATACGAAGCACTTTTCGGAGAAAATTCATTTTAACTTTTTTAAAGTGTTTAAAAAAAGATTAATTTTTGTTTTTAAAAAAAAAATTGTAACGTTAAAAGTAAGTGAGTTAGGCTCAAAATATTGTTGGTCCCTTTTATTTTTTGGTAAAAAAATCACGAAAATCACCCCCTAATTAGCATCACAAATAAAATTTATCATTACCACTTCACAAGTTACTTTGCCTATGTATTATTTATATGACCTGTAAGTTTCATCGGTTCAAAGTGCTTCTTTTTGAAAAAGATGTTGTTAAAATGGGTTGAGCGAGTAACTAATCACGAGTTTAGCCAAATTTGGAACAGCCCTAGCATAACCAATTTTTGTCTAACAAGAAAACAAAAAATCAAAAATATTCAGAAAAGCAAAAGGTACATTTTATTACTTTTTGAGATTTTTGGTATTACTAATAATTTTTAAGTTAATTCCATAAACAATTCCGATTTTTTTCAAAGTAAAAGAAAATGTTTTATTTTAAACCCCATTTTTTTCAAAACTGAGCACTTTAAACCAATGAAACTTATAGATAATATAAATAATACATAAATAAAGTAACTTGTGAAGCGGTAACGATTAATTTTATTTGAGAAGCTAATTAGGGGGTGATTTTCGCCATTTTTTTACCAAAAAAATAAAAGGGACCAACAATATTTTGAGTAAATCACTTACTTTTAATATTAGAAGTTTTTTTAAAAAACAAAAATAAACCTTTTTTTAAACACTTTAAAAAAGTTGTAATGAATTTTCCCAGAAAATTGCTCAGTTTTTTGGTTATTTCACATTAAAATATCCGATTTGGAATTTGACGAAGAAGAACCTACTTTTCATTAGCTGCAACTCTGCTTCTACTGTGTCTGCAGACCTCACGCATACACCCATTTTTTTTTCAATTTTTTATAGGCTATAATTTTACTACATATTTATACAATATTTTTTTCACTAAAGTACTTACTTTTTGAGTTATCTCCGAAAAACCGTCCAAAAACATGTTTTTTTTGTTAAAAATGAACATATTCACTAGCTCGAAAAGTATTGACTTTGTAAAAAAACTCTATAGAACAAAATTTGCTTAGAATTAGTCATTCGAGAGTTATCAAGTAACTCTATGAGAATACGGTAACGTTATAAATAACATGTAAAGTATACAGTAAAATAGCGTTACCGTATTCTCCTAGGGTTACTTGATAACTCTCTACTATATCCAATTCCGGACTTATTTTGAACGTATTTTTTTTTCACCCCCGAGAAAAATTTTTTCACCCCTTATTTTCCAATTTTTGTAAAATGGAGGGGATGTAGAATTGTAAACTTTTTTTTATACAATAATAGACAATTTCAACTACCTATCCCAAATTTTCATCCTTCCTTTATTTTTTTGGAGGTTTCGTAAAATTTTGTGTTCCTTGAACTTGGCTATTTAGCAAATATAGATCAGAAGTAGTCTGCCCATATTTCCTTCTAAATGTGTTCGGTTTTATTAATTCGTTCATCTCCTTTTTTTGTCCTCTGATCATTCTTCATACTTTTTTGTGTTCCGTAGAAGTCGTGTTCCATCTGTTTTGAGAAACTCGGCCTGACTAAAGTACCTATTTGTTTCGTTTCGGATTCGATTGAAGTGGTTGTATGCCTTTTGTGTTTGTTGTGTCCTGTATTGTAAAAAGCCTTTCTTCTTTTCTTCATATTTTATTCACTACCTCTCTAAACCATGGGGTTTTCTTTTTTGATACGTTGATATTCGTTACTGTCCTCTCTACAATTGATTCTGTTGCTGCGTTGATTATGTTATTTTTAAATTTAACTTCAAAAGCATACTATTAAAATCATTCGGATTATTATTTACCGAGTTACAGTGCTTGACGTGGAGTTCCTCTTCTGATTTTTATAAACAATGGATTCAAAGCAATTCCGTGTGTTGATTTATTATTGTTATTAGCAAACATATATAGCGTTCAAACTGAGCAAAGGCTCAAAAAGTGTTACCGGGACCCTGCTGAATCTATTACAACCATTACACTTTGGTTTGCTGAATTCAAACGAGGTACCATCATCATAAATGAGGCAGTTATTCCCGACAACGGCGACGCGACGTCGAAAAAATGCTGCAAATTATTAAGAAAAACCACAAAGTACAAGTTTCAAGAGGTTGCTGGTATTCTCAAGTTAGTTAGTTGGATAACGTTTTCACTATCTTTTACCATTTTTACCGTTTTTATCTTTTACCATATTTTATCACCAGAGCAAAAAAAACGAATTGTCCCCAATATCTACGGAAACCGGACCAACTATACGGGTGACAGAAATAAGAACAGCAGCCATAATATCGCTAAAAGAAAAGAAAGCTCCAGGACCAGACGGAGTACAGTCTGAATTTCGTACACTTTTTGATGATCAATCTTTAAGAGTACTGTGCAAAATCTTCAATAATATCTATGACCCTATTTATTACACTATACTATGGAATTGAAACCTGGACACTTAGTGAAGCGATAGAGAAGAAACTTGAAGCCTTCCAGATATAGCTATACAGGCGAATAGATAAGATAGTCAACAACACGGCACTACGAGGAAGGTGGAAATAAAAATAATCGATGTACACGATTAAAAGGAAAAAGTTAAAGTATCTTGGACACAAAGATAAACGGTACTAAATATACATTACTAAAATTGCGAAATTGGGGAAAGCGAGGAATTGGGAGAAGAAGAATATCATGGTTAAAAAGCCTGAAGAAATGGTTATCTACAACAAGAACTAATATATTTAAACATCAGTCAAAAAAATAATTAAGACCAGAATGATCACTAATATTCGTAACGAATTGGCACCAAGAAAAGAAGAAGAAAAAGTACTATACTATTAAATAATGATGTTGATCAGTGAGACTAACGTCGAACAACTCACGTATATTTAGCCATTTCTTCACTAAACTGGAGCATTACATTTGCATGTATTGCCTCGATCGGTTTTTAACCTGGTTCATAAAAAGTGTAATTTGAATTACCTGCATATACGTCAACTAAGTACCGTGTTACGTAAATGAACAGGATGTTTTAGTATCATAAACAGGCGATCTATTTACATTTATGGAGAGCCTGAACGGCAGCTGTATTATTGTCTTCGACGGGTCATTATTTAACTAAAAGAAGTAAATAAATTACTAGTAACATTAATAATACATATACTTCGCAAATGGAATGTGGAGATGAGAACTATGTGAATTTGTAAGAAATTTATCAGCTTCAACCTAATATTTTTTTATCTTTCTTTCCTATTCTTTAGAAATAACTTTAAACTCAGCTATTATTCTTATCAATCGGTGTCACACCTAGACTTCTCCTAATAAATTAATTTTTAATTTTATTTTTTATTATCGATCTATTCATCCATGAAACTGTTTTGCAACCTACATTCGTTGTTCTTCCGTTTTGTTAACTACCCAAAGGGCCTTAATTTATAGGTACAACACACCACTCGTCCCTTTCCATGTCATCCATCCTTCTTTTAGTTCTAATGCATGCATACATCTCTTTCTCCTTTGTCCTCTAATGCGATACTTGATACTTAAAGCAATAATTTCATCATCCGAAAATATCTGATCTATAATAGTAACTCACTCGTCAATGGTTTGTCCTATGTAGCTTTAAATCTTTTATGAAGAAGACATTGACACTATTGGAAAGTTTACATATCTGGGAGGAGAAATATATGCCGACGGATCAGAAGATGGAGAAATACGGAAGAGAATAACGCAGGCAAACAGAGCTTATTTTGCCCTCTCCTATATATTTCGGTCTAAAAGGGTCCACCGAAAGACAAAGATGAGAATCTATAAAACCTTAATTCGACCAATAGCATGCTATGGCAGTGAATCCTGGGTCCTGAAAGAAACATCCCAAAAAAAAATCGACACATTCGAAAGGAAAGTACTGAGGAGAATACTAGAATCTGTCAGACGTCATTAGAATACAAAGATTGCAATGGGCCAGATATGTGATAAGAATGGGAAAGGATAGGCTACCAAAAAGAGCACTGAATGCTAGAATGTAGGGAAAGAGACCGGCTGGAAAGCCAAGAAAGCGCTGGGAAGACACAGTAAACAGCGACGCACAAGCTCTTTTAGGAGTCCGTGTATGGAGAAGAGCAGCCACAGACAAGCAAGGTTGGAGGCAAAAAATAAAGGAGGCCAAGGTTCAATTTGGGCTGTAGTGCTGTAGAAGAAGAAAGCTTTAAATCTTTTACTTCAAGAGTTGTTTTGGTCTGTGTTCTAATTACGTTAGATGTAACACCATATCAGCGGGATACATTATCTAGAGCAGCGGGGGAAGGGAAAGTCAAATAGAGTTTGTGCTGTGTAGGAGTCAGCTAAAAGAGGTTACCAACTGTAAAGTGATGAAAAAGGCGAGTGTGTAGCTAGTCAACACTGACCGGTGATAGTGGATATGAAAACAAAGGTGAGGCGAAAAGGCATGCAAGTAGGACACCAGAAAGTAAAGAACTGGAAGTTAAAGGATAAGGAATTAGAAAGAGTGTTTAGGAGTAGAATGCTAGAACTACTTGAGGGAAAAGATACGATAAATAACATAACTAGGGGTAAGCCAACAGCAAAGTTGTACGAGTGGGGCAGGAAGTACTAGGAAAAACATCTGGTCAAGGGCCTCGTAGGTACAAAGAAACTTGATAGTGGAATAATGAAGTGCAACAGAACGTTAGAGAGAAAAAACATTAGAAATAGAAGATAATAAAAGGTACAAATAAAAGTAAAAACTATTTATTTTAACCGAACCGTATTATAACAATAATATACAAAGAAAGAAATTAAGATGTGTGTTCTACAAAATATTCTTACAGACTAAAATACCAAACTCAAACCGAACTAAAACACATTTCTCGCATTCACATCCCTTGTAACATGATACTTTTATGCAATCTTTACGTAAGAGTGTATACGACCTAATAGTTCGGAGAATAGCCCGCCCACGAAGAAAGACTCCAATAATTCCCTTGAGTTGAATTGAGTTGAGTTGAAAAAGTTGAATTCCAAGATCCCCTCGCAACTAAAATTATTTTTGAATTAGTCAAACAGACCCCCTTTACTACTTAAGTACTCTAACTTGACCCTATTCAGCGGCTTAGTCAACATATCAGCTATCATATCTTCGGTAGGACAATACTTAAAGTTAACAACGCCTTTTCATGCAATTCCTTTACGAAATGGTACTTTGTATCGATATGTTTTATCCGATTACTGAATTTGTGATTTGCTAAAAGTTTTAGACAGCTTTGATTGTCTTCGTTTATAACTAATTCCGGCTCTAAACCCACAAATTCCTTTATAACCTGTTTTAACCAAATTGCTTCCTGACATCCTTCAGCCAATGCTATGTACTCTGCTTCAGTTGATGATAGAGACACGCAATTCTGTTTTCTACATCCCCAATTTATAGGCGAACCCCGTAATAAAAATATTTACCCGCTATTTGATTTTCTGTTCCCCTTGTCTTCTGCCCAGTCAGCGTCTGCATAGCTGTATAATGCACTATCTGTTCCTTGTCCTAAAATATTATTCTTCTTTAAATATTTTTATACTGTCTTTGCTTCGTTCCAATCAACTTCTTTTGGATTTTTATTCTGTTAACTTGTATGGTGACGCTTGCCAATATATCCGGTCTAGTATTTACCGCAATATTTAATAAACCACCAATCAATTATTGTTATATTTCACTGTTTTTCATCGGCTTTCCTCTGCTAAGCTTATAGTATCCAACATCCAGCGGTATATTCGACTCTTTTGCATCTTTCATCATAAACTTGTTCAGCAATTTGTCAATATAACTGGCTTGATTTAAACTATATATCCCTTGATCGCACCTTTCAATCTTCATACCTAGATAATTTTGTAATAATCCCGAACTCGTTATTTCAAAATTACATTTTAGATTCTCTTCAAATGTATCAATTACCTGTGTATCCTTTGCTGCTATTAAAATATCATCCACGTATATAAGTACGTAAACCCTTTCATTATAAATCTTCCTGATTATATGGGATGACTACGTATGGGAAGCTCAGCTTACGAAACATACGTGTTACACCATTGAGTCTTAGATCAACTTTCAGCTTGCCACAATGGATTGCCACGTAGATTGGATCAATAAGAATCGAAAATTATGGTGCAATGTAAGTTAAACTTACAGCGGCTCTATTTATAAGCTGAGCTGGGCTAAGCTGGAGCTTAAGATTTGTTGGTGCAACCAGGCCATTTTGGCATTAGTTGCCTTAAAGTATAGATGTGGTCGATGCAACATCGTCCACCTCGAACTCCTGCTTGCTGCTCCAGCTCAAGTGGTTCATATTAATTTTCGATTTAAGTTTTTATAAGCTTTCCGTACAATCTACTGAGAGTGCTGGTATCTGAGATGAAGCGGTAGTTTTTGCAGTCTGTCTTATCCCCTTTTTATGGATCGGTGTAATCCATCCTTCTATCCAGCATTCAGGTATATTATCTCCGTTTAGGTATCTATTAAAAAGTTCTCTCAGCAGATTAACAAGTGTTTCTTTTGATTTCATAACTAATCAGAAGGTAAAGCTTTTTAGAGCTTCTTGGTTGCTAAGCAGAAGTTAGTAGATAAAAAAAAGAAAATTTTGAAGAGGAAATATATAGAGGTTAAAAAAATCTGGAAGACAATCCATAGTATAAGTCAGGAAAAGTAGAAGAGATATCCATGTAGGAAGAGTGCACAAATACAGGCTACTCACTACACAAAGAACGTCAGAAGAATAATTATTGATTTCGATTTGGTTAAATATAGGTTAGCAAATCCCCATCAAAATGTTGTATAGACACCTCAACTATCATGCAGTCATACATCAGCGCAAAAGAGTGTCTAGAAATATCTACATAGCAAAAGTGTAAATTTTGAGGGGCAAGCTGCTTTAAAAGCCCAAGAAGTTTTTTAATTTGAGTCAAAGCTGGTTTGGGACTAGACACTTGATATAGAAGCTGATAGCAAGCAACAATATAATCTTGATATGAATGCTAGCTCATAAACAGATTGGATAGAAATGAAGAAGCTGAAATGACAAACAAAAGTGCATTTTCAACCTGAGCAAAAAAGATAATAAGTTAGCAATAGGTTTTCTTATGGTATGTTTAACAGTAAATGGTTGAGTTCAATTAGTTACCACTATAAACATCTTGGATTAACCGATAATAGTATAAAAGGCCCGGTTTCAGGTAAAATTTAAATATGTTTTCTGGTAAAATTTCTTTTGCTTTATTATGGAAGTACCGTCTAGTCAGTGTTAATTGTCAAAAGACCAACTCTGTCTACCTCGATTGCTTATCGCTCCGGGTGGGTCTTAACAATGGGTCAGGTCAGATAAATTTAATAATATTTACGACCGCACTAATTGCACTCAACCATTTACTGTTGAACAAACCATACTTGATACTAACTTCTGAGTGTATATTCTTGGACGAATCAAAACAGTGAATATTGCTCTTTCTACCAAAATAAAAAAAACAACCTGAAGAACATATTATTATTATATGACTGATCCAAAAACTGATCTTTGCTAAAAGTTATCTATTTAGAGGTATTTTAGAGGTTAATTAGGTTAGGTTAGAGCTATGCTTCAGGATCATGTAAGGTGTTGAAAAGCTATTTATTCTAATTTTATTAAACTTATTGTTTCTTTTTCTATATACATAATTATTAAAGTTTGCTAAATATGAATTGAGATTTTTCTAGAAATAATTTAAGTGTATTTTGATAATTAAAATTTTTAAACGAATAATAGGTATTTTGACCTCTTTAAACCAGGTCTATCCACATATCAAATCAAATCTAGATACTGATGGATCTTTTAAATCAGATAATTGATCCAATCTTAATAATCTTATGTTGGAACACATACGTTATTAAAAAACGTGATTGTCTTTCACTCTTTGTCTAGAGATTAAGCCCTAGTAGATTTTATACAAATTTCTGTTAAGTATACTTTACACTATTGCTAAAGTAGACGTAAAACGTTAGATATGGCGAAAAGCATAATCAAATGTAAGATTCTTTCTATAATACACCTTGAGAACAATTTTATGTTTGTAAATTTGCCAATCAGTTTATGACACATGTTGATATTAAGGTCCTAGGAATTTATGCCAAATGCAGCATCTTTTATGAAGTTACGTATATAAGTAGAGACCAGACGTGGCAATCAGTAAAAGATCTCTAATAGAACATTATAAACTTATCTAAACGTAGATTGCGCATTATAAGGAATGAGTAAGTACCTATATGTACATAGTTATTGTATTTATTGGTTACAATTTTTCTAATCTTACCGTTTTTGCCCCAGAAGTAAGTCTTGGTGGAGAAATATAAACATTGCGCCCGAAACCATTATTAGCACCACAAAAACTCGCACTTCTCAATATTTTGATTGTTTTCTTATCGATCTTAACCACGCGGTATTCATCATTTTCCACAACACTCTTTGATCGAAAACTACCGCCGCAAAACATGACAGAAAAGTGAAGATTGACACAAACTTTGATACAGAAGAATAACTGTTCGTTTTCGACAAATCAAATTAACCTCATTTTCTGTGTAAACAAAATCGAAACAACTGAACAACCGTACTGTTTCTTTACACAGCTGCCCACTGATGAACTGCAATGGACTGAAATCTTTTACAACATCGAGCGATCCACACCTTTACTTACCTGTTCTGTAGTTAATATGCATAGGGGAGAGTCGCGCAATGTGACCACTTAGGTTGGAGCAAATATACAATAATTATTGTGGAGATGACCAAAGGACACTAAATAATTTTCATAGCTTTTCAGGAAAAGAAAAAAACAAACTAACTAACCATAATATCAAAAAACATATTTTATGTTAATGAGTCCTTTTTGCCATTTAAATATTCATTTCGACTTTGAAGATTATTTTGTTTTAAAAGTAAAATATGACAAAAAATTTTCAAATTATAACTACTGTTTTTTGACTTTTTCTCTTTTTTAAAAAGTCACAATAATTTAGAAAATGCCATATAAGTAATGTAGGAAACAGAGGTTGAACCTCGCAAAATGGACACAAGTCCGGTTTTATTTTTTTCTGTTATATCATATATATAATATCGGTTTACAACGTTCTTCGACGTCTTCCGATTTCCAATCTCCATCTCGCTCTGTCATTCCATAGATCGTCCTCGAGTTCTCTGTGCCTGATTTCTCTATCAACTCCTTCTCTCCAACTTCTTCTAGGTCTTCCTGGTCTGCGCCTTCCTCTTGGTTGCCATTCGAGGATTTGTCTTGGTATTCTATTCTCCGGCATTCTCCTTACGTGTCCGTACCAGCTGAGTTGTTTCGTCCTGATGTCGTCAACAATAGTATGTGTAACCCCCATGATTTCTCGGACTCTCTCGTTTGTTATTCTGTCGCGTCTAGACATTCCCGCTGAACGGCGCCAGAAGTCCATTTCTGTTGCTCTAAGCATTTTCTCTGTTCATAGTTTTCGCATCATGTAACTAAGATCTTCAGAGTCCTGTGCGATGATCACCTGGTCATCCGCAAAGCACAGCGTGTACAAAGTTGAGTCCGTTAGTGGTATGCCCATATTCGTACATTTTTTCTTCCATTTGTTGAGTGCTGCTTCGAGGTATATTTTGAATAGTGTTGGTGAGATACAGCATCCTTGCCTTAGTCCTTTAGTTACTGTGAATCAAGGTGTTATGAGATTTCCCGTTTTAATTCTTGTTGTTTGTTGGTAGTACAACGTTTTTACGGCTTCAACCAATTCTATATTTACATTTGTTTTCTCCAGTGCCTCCCATAATTTAACCAGCGGGACACTATCATACGCTTTTCTAAGGTCTACAAACATCAGATAGACTTCTTGGCCACGAGCAACTTTCTTTTCAATTATCTGAGTAATGGAGAAAACATGATCTATTGTAGATCGACCTGCGCGAAAACCAGCCTGTTCTTCGGCTTCCATATTTTGGTATTCTTCTTCTATTCGATTTTTAATAAGTTTTCCATATATTCTGCTGATACTACTAGTGACTGCAATTCCTCTATAGTTTTCAGGTTTTGATTTATCTCCCTTTTTGTGGATAGTACTCAGATGTGACTCTTTCCATTCTTTAGGTATTTCATGGTTATTCAAGCATTGCTGGAAAAGTTGTCTTAGCCGCTTAATTAAAACTTTAGGTCCATATTTGATGAGTTCCGGAGCTATATTTCCTGGGCCCGGTGATTTGCCATTCTTCAACTGTTTACATATGGTTTCGACTTCTCTCTCATTTACTCTGATTGGTGATCCTATCAACCTGACGCTTTGTATACCGTTGGATTGTATCTGTTCGAAGGGCTCTCTTGTCTCTGTTAGTAAATCTTCAAAGTATCTTTCCCAAGTTTGTGGTGATATGGACTGAATAATGTCTTTCTTTCAGTCGTTTCTTAAATTTTTTAATAGTTTCCAACTTTCTGAACTTTGGCTTCCACCTATGTATGTATTTAGCATGGTACACTTTTTTGTCCAGAGTTCGTTTTTCTTTTGACATATTTTTCTCCTGACCCTCGCTTGCATTCTTTTATAATGTATTCTGTCTTCCACGTTTTTTGTGTTCAGATATTTTTGATACAATTCTCTTTTCTTTGTTATTTCCTGCGAAATATCTTGATCCCACCAATACGGTTTTCGATGTACGGTTTTTTCATATCGCCCTAGTGCTTCTAAGGCAGCGGCGTGTATACATTCTTTGATGTTTTCGTATGACTGATTCACATTTCTGGTATTATCTTCCGTTTCAATTAGTTTTTCTTCCAGTCTACGTTTATATAGGTTTTTAACACTTTCTTGGTGTAAACTATTCAAATTGTATCGTACTTCTTGGAGCTGTTCATTTGAATTATTACCTTGCTGCGTTTCTTTTTCTATTTTCGGTGGAAATGAAATATCTGAAAGTGGTCACTGCCGCAAATTGGTCCTCTACATGCTCTCACATCTGTTGTTTTCAGTCGACTTTTTTGTTTAAGAATGACATAGTCTATAATTGATTTTAAGTTGCGTGTTTCCTGAGTCCACGTATATTTATGAATATTTCTATGCTGGAAATATCCATTCATTATTCTAAGTCCATTCTGGTCGCAGATATCTATTAACCTTTCTCCGTTATTGTTTGTGTTATCTTCGCCATATCTGCCAACTACTTTGTCGTTGTTCTTGTTCCCTACTCTGCTGTTGAGGTCTCCTAGGATTATTATTTCTCTGGTGTTTCCCACCTTTGTGATTTCTTCACTCAGGTGTTCGAAAAAGTTATCTTTCACATTTACAATAGCATCGTCGTTGATTGCATATACTCCCAGAATCGTCATTCTGTATCCTTTTATACACATATTCATTTTTATCATTCTTTCATTGATGCCTTCCCATGATGTTATGTATTTTCTGAAGCGACGGTGTACCATAATTGAGACTCCTTGTTGAGCTCTACGTTCTTTTGTTACTCCGATGTAGAAATGGTCGTATTTACCTAGATTTTCCGATCCTTGACCTTTCCGTTTGGTTTCCGTAATAACAGCTATGTCTATCTTCATATTGTTCAGTTCTTCTAAGACTTCTTGAGTTTTCTTTGAGATCCCTTGGACGTTCCATGTCGCAAAAATCATTGTCCTTTTCCGTAGCATTTTTCGTCGTCGTATATCAGTCCTGTTCCGAGGCCGGATTTTGGATTTTTTAACCTTTAAGATTTTTGACGAGTACCGAGGGGTTAGCCCAATGCCTCAACCCCCAACTTGGAGGGCCAGGGTTTGATTTTGGAGTGTTCCTTCTCCTAGACGGTTTGCTTTCACTGCAGCTTAAGAGTATCGCCTGCCCTTTAATTTTATACGAACCCTAAAACGGGGGTCGCCACTTCCGCCATACACACCGTACCGAAGATGTTCTTCTCCGCCGTGGATACCGTTGTGGTCTTCATCCGTGACCCTGGACAAGGGGCCCTAAGCAGGTACTAGTTTCCCGGGTCAGGAAACTCCTGGAATCTGCGGAGGGCAGGGATTGATTCACTTTCCCTGGTAGGACTGTCCAAAGGAGTTCCTATCCGCTACCCTGTTCTGTTATATCAAGGGGTGCTTATTATGAGACCAACATTTTCTTTAAAAATTTCTCCCCGGAACCCCCCTTTTCATCCCTTTAAAGAAGGTAATTTGTGGTTTTTGCGAAACGTAGCGCTTCCTGTACGTTTTACAAAAAATTTACTTCATAGTAAAATGAAGAAGACTATATTTCCTACTATTTATTTCCCGACAGCATATTCCTATCACCCACCGTTTAGCGGGGGTGACGCCCCAAAGTTGACAAATGTTTAAAAAAGATGTTTCAAAAAAATATTTTTCCCTAACTGTAATGAAAATTAAGATGAAACCCTGCGGCAATTAGTCACAAATAAGTGGCTGATTTTTTGGTATAGGTTTCATTTAAGGGTAATTTCAAATTTTTTAATTACAGGATGATGCATTTAAAAAAACCCTTTTTATACCATCTGAACCGCCTATGCTACAGTAAAAAAACTAAAAATAAAAGCCGAAAGAGAAAGCAACTACAGAGTGGTGTGTACAAACTAACTTGTGGTGACTGTCCGAAAACGTACATCGGTCAAACTGGCAGAACTTTTGACAAACGGATAGCAGAACACAAAAGGGCTTTCAACAATAGAAAAACAGACACTTCTACATACGCACTTCACCTTCTAGATCATAATCATTCTTTCAATGAAGAGTTTCAAATCCTGCATATCCAAAATAAAGGCCTTAAGCTATCTTTTTTAGAATCTATGGAAATTAATAAACTGAAAAATACAGATATAATTCTGAATGACCAACTCGAGACAAACAGCTCCCCACTCCTCAACCTCTTCAGTTAGAGACTTAAAAAGGCAAACACATTGTAAATTATATCACTTGAGAAAGGCACTCTGCCGAAACAGCTGTAGTCACATAGTTGTAAATAATAAATTTTGTGGAAGTATAGAAAACAAAAGTTTTCAGTGTTTTATTGTGAGATAAAATGAACTTCCATCAAGTAACGGTCGAATCCATCAATTACATGATAGAATAATATACAACAATAAAAAATTCCTTTTTCAAGTTATAAAAAATCTATTTTATAACAAATCAGTACTTAATAAAATTTAACCAATATATCTTCGAACAATTTCAGACTAGATATATTTTAATTATTAATGATCATTATGCAATAAAAAGTAGAAACATATGGCATCCAAGTAAATTATTATCGTCGTGATAATTACTTACATATACATTGTAGTTAGCAGAAAGGTGCTAATCAGAGTAAAATCAGTATTAGTACAAGATTTTTAAGAATCAGCTACCTGGAATAACTAATATTGGGACGGTATATTATTGGCCATTTAACACGGAACCTGCGTTTAGCTAGAGCTATACAAAGAGCAGGTCGATAAACTTGATAAACGTTTTGGGTAAATGTTTCAAAGATATACACACACACACCCAAAGTTATATGGAATCATCTGATATTTCTTATTACTTCGCGCGAATTTAAAAAAACAAACACACGAAGTCAAACACTATTTATTTTAAAAGCAATTTAAGGAGCTATCCCAGTTAAAATTACGAAATCCATTAACTTTTTTGGGAATTTCTAAAATAAAAATAACTGTACCAATTGTTTTGAAAATTTGTATGAGCATTTATTATAAAAAGAAGTACATGTAAAACAAATTTTATAAAAAACAAGCTGAAAATGCGAGAATTATCATAACGAAAACTTTGTTTATTTACGTATTTAAATTCATAATGTGGAACATTTCTATTATGAAAAGTTGTTTAGTATTAAATGCTATGTTTTAATATGCAATTATATCCTAATTTAAATATTGTGAACTATAAAGGTACTCTACTCTCGAACGAAATTCGTATTTTTTTACAAAGCTCGAATAAAATTGATAAAATTTGATATATGATGATTGCATCTTAGATTTTAGACCATGCAGATCTTTTTATGAAGAATAACTTTTCTTCGTAAAATTAATAATAAAAGAGTTATGAATGAAAATGATATTGGTATCCGTGATTTGAGAAAAATGTTCAAATATTTTTTTATCGTTAGGATAAAGGATGTACAAGTAATAATTGCATATTAGAACATAGTTTTTAACTCCAAACAACTTTTTATAATAACACTTTTCAATATTGTGAAAAATAAAGATACTTTAATCTTGATAACTTCATATTTTTTGACATACCTCGTATAATATAGATTTGATATCTAATAAAAATAAATAAATATAAAATAAACAGTTTTTCTTGAAAATAGTGAACTGTAATTTAACATTACATTAACATAAATAAATAAAATTTGTTTATCTGACATTTCAATTTTATGTTGACGTTTAGTTGCGTCAAACGAAAACAAAGTAGAGTTGACGTTTCTATGTCGGAAGAAAATGACAATTTAAAGGAGGCTTGTGACGTCACAATGACGACTTTGAGGTCGGCTATCTCGAAGATGGTTAGAGATAGAGAAATGCCGTTTTCAGATTTGGATTCAGAAGACAAAACTACATAGGAATCCATCGCTAGGTGGCCTCTAGATATTTCAGGAGCGGCAACGCAATAACACACACACTTTTGCGAATTTATAAACGAAAAGTTTTCGTTGAACATTTAAAATTGAACGATTTATGCTCCATTTACTGGTACCGTGAAAATAAAAACGTGGCCCTACTGCTGCAATGATTGGGACTAATAGAGATCCTGAAATATAAAATTTTATAGTGATTATTGAAATATACAGTAGGAAAAATGAAAGAATACCCATTTATTTTCAATAAAAAACCGTTATTCTTCGCAACAATAACAAGTTTTTTCAAAAGAAATAAATATTGCTTTGAAATACATGGTGATTCCATATAAGTTGGGGTGTGTGTATGTATTTCAAATTAGGGGAAGGGAGGGCAAGACGGAAGGCTTAACTTTATAATGTGTAAAAAAATAAAACAACGTAATACAAAACTTTCATTTTAATCATTCTTGAAAGAGACCTTATACAGTTACAAAAGTCAGCCATTAAATATTATTAATAATAAGTAGAATTTTTTTTATGAGTAATTAAAAAATAATGTCAAAAATTCCATCTTGCCCTTACCCTGAGGGCAGGATGGAAAGCTTGTTCGGGCAAGATGGAATGTAGAGGAAAGCACTACATTTTACAGTTTACACACATAAAACTGCCATCTTCTGTGTCGGTACACAATTCATGTGCTCAACCATTATATACAGGATATTGTACCCAGTCCTCTGTGGGCGGTTTCACATAACGTTCACCACATACACAGAACACATCATTTTGTGAAGACTGTTCTAAATGTTTAACAATATTTTTAAATTTTTCTGTTTTTGTCCCTTTTCCTCTTTTCTTTTATTCTCGCAAGTTCCTATTTCCTTGCTTTTATTTTTGCCTAACTATTATCTTCCAACTTGCCCTAAGTTGTAATTTTCCATCTTGTCCATATGCCGCTTTCCAATAATAATATCGATATTTTAAAAATGCTTTATTATTTCTCTTATTTAAATATCAATTCAGATAACCTGTACCTAATAGATACTTTGTATAAATGCATAATAATAATATTATACACCTTGTTTAAATAATCGTATCACAAAAATTCAATAATTGCGTAATATTTAACTGCGAAAATAAGAAGAAAGCGTCTACACTCATTAGCTGACCTGAACTGATTGAGCCGTCGTTTGTAAATGGAAGAGGTTCACCTGCATCTGTGTGAGTGTGGATCCGGGCGCTTCATTGCGCAGTTCGGGTTTTATAGGTAATTTCCATTTTGCCCTATCCTTCCATCTTACCTTCCTTTCCCCTATTCGGATTTCTTTAGAAAACACTGGATGCCGTTTATCATCATTATCTTTCTTTTTGTTTTTATACAGGGTCGGCTTCTCTAAGTACACTTCTCCATGTCATTTTTTGGTCAAATCAATACTGCATAGCTCTCCTCTGTATGTAGATCTTTCTTAACACTTTGAGCTCCGGGCCAATATCAGATATGTGCCCATTTATACAGTCATTGGAAAGTTGTTGAACACACGCATGAAATTGTTGAGCATTGGTTGCTTGAGGCACTCTGCACCTGAAAATACTTAAATAAGGCTTTAAAAAGGGTAAACCCTGTAGTTGGCTGTATACCTTCGATTAGACAACGTAGAATGAAGTAAACACTTCTGTTGTTTGTCGTAAAATTCATATACCTATATACAACAGAAGTGTTTACTTCATTCAACGTTGACTTAAATAATGGATCGTTTTAATATACGTTTTAATATTAATATACGTTTTCTTAAAAAGCAGCTTACTATTGTAACATCAAGACTTTAAAATGCATGAATGCAAATTAACGCTATGAGGTGCAAAGTGGCCTAGCCCACAACCCACAATTTTACCAAAACGCTTTTATTACATTAAAGGACATCGCACACATCTTATGGAAAATATAATGTCACTCAAATTCAATAAAATTTATACGAATAGATTCGTTTTAAATTAACGGTCAAATCTTATCATTGCGCCAACTCTTAATTATGATTAATTACGGCGCAAATTGCAATTAAAGTTTATCGAAATCACATTTTTTGAGTCAGTAAAAGTGTCAGTTACCATCATTATTGCTCTGGGTGCTATTCAAAAGAGCTTAAACCCCCCGCTGGGCCTAAGCGAATTAGTGAAACTAATCCTCTGATTTATGGAGTACCGACAATTTGGGTGTTTTAAAATATTTTTTCTCTCTCTAACTTAGGTACGTATCCATTTGATTTCAGATTTATTTATATCAATTTCTGCTCTTATTATTGAAAATATAGAGTTGGCGCAATGATAAGATTTGACCGTTGATTTAAAACGAATCTATTCGTATAAATTTTATTGAATTTGGGTGACATTATATTTTCCATAAGATGTGTGCGATGTCCTTTAATGTAATAAAAGCGTTTTGGTAAAAATTGTGGGTTGTGGGCTAGGCCACTTTGCACCTCATAGCGTTAATTTGCATTCATGCATTTTAAAGTCTTGATGTTACAATAGTAAGCTGCTTTTTAAGAAAACGTATATTAATATTAAAACGTATATTAAAACGATAAAATGAGTATCGCGAAACTTAAAATCTTGCATAAATTAATAAAAGATAAGATGAAAATGAAAAGTGTAAACGAGCGAAGTTAGATCTCCTATAACTCCCTAAACGATATCGTTGCAATAATCGTTCTCAACTCCCAGATATTTAAGCAAGACAGGCAACTGAGGAAAAATTGGATCAGAGAAAGGATAATTAATAATATCCTGTAACCCTGTATCTCTTTATTTTTTTGTATTCGAAGTAATATGTTTTCACACTCCATGTCTCTTCTAGTCTATCCAGTTATTTTCGATATTTATATCTTCCAGGCATCCCGCGACGCGCGACGGCTTATCTTTTTTTTGATCTCTGCAGCCGCCTTGTAATAAATTATTGTTTTATAGTAAACTCTCTAAATTCAACTTCTTTTGCAAAGTATTTTTTTCGAAAACAAACTGCTTATTTTGTTTTATTTATCTTGAAATTTAACATTACCTACGATTTCCTTACATAAAATTGTAAGTTAGACCTATTTTGATCTAGTCTATTATTATAATAATTTTCAAATTATCTCAAATTACTCCCGGACTATATAATTCCAACACTTCTATGAAACCTCCCATGACAACACTTCTAAGATGTTTTTAGCGAATGTTGACCAAAAATCTTCACTCTCCCCTAGTCAATATACCGCGATAACAAAGAGCATATGATGCGTGGAAAAAGGACAACAAACCCACGATGGTATAATGGCCAATCGCGAAAAGGGTTTATTACACGCTATATCCATTAAAATAATAATCACTTTCAAACGATGAGACCATGCCTATGAGGTTTTTGCGTTGAGGTTGTGTATAATATCTATAGTTGGTATGAAGATTGATGTAAACTCTTCCTTGCCAAATTTAACACTACTTATGAATCGTATGGTTTGTAATATGGTTTTGTATAAAGTGATATTTAACACAGAGTGTAAGATATTTAGTCGGAGAGATAGAAGCGGATTTTGTGCGTGATAAGTAATATGGAAAAACTATACGGGGATATGTTGAATTAGTTGTGTACATAACTTTCACCAACGGCCGGAAACCAGAGTTGGGGCCGAGGAGGGGTCAAAGTCGCGGATTTTATTATTTTTTTTATGACGCTTATGATCGAGATAGTGCACCAAAATTTGGGAATAAGTAGGTCATGACGTAACTAAGTAAAATCTCTAGGGGCGGAACGCTGCGTGGCCGACAAAGGGGTGGGGGTAGGGGTGAATATAAAAAATATAAAGGGTTTTTTGCGACGTTCTTGATTGAGATAGTAGACCAAAATTTGGAAATAAGTAGACCATGACAGTACTAAGTAAAATCCCCAGAGCCGGAAACCAGAGTTGGGGATGAGGGTAGTTATAAGGGGTCAAATTCGCCGTTTTTATTATTTTTTTTTGTGACGCTCATGACGAGAGAGTGCACCAAAATTTGGGAATAAGTAGGTCATGAGGTAACTAAGTAAAATCTCCAGGGGTGGCACTCTGCCTGGCCGACAAAGGGGTGGAGCAGGGGTGAATACAAAAAATATAAGGGGTTTTTTGCGACGTTCGTGATTGACAGAGTGCACCAAAATTTGGGAATAAGTAGAACAAGACATAACTAAGTAAAATCCTTGGAGCCGGATACCAGAGTTGGGCATGAGGGTAGTTATAAGGGGTCAAAATCGCCGTTTTTATTATTTTTTTTGTGACGCTCATGATCGAGATAGTGCACCAAAATTTGGGAATAAGTAGATCATGAGGTAACTAAGTACAATCTCCAGGGGTGGAACGCTGCTTGGCCGATAAAGGGGTGGGGGTAGGTGTGAATATAAAAAATGTAAGGGGTTTTTTGCGACGTGCTAGATTGAGATAGTGCTCCAAAATTTGGGAATAAGTAGACCATGACTTAGCTAAGTAAAATCCCCAGAGCCGGAAACCAGAGTTGGGGATGAGGGTAGTTTTAAGGGGTCAAAGTCACAGTGTGTATTATTTTTTTTGTGACCCGGCACAACATTTGTCCCCCACTCAGCGTTCCGCCCCTGGAGGTTTTACTTAGTAATGTAATGATCTACTTATTCCCAAATTTTGGTGCACTATCTCGATCACGAACGGCAAAAAAACCCCCGTATATTTTTATACTCACCCCTGCCTATCACCCCTTTGTACCCCAAGCAGCGTTCCGCCCCTGAACATTTTACTTAGTTACGTCATAACCTACTTACTCCCAAATTTTGGTGCACTATCTCCATCATGAGCGCCACAAAAAAAAATAATGAAAACCGCGACTTTTACCCCTTATAACTACCCTCGTCTGCCACTCTGGTTTCCGTCTCTGGGGATATTACTTAGTTATGTCATGGTCTACTTATTTCCAAATTTTGGTGCACTATCTCAATCACGAACGTCGCAAAAAACCCCTTACATTTTTTTATATTCACCCCTGCCCCACCCCTTTGTCGACCACGCAGCATTCCACTCCTGGATATTTTACTTAGTTACGTCATGACCTACTTATTCCCAAATTTTGGCGAGCTATGTCGATCATGAGCGTCACAAAAAAAATAATAAAAAACCGAATTTTGACCCCTTATAACTACCTTCCTCCCCCACTCTGGTTTCCGGCTCTGGGGATTTTAATTATTTATGTCATGGTCTACTTACATCCAAATTTTGGTGCACTATCTCAATCACGAACGTCGCAAAAAACCCGTTATATTTTTTATATTCACCCCTACCCCCACCCCTTTGTAGGCCACGCAGCGTTGATCCCCTAGAGATTTTACTTAGGTACGTGATGACCTACTTATTCCCAAATTTTGGTGCACTATCTCGATCATGAGCGTCATAAAAGAAATAATAAAATCCGCGACTTTGACCCCTTATAACCACCCTCGGCTCCAACTCTGGTTTCCGACCGTTGGTGAAGGTCATGTACACAACTAATTCAACATATCCCCGTATAGTTTTTTCATATTACTTATCACGCACAAAATCCGCTCCCAGCTCTTAGACTAATTGTATGTGGTGGATAAAAAATATGACAATAAAAAGTGATGAATATTATTTTTTTTTTTAGGAATTGTTCTCATATTTCTTACTTATCTGTCTCTGACTTTACACAGCATATTCTGTTTGTCGTTTACCACATCCCAATAATTGCCATTTCTTCTTGTCGCAAGCAAGACTCGTTATTTAATCTGCGTTTAGGCTTTCTCACCTCTTCACGGAATGGTGGTTAAAAATTTTGGGATACAGTTAAAGACAGCCAAAGAGCAAACGACAGCCGCTCCCCTGCTAACCCCTAGACGAGCTTTTTCGTTGGGTTTTCTTTCTTCTTTTTCCCCTAGTGTCGGTACCAAGCCTGCAACGAAAACCCAAGCTGGAGAAACAAACGGTTCTTTTCAAATTTTGGATTTTTTTTGTGTTTTGGCAATCGTGTGGAGGTTAGCTGTGACTAGATCCTCACCTAGGTATAGGTGCAATGAAGGTAGGAAACTACAGAAAACAACCCCCTATCCTGTGTGCTTTGAGACGACTCTGAGGGAGTGTACGTGAACGCTCAATTTTCCTCCTTGGTATAAGTACAGTGTGTTTAGCTTAGGGTGACCAAACCATAAACTTGAAAAAACGGGACACATCCAGGGAGGGTTTGGGGCCGATACCCTCCAACTAAAAGGGGGTCCGTGGGATCTATCGGGACGTAATCATTGAAACATGCTCTTTTTAGGGCTTGCTCATATAGGGCGGTTTGCCAACGTCGACGTCGCGGTTTATCTGTTTCCCCCCTGTTTTTCTTGGTGACTTCAAAGGCGGCATTCGGGTGAGATCAAGTAAAATAGGGGAAACAGGCAAATCGCGGCGTCGACGTTGCCAAACCGCTCTTATATTAACAAAGTCTTAGCTAATTTGAGACCTATAAATTTTTTCAATTTACCTATGAATATGTAATTTAATTTAAATTGTGTATGTGCGTGTTTTGTGTTTTATTGGCACTGGTTTTCACAACCAACTGGCCAGTCAATTTCATAATGATTTTTTAGACTATAACTTATCACTAACTCAGGGGAGTCATGTGTAGTGTGTGTGTGTTGAGTAAGTGTCTTGTTACTTTGCAAAGTCAACGTCATTGTCTTTGCAAAGAGACGCTAATTGTATCCGAACGTCTGCGGTCCCTCCGGTGAGTACCGATCCCACAAGGACAGAAACTATTTTTCATTTATTAATTTATAATAAACGAAAAATTTCTGACCCTGGTGAGATTCGAACTCACGACCATTCGGACCTTTCGATCCAAAGGTAGGCGCTCTTACCACTAAGCCACAGAGGCGGTAATGTAAATTGTGAGGAGTATGATAAATAAAAACAACAATTTTGCATTGAATACGTATTAATTATAACATACTTCAAAACATCATTAATCAAGATGACTGAAATTGTTAGTCAAAGTAAAAATCTTTAGGATTTGAATTGGGGATATTTTTCTTTATTTCCAGCCAATTTTAAAGCCTGTTTCTTTTCCAATAGAAAGTTGTAAAACTCTCAACAGTCTTTAAATTGTCTGAGTACCTGCAAGATTGCAGAAAGGGTATCCATTCCCATCTTGTTCCTTTCCTCCGTCCATTGAATGTTCAAAAGCGAAAATATTCTTTCAGTAATACCATTAGGGGCAGGGGTCGCAAACACATACTGGCATCTTCAAAAATTCAGAATTCTCATCTGGCCTGGTATGCGTTTTAAAAAGACAAACCCATTTTTCGTAACACTGATGTTGTTTTTTTTTATCTTCATCAATTCATTCTTTAATTTTTTCACTTACAAAATCCGCTAATAGTGCCAGTTGATCAAATAGCAAAGTATCATTTATATCAATGCTTTTCCCACCTGGGATATTCGACCGTTCCGCTACTTTTGGGGCACCTTGTATGTGTATGTCTTAATGTATCGGATTTTGAAATAGTTGTCAACTATAGAAATATGTAATGACATTATTATGGAAATAAGGTGGTATCAAGAATACCGCCATGTATTTTATTTCGAATTCGAAAGAAACAGGAAATCAGATAAGCCACAATCGAAGCTGATCTCAAATCTGTCGTTTTTTATTCTCTAGTCTGATATCTTAAAGCAGCAACAAAATACTTGCCTTTTTGAGTAGTACCTACCTTGATAAAAATAATGTGATTTTAATACTGCGAATTTCAAATAAAAACCTATAAAACCAGCTTGAAGTAGACATTATTTTCTGCATATGTTTTTTTTTCATTTTTCTATGCATAATTTTCTATGATACGCTGTAATTACAAAGCCACAGTCCGTAAAACTGTATAAAAGACGAAGGTGAAATGTTCTCCTTGCTTTTGTTCGAATTAAATATTATTACAAGCGTGTCCTTGTTATACTTTTTTTGTTTCCGGGCGTTACATAAGGACTGCCAATTTGGGAAATTGGGGCAGGTTGTGTTTTGTTGTTATTTGCAACAAAATTAGATAATTTTGTACAATATGTTATTTACAAATAAAAACAATAGAAATTTATGACTAATGACCACAAATTACGGGACAGTTACATAATAAGTTGTGAGAGAGTTGTCATACCATTGTAGATACCGTAAAACGTTTGTTTTAATGGGATATGTGCTAAGAATGTCTTCATACGAAAATAATTTTCCGGTAAATTTCCAGTGTTCAGAACTTTTATCTAAGGTTATTTTTTAATGATTTTAATTTGCAATCGTGTAGTAAGATTTTTCATCACGTGTTTAATTCTGTCCAAGCAGATTATTATTATAGTGAGAATTTTCTACTTACGTTATTATAGTGGAAATAATTTTTAGGTATTCTGTTAATTACAACGAGTTTTACAGTTTTGACAACTGTTAAATAAAAAAAAAAAGAATGTGTGTGTACTTTGTACGCACGTAAGAAGTTATACTTCTATTACATATTATGTGATTTTAACGAAATTGATATAATGTACTTTAAACAGTTTATTTATATTTTATTTAAATATTAAACTAATTTTAATACTTAGGTACTACTTTCCAAAAATTTTTATTAAGGCAATATCAAAAATTTTAAAAAATAAAAGAATAAAACGCACACAAACACACTGCAAAATGTCACAAAGAAAAAATGATTTCTGAACGATAATAATTGTTGGCAAAAATTTTAAATACGCATTTTCTGAAAAAAAATTATATAACAAATATACTTACAATCATAAAATGTATAAAAAAAATAAAAACTTGCATCGGGATTCGAACCCGCGAATTTGGGGGCGCTTTGATTCGTAATCGAAGCCTAGACTCACTCATCCAATCACACATTATTTGTCATGTGGAAAAATAGGGCAACTGAACGTTTTACTGTTTGATAGTTGTTTTGAATTTAATCAAATTATGTAGTTTAAATTAAAATATAACAAAACAGTAAGAAAACAATATATTAGATATTAGATGAAGATTGGTAGAACTTTTGTTGGTAATCAAATTAAGTATGTAAATCAAAGCATTACATACCTACTTGATAAATAAATCTACGCCAAAAAATCATAATTTAAAAATAAAAATCGGGCCTAATTTCGGATTTCTCTCTAAAATCCCCATTCTTGAGAAAATAAATTTATTCCAACCTAATCCAAATGTAATGTATAATTACAATATGATTATAATAAAAACTACTTACCAAATTAGAATGTGTTTTCCTTGTCCACAATAGTCCAAAAGTCCAAAAATATATATGAAAACTATTTAAAAAGGCAGTATAACTATTAACTAACTTTTGTTTGTTATTTCTCTTCCCACAAATTTCAAAACGCAACAACCATAAATAATCAAACCACAGCTGTGCCACAGCCGCCATATTGAATAATTTTTGACATGCCATTTGAACATCTAATCAGAACAAAGTTATAATGCGACTGCGCCCACATTGAAGGTTTCAATCATATTAAAATTCACCCTCATATCGCGCCTAAAAAGTACAACTTAAAAAAAAAAAAGAATGTGTGTGTACTTTATACGCACGTAAGAAGTTATACTTCTATTATATGATTTCAATGAAATAAATATACTTTAAACAGTTTATTTTAATTTTATTTAAATACTAAACTAATTTTTTTCCAAAATTAAAAAAAAAGACTACGAATGGTCCGGATTTGAACTCAAGACCTCTCGATCTCTAGCCGAATGCTATACCAATCACGCTACGAGGTATGTGTATTGTGTATGTATCGTCTCGGACATAATGACAATTCACTTTAACAAACAGACGAAGTGAAGTATGATTCGCGATTGAAACGGAATATAGAGGGCAGGTCGAATGCAGGAAAATGGCCGATATAAATGGTAAAAACAAACATTCAATTGAGGAACAGAACAATACCGATTTGATTTAAAATATTTTAATGTACTCATAATGCTGAAATTTACTAAAAATTTCTTAATAGTGACCAAATTTTATTCAAATCAACAATTTTTGGTTTGTTTATACCACTTATAGTAGTTTAAATTTATTCCACCAGAGGTCAGATACTTTGTTTTTCATCGTGAATAAATATAAATGTTTTAATAATACTTATCTTACTCTTGAGGAAGACAAATCCAAAGACAAAAATTATAATAAATATATTTACTAAAAACACTAATATATATATATATATATATATATATATATATATATATATATAATCTTTCAAGTTATGTATAAATATATCAGTGCAAAAAAAGGTGTGAAAAGAATATATATATATATATATATATATATATATATATATATATATATATATATATTCTTTTCACACCTTTTTTTGCACTGATATATTTATACATAACTTGAAAGATTTATCAACTAAACGCCATACTGTATGTGTGCCCATGCGGGCAGTATAATGAAAATTCACTCCCAATCGCGCCTAAAGACGTATAACTTCAAAAATGAACCATAACAAACTTTTAGTTATGCATCTAATGTCAAATTGTCACGAGAACAATACATATCGGCAATTTTAACCGCCCGAATGTAATTCGGTAAGATTATTTCATGAATAAAACTGTACTTTTATAGATAATTCTAACTAATATTTTATTGATATCTTCGTCGGAATATTTGCTAAACTAAACTGTCAAAGTGATGTTCACTTTGACAAGTTGAAAAACATTAAATGTGATTTTCAAATGTGATAAATTTCACTAAATGTTTATTTAGGTAGAGACTTGAATTTCTTATGTAAGTATTAAAAAATAATGTTACGAATATCACACGATAGTAAGAATAAATAAGAAAATAATTCTCCAATTTGTTTTTCTGAAACTTGTTTCCATTCGGCAATAGTCACTCGAGCCAGGCGGGCTCTCGTGTCTATTGCCAGGCAACAAATTTTCCAAAAATTGTCGCATTATTTTCAATTTATTCTCACTCTTTTGTGATATTATTGTTGAGAAAGTACCTACAGATTTAATGCTCAATTATAGTCTGGGCAAGTTATCGAAAATAAAAGACAATTTTTGGGAAAAGTGATTTAGCAGTTATTTTACTGCTGGAATCGAATTTTAAGATTCAGTAAGATTCAATTCCAGCAGTAAAATAACTATCTACTAAACAACTTTTCCCAAAAATTGTCTTTTTTTCGATAACTTGCCCAGACTATCATTGAGCATTAAATATGTACTTTCTGTGAGATACCTTCTCAACATTAATATCACAAGAGAGTGAGAATAAATTAAAAATAATGCGTCAATTTTTGGAAAACTTGTTGCCTGGCAATAGATACGAGAGTCCGCAGGGCTCTTGCCGAATGGAAACAGGTTTAAGAAAAACAAATTGGAGCATTACTTTCTTATTTATTCGTGAAAAAAAATCAAGTCTTTGTACCTAAATAAACATTCAGTGACATTTATCACATCTAATGTTTTTCAACTTGTCAAAGTGAACAGCACAGCTTAGCAAATTGTAAGATGAAGATATCAATAAAATATTAGTTAAAATTATTTATAAAAGTACTGTTTTTTTCATGAAATAATCTTACCGAATTACATTCGAGCGGTTAAAATTGCCGATATATATTGTCCTGGTGATAATTTGACATTAGATGTAGAACTAAAAGTTAATAATATGTATTGTTCTATAATTTTTATAGGAAAAATTTAGAAAATTAATTTATGTCAGAGACCACAAGATCATAGATTTTCATCACCCTGTATATGACCAAAAATTGTAAATAGTATAATTTAGTTAGTAAGCAGTGTTTTCGCGGAAAGTGAAAATCGTTACGTGGTTTATTAATCGTTCTCTGAACTGACGTATACAATTATGCGGGAGGATTAGAAAGTACATTTATTTCGCTTTGGAATGGACAATAGGACGTTTATAAATGATTCTTAGAAGGATAGACAGTAAACAAAATTATTGAGTTTTAGAATATAAAGTTTTTTGTTTAGCATGATGGTGTCTCCTGGAATTTTGACAAAACGGAGAAGTTATATACAAAGATAATTGTTCTGAAGAAATGAAAGTATGGATGTAATGGGTAGAAAGGATGTTTTGGTGATTGGCGGGAAAGACGGATGGTGGGAATGAGAGTAATGAGTCTGAGTTTGAGGAGAAAAAAGGTTTCACTGTGTAAAGAAGATCTGAAGAGACCAGTCCAGTTTTTGAAAAGTAGTAAGTTTGTGTAAAGTGGTGAAGTTGATGGCCGTGATAAGCAGAATCGTGTTGAAACAAATCGTTGATCGAGTTGAGAAATTCAATCTCCTCGTGTCCGAAGGGATTCCAGTTTTCTGTCTGGAACGAGTAGCTGGGTTATATCAGTTTGCATAAGATATCAAGCAGAGAGAAAATTGAGGAGAGATTACGAGCGAGTGGTGTTGTTTATTTGTGAAACAGTTTGTATAAATAAATAAATAAATAAATGAAACCCTTACTTTAACGCTCCTTTCACACATTAGAATTTGAAACGTGTGAGGGTTAGAACGCACGGTGTCATTCCAATGGTGGCTTGAGCAATCATACGGAACCTTTCTCATTACACGGCGGTTGGAACGTTCGGTGTAATGTGAAATGTACCATGGGATTGCTCCAGCCACCATTGGAATGTCATCGTGCGTTATGGCGCTCGCACGTTCAAATTCTTAGAGTGTGAGAGGAGGGTTACAATGCTCATACGGGTCCGTAAGACCGTTCTGGAAGTCTACAAACTACAAAGGAAGGAAATAATAGGAATATTTGGTGGAGTTTGTGAAAATGGTCCCTAGAAAAGTTAAAACTTTCTTCTTGTAGTTTCTATCCGTTTCGAATGTTTAATTAAGAATCTATCACACCCGTATAAGACCAATAATAACGTACACATCAGAAACAAAATCCGACACAGCTAAAACACAGAGAATACTGGAAACAGCAGAAATAAGGATACTCAGAAATTACATAAAACACGCTGAGAAACCTATAGTCCTGTCGCCAGGGGGGGGGGGTACAACGGCCTCCTTAATTCAGATGGACTAACAAAGTTTTTTTATGTATTTTGACCCGTAGAACACGAATTTTTTGGGTAACAGTTGATCCGGATGTCAATAAGATTGTTATAAACAAAGAACTTGAGGAGTTACATAACAGCGATTTTTCGCAAAACAAAACATTTTTTTGTATTTTTTGGGCGATTCTCACCAAAAAATGGTCTTACAAGTTTTTTCGTAAGATGCATAGTTTTCGAGATAAACGCAGTTGAACTTTCAAAAAATCGAAAAAGTGCAATTTTTGAACCCGAATAACTTTTGATTAAAAAATAAAATAGCAATTCTGCTTTCTGCATTTCAAAGTTCAGTCAAATTCTATCGGTTTTGATTATTTGCATTGCTAAACATTAAGTTTTTATTTGTTAAACAAGGCCATAAACACATAGTATTTCCCGTGCCCAATGCATGCGTTTTAATGTACGTAATATACGTAGAAATTGTCTGTATGCGCGCCTACTCGTTCGATTTCAAATGAGAAATGCATTGAAAACATGATTCAATCACTATGTGTTTATAGCTTTGTTTAACAATAAAAAAATTAATTTTTAGCAATGAAAGTAATCAAAACCGATAGAATTTTTACTTGAACTTTCAAATGCGCTAAGCAGAATTGCTATTTTATTTTTCAATCAAAAGTTATTCGGGTTAAAAATTGCAATTTTTCGATTTTTTGAAAGTTCAACCGCGTTTATGTCGAAAACTATGCATCCTACGAAAACACTTGTAAAAACAATTTTTTGCTTAGAATGACCCAAAAAATACAAAAAAATGTTTTGTTTTGCAAAAAATCGCTGTTATGTGATTCCTCAAGTTCGTTGTTTATAACAATCTTATCGACATCCGGATCGACTGTTACCCAAAAAATTCGTGTTCTACGGGTCAAAATACATAAACAAAACTTGGGTAAGTCCATCTGAATTAAGGAGGCCGTTGTACCCCCACTGGCGACAGGACTACTAATAAGGTGTGACAATATAGGAAAAAAATGTAATGTACAGGGTATAAACGAGTGAACACTAAACAGAACAAAAGAATGGAACAATCATATTAACTAAAATGGCGGGCACAAGAGTTGTTAAAATGACAAATCAACCAAGTGGTAGAAGAAGTATCGGCCGACCTCGCAAGATATCGAGTGATAATCTTCCATAGAGGAAGATTACAATAAACAAGCAATATTGCTTATATACTGTTGTATAATTTTTTTGTGGGAAAAATGTAGTAAATAAATTTATATCAAAGACCACGAAATTATAGATTTTCATCGCCCTGTATATGACCAAAAATTGTAATAGGATAATTTCGTGAGTAATCAGTGTTTTCGCGGAATAGTGAAATCGTTAAGAAGGTGGTTTTTCTTAATGGGTTTTTGAAACGGACTAAAACAATGGTGCGGTCAGAGTAGACAATACAGTTTTATTTCGCTTTGCAATGGACAATAAGACATTTTATAAAAAAATTCGAAGAAGGTTAAGCGGTAAACAAATTTATTGATTTTAGAATGTAAGGCTTTTTGTTTAGCAACGAGAGTAATTTGACGTCTCCCAGAATTTAACAAATTGGAAAGTTGTATACAAATTAAATCGTTTCAAGAAATGATAATATGGGTGTATTGGGTAGAAAGGATGTTTGGTGATTGGTGGAAAAGGATGGATGGAAGGGATGAGAGTGTTGAGTCTGATTTTGACGAGAGAAAAAATAGGCACTGTGAAATTAATATCTGAAGACAGCAGTCCAGTTTTTGAAAAGTGAGAAGTCAGTGTAAAGTGGTGAAGTTGGCCTTTGCGAGCAGAATCAAGTTGAAACGAAATCGTTGACCGGTTTGAGAAGTTAATTTTCCTGTGTCCGAGGAAGATTCCTGTTTCTGTCTAGAGCTAGTAGCCGATTGGTATATATTTGCACAAAATATCGAGCAGAAAGAAAACTGAGTCGAGAATTCGAGCGAGTCCTGTTTGTTTGTTTGTGAAGCAGTTTGGACGAGAGGGACCTTTCGCAACATCCTAAGAGTACGTGTGGGAGAATCGAGGACGACGCAATCCGGGAAAAGAAGTAGAGAAGAAACAAAAAGGTTAGTCAAATCATTTGTGAAACGGAGAGAGTTTGTTTATATCCACACCATATTTGCTTAATTTTTGTATTGAACAGTTCTATAACATAATTAGTCATTCCAAATTTTAAAGAAGAAATAAGTAATCAATTCAAAAGGAAAAAAGTAAAATTTATTAAAATTTGTAAGAATAAATAACGAAATATTTAAATATTTTTTTTTTTTGTTAAAACAGAGGAGATATCAGGATTAAAGCTTAATTTATTAGAGGAGAAATAGTTGCAACAAATCTAAATTTTTAGCATATTTTAAAATCTTATGTTTATGGTAATAATATTTTTTAACATTTATATAACATTGAGCGTGTTTAATTTCCCTGTTTTTTCCTGGATGGAGTAAGCAACTAGAGATACCAGAAGCTACAAACCAAAGGTAAAGCATCAAAAATAAAATAGCCCTGAGAATAAAGTTTATTAGAAAATTTAATTTAAATCTGGTTGTTTTACATAAGGAGTAATTAAAATAACTGAGTAATTAATTAAATTAAGAATTTGCTCATCAATCTCATAAAAGAGAGAAATACAGAGTATAACAATACTTTGGAAGAAATACTTTTTTATTTTTAGGAAGAAGAAATACTTTGTTCACACATTAAAATTTGGTTTTCGGTATAGAAGTCAACTTGGGCATTCAATGAATTATTGGTGCTGTGAAACTGTTCAACATATTTATTTCAGAAAATGTTTATGACGCATGTGTCGATATCCACTTCATTATTTTGTGTGCAAATACTTGCGGCACGCAGTATCCACATCACACTCATTATCCAATTGAACGCAATAAATTAAAAAATGTGCTCTCGTTCCTTATAATTGCGTACATAAACAAAGCAAAACATTGTCTCACGCCTAATTTTCCGAAAATAAAGATGATTCTACGCTCGACGGAGCTCCATGAGATAATAACTTGTTTCTAGTGGTGTTATTGTGATGTGAGATTCTTATCGTCTTATACAGAGCCTTTATCTCGCGATTTTACGGCAAATTAGTTATGAAAAGAGTTAAGAGGCGTTAAGGCTGTTCTATGTATATGCAGCGATATGTTTTATGCAATATTCATATCTTTAGATCTCTTTAGCGACTATCTACGATGGAGACGCCTACTTCAGCGAGATATCAAACGTTGGTCGTTATTTGTATAATTTTATTCAGAATATTCTGCAAATATAATTGTCTGCTTAATTTGACGTGAAATTCTTCAACAAAAAGATGAATAATATTAATAAAATGGCATAATTTACAATACGCAGATTAGAGTAAGTATAATTTATTAGTATTGAAGGTATTATTAGCTATTTTACGTTTAAATGGGACATGTACATAAACCTAAATTAGAAAACGATATATTTTTAAAAAATACTAGATCCTTTGTAAAAGGTGTATTTAAAAGTCCCTAAATAAGAGTTACATTACATCACAGAACGGTTACATTACATCATCAGTGTTAAAAAGGCCAATAATGTGCATGCCTGAGTCTGAGCCACCAACATGTTTTGGGTAAAAACCCTTTAAATGTTGAAACGAATAATTATTATATTATATTATACTACGTATTTTTAATAATATTTTGTGATTTTGTTCTGAAGCTATTTCCTTGTGGCATTTTTATAATCAACTATTTTCAATGGGAAATAAGCCACAATTCCTCCCCCGCCCCCTCTCCGCGAGGGGTCAGGTTTAGTAAAATTCGGTAGATTTTTGAAAAATATTGAAGACGTATTTTTTAGTTTTTCGATCTGATGATCATTTCGCGAAATATTCGCTTTTTTGTGAAACTTTTTGACTCACCCATTCCCTTACGCCCGCTTAAATCGTCAGATTTTTGAAATATACACTCTTTTGCATGTACTTAACTTACCTTGTCTTAATCTGACAATTTCGAGTATTTTGAAAGGCCCCCTTAACTAAGTTCTCTGTGTTTAGAGCCAATACTATGGTAGAGGCACATCTTCAGGGTATCAGATTTCTCCCCATATGATTATCTGACGCGCTCGAGTAACTGCAAAAATCCCCGCTTGGGCTCCCCTACCACTAGTATGATACAGCCGTGCAAACATTATTCACGACCATGCACATTCCCAATAAAACAGATGTTAAATATGCCCTCTAGTCAGTGGCGGATCTACGGGGAGGAAAAATGAGGAAATTCCCCCCCCCCCCCAACACGATCCAAAATTAAAGAAAAAAATTTGTTCAAACATAAAAAGATATTAGCTGACATCCTAAACCACAGAAAGACAAATTCAACCCAATAAACATGCTAGTTAGGAAAATTAAGGGGACTTATTGCCTACAAGTTATTATTTGTGTCTTTTATGTAATCTGACTTTATATTTTTTACGTCTTTTGGTTGGTTTTTCATTGGAAGTTCCCCCTAAGGCAAATTTCCCCTCTCAAGCCAAATTTCTTGATCCGTCACTGCCTCTGGCATGAAAAAATCTTTAATTCTAGTCCGCAATTACTTAAATAAGCTGAAAAATCACAAAGCGCCGGGCACGGACGAGATACCAGCAAAATTTCTGAAATATGGTGGAGAAACACTACAAATCCACCAATTAATAACACAGATATGGTTAAAAGAAAGGATACCAGCAAGATGGAAGGAAAACATCATAGTACCCATCCACAAAAAAGAGGACAAAACAAAATGCACGAATTACAGAGGAATTTCACTCTTAAACACGGTATATAAAATCCTCAAATCCTCAAAATCCTACGTGTAAATAATAAACTGTCTGACAGCTTCGAAATCAACAGTGGACTCAAACAGGGTGATGCGTTATCTCCACTACTTTTTAACCTTGTATTAGAGAAAGCCATGAGGTCGGCCGAAATAAAAACAGAACTGCTATCGGTTCAAGGTCCCAAGCTATTACTAGCATATGCAGATGACATTGATCTCGTTGGAGACTCCATCCTATCCACAAAAGCCATTTTCAACAAGGTGGAAGAAGCAACAAGCGAAGTAGGGCTGAGGATTAATGAAGAGAAGACGAAATATTTATATGTGTATAAATAGAACGACACGAAGAGGCAGGATAGGACAAAATATGAGGGTCAACATCTTCAATTTCGAAAGAGTACAACGTTTTAAGTATCTGGGGGCCGTAATCACAGCTGATAACGATGTTGCTGAAGAAATAAAAGACAGAATCCAATCAGCAAATCGCTGTCTATTCGCACTGGATAAGCTTATAAAATCAAAAAATCTTACAGGAAGTTCCAAGATCAAAATCTATAAATCCATCGTCAGACCTGTACTAACATATGGTTGCGAAACGTGGACCATGACCAAATCAAACGAAGAAAAGATCAGACGTTTTGAACGAAAATGTTTGTTGAAGGTAAACAACTCAAAGTTCGAGATCCTCACTGAAAACTCTATTTGGTGAATCAAAATTTTACAGCTCGTACGTACTTTTCACCAGTGTACATATTCTTTACCTGAAGTAATAACCAGCGACCTGTAGGTACCACTTCCTTATAAATACACGTTCGAATGTAAAGTACCTATACGGTACTCCCACATCCACAACTACGCATCTTTTAAAGTTATTAAAATAACGATGTACCCTATGAACTCGTTATTTTTCTATTAGATGTAAATAATTGTGAAAATTATTTCATTATTTACGTATACAGTCACGGTCATGCGGGTGAGGTCGTAAGCATCTGCCACTTGTAAACGGTTAGCCAGCGACAAAGATAATTTCGTTTCTAATTTATTCTTCTTTGTTTTTTTTGTAGTGAAATTAACAAGCGAGTTATTGGTGCTTAAGCTAGTTACCAGAAAAGGATTATAAGAACTGGAAAATTACTGGTTGTAATGTGGGCAAAGAATTAAATATTTTTTTAAGGTTCTTTGATGTCATACGACTTACCCCGTCTTTGTTGTTTTATCTTTGCTCCTACATCACCTCCAGTTTGTGTTTACATATTTCGAAAATTTTTAGTTGTTCTTCCCCTTTTCTTGTGAGCGTGGTTGTTTTTGATGCAAGGATCACGGGATTTGAACCATTCCTTCTTTATACAGGATGGGCCAAAGAAAACAGTCCACCTCGATATTTGGCAGTATTTATTAGATTTTCAAGAAATGACAAAACAGGTCGATTTTTAATCTAAGGGGGACACATTTTTACGGTACATATATCTGTCATTTGTCAACCCTTTCCCTTCCACTTCCCTCTCCCCTTATTTTTAAATAGGGAATAGGGGTCATCTGCTAGCTCATTTGAAAGGTTATTCAATTAACTATCCAGTAATATAAACATTAACATTATTATTTATACAGGGTGTCAAAGAAAAAAAATTTTAAATTAAATTAAGTAGCACAAAAAGAAGAATGTATGTAATTTATTTAATTCAAAATACATTCTACTGCTGTCACAAAACAGAAAAAAATGTTTTTCTGATAAATAAACATTGCTTTTCGCTTAATTTCAATGTTCAAGCTGCCACCCAGAGCTCTTGATAGTTGAAAATTTAAATTTAATTGTAGAAGACAGAGGCGGCATCAGAAAATTTTAACCGAAATAAAAACAAATATTTTCACGAAAGATAATAAAATTTTAGAGACATGTATATAAAAGGGTAGCTTAGGTGACTGATCGGGGGTGGAGTAGCTTCTCGACTGGTTTCCCTGAGACGCCCAATATTGCCCAAGATCTGCAAGGGATTTCTCGAGAAAACCATGAGCTCAGACGACTATCCAGACGATCAGAACAAGAAAAGACCGGCTGAAAACTTCGAGATATTTCAAAACAGTAAGAAAACGCATCGAACACCCACCAAAACAAGTGATGAAAAACTCGAGAAAATACTATATCTGATGCAAGAGATGAAAGCAGAAATAAAAGATGAGATGAAATTAATAAGAGAAGACCAAAAATCATATGCAATGGAAATGAAAAAGTTAAAAGAAGAGAACGAGGAGCTCAGAAAAGAAAATGAAGATATAAAAGCAGAATTAAAACAAATAAAACAGAATATGGAATGGATAGATAAAGAAAAAAGAAAAAATAATATTGTTTTAAGCGGCCTAAATATTGATTCAAAAAATCAAACAGACCTCAAAATAGCCATGGAGAACTTTTTACAAACCAATCTACAGCTAGGAATAAACATCAGAACTGTAATAAAAATAGGAGAATCCCACTATCTCATCCAACTATATAATGGTGAAGACAAGCAAACAGTCATGGAAAACAAATATAAACTAAAAAACATAAGAAATCAAAAAATCTTCCTAAACAACGACATGACGAAACAAGAGAGGAAAATACAAAAACAGCTCCGAGAACTAGCTAAAGACGAAAAAGAAAAGGGAAAAGAAGTAAAAATAGGTTACAAGAAAGTTACAATAAATGGGGACGAGTGGAGATGGAATAGAGTAAACGAAAAAATAGAAAAATCTGTTCCAAAAAACTAAGGAAACAACAAACGAGGGATAGTAAAGATGATGACGACAACGCAAAGACAACGGAATGGAATTTGGATAAAGAAAAACATATAGAAGGAAAGGACAATCAACAAGAAAATGGACAAAAGAAAAAGGACATTGAAAAAACAGCTAGCACGATTGACGTGGAAATGAAACAAGGACAAGACGCAAAAACTAGATTAAACGAAAATAACAACTTGAAAATTGGTACATGGAATTTAACATCACTTAGAGGAAAGGAATGCGAATTAGTGCAAGAAATGGAAGAATTTAAAATGCAAATAATAGGTATAAGCGAAACAAAGAAATGTGGAAGAGGAAAAGAAAATATATCAGAAAATTATACCATGTATCACTCCGGGGTAGACAAAGAACTTGGAGCAAAAGAAGGAGTAGGCATAGTAGTCACAGAGACAATAGAAAAAATAATATCAGATTTCAAACCTATATCGACGAGAATAATGTACATAAAAATAGAAATGGAAGAGGAATGGTACATAGTGCAAATATATGCACCAACAGAAGGAACAGAAGAAGAAAAAATGGAAGATTTCTACAATGAACTACAGAATACCCTAGACGAGATAAGAGAAAAATGTGAAAGAATAGTAATAGGGTGATTGGAACGCAAGGATAGGGAAAGATGAAAACAAAGGACTTGGGTGCATGGGAAGACATGGTGAAGAGATACTAAACAGAAACGGAATTAAAATGATCAGATTCTGCCAGACAAATGACCTATTAATAGGAAACTCGTTTACACAGCAAGTACTACAAGATAAGTATACATTTGTAGCAGAAGGCAGATATGCAAAAAGCATTATGTAGTCTACACGCAAGAAATGAAACAAAATATAAAACAAGTCTGGACAGAACAGAGAGCAGAGATAGGAACTCATCACAGACTGGTAATGGCAGAGATGACATGGCGAAAACCGGTACACCAAGAACAGATAGAATACAGCAGAATAGCAATAAGAAGCTAAAAGATGAACAAAAGAAAAGGAGATATCGAGAAGAAACTGATGAGTTCAAAATGGAGGAGAGAAAGAAAATAGAAATGGGTATGGAGGAAAAATGGGGAAAATTTAAAGAAGTAATAATGAAGAAGGCACAAGAGATATGCGGAAATCTAACAGTCAGAAAATTAAACAAAACAAGGGAATGGTGGAATGCAGATATACAGGAAGAAGTGAGGAAAAAGAAAAAGGCATGGAAAAAATACAATAGTACAAGAGAGAAACAAGATAAAAAAGAATACCAAAAGCACAGAAACACAGTGAAAGAACTAATAAGAAAAGGAAAAAAGAGAGTTGGCAGAAGTTCGGTGAATCACTAAACCAAAATTACAGAGATAACAACAGATGCTTCTGGAATAAAGTAGTCTAAGAGGAAAGAAAAGAAAAGAACCCTGAGGAGTAAAAGACAAACACAACAAACTAAAGACAAATACAACAGAGATACTAGAGCTGTGGAGAGAGTATTATGAAGAGAAATATATGGGCGATGAAAGAGAAGAAATAGAGACAGAGGGAACCATAGCACAGACAGCAGCAGACGAAAACCAAATGGAAGAAATAAGTACAGAAGAAATGGAAGAAGCGATAAGTAGAATAAAAATAGGAAAAGCGAGAGGAGCAAATAAAATTGATCTCGAAATGATAAAACGGATAGGAAAAGAAGGAAAGAAGTGGTTGCTGGAAATAATGAGAGAAACATGGAGAACAAACAAAATGCCGAGAGAGTGGGAAGAAAACTTACTGATCCCAATTCACAAGCCAGTTTCTGCTACGCCGCCACGTGCACGCGGCTTGCAAACAAGTCGGCAGCTTGGCAGTCTGTGCTAGACAATCGGTGAGTACACGTTGCGTTGACCACGCGATGGATTTCAATATAGATACAGAGCTGCTTATTTCTGGCGTGTATTGACGCCGAGAAACCGTTCAAAAGTGTATTGACGGGAAACTTGGCTTAAAAACAAGGCAAGCGACTGCAGCGTGCCCGCAACTTGAAAACACGCAAGTGTGCATGGAGCCTAAGGCTCGATGCACGTGCATGAAGCCTAAGGTTCGATGCACATTTGCGCCATTTCAAGCCACGTGCACGCTGCGAGCAAACTGTGTGCTATCGCTGGCGGTTCGGCAGTACATGATAATCAGGCAACTGCACACTCGAGCTGAACCGCGACGTACAAGCCGCGTGGACCGAGAACACGCCAGTTTCTTGTTGTACTTCTTATACTTGTTGTAGATCTGTCGATCTGTTAATTCCGACGTTGAAGTATTTCTTGACAGGTACGCTGCAAGCTATCTCTCCATCTTTTTGGTGGTCTCCCCGGTGAACGCTTGCCTGCTGGTTTTCCTTCTAGCGCAATTTTAGGTAGTCTGTGCTCCTCCATTCTTTTTACATGACTAAACCATTCTCTTCATCTTTGCCTGCCCCATCTGACTACATCTTGCACGCCACATTGTTCCCTGATGATGTTTTTTCGTATTCTATCTCTTCTTGTCTTCCCTGCTATTGCTCTTAGTGTCTTCATTTCGGCTGTTCGTAGCATGCTTTTGTTTTTATTGGTGTCTTCTCTTGATTCAATGCCGTAGGCCATAACAGGTCTGATGAAAGTTTTATAAATTCTAACTTTGCTGTACATTCTCATATATGGGTTATTCCAGATCACATCTCTCAAACATCCGGACAAGACAGCGGCCTTGTTAATTTGTCCTCTTAGGTCTCTGGCTGGGTCATGATAACTTGATAACTAGATATTTGAACCTAGATATATGAACGGGTTTAGCTGTTCTATGGGTTTCCCCTCTACCACGAGCTTGCATCTAATTGGGTCTTTCGCAATGGTAATGCATTTTGTTTTCTGCGCGGATATGCTCATGTTGAGTCGTCTACATGCTTGATAGAATCGATAAAGTTGTCTTTGTAGGTCATCCTTGTCCTCTGCAATCAGGGCTGCATCATCTACATAGCACATTATACTGATTCTACTGTGGCCGAGTCTGTATCCTAGTTGTAGCGATTCCACATCTTCTATTATTTCATCCATTAGCATATTGAATAGAAATGGACTGAGGCTGTCTCCCTGTCTGATTCCTCCTGGTGTTGGTATGTTGCCCGCAGTGGTGTCGTTTGTTTTAATTTTTGTCGTGTTGTTATTGTTCATTTGTTTTATGACTTCAACAATGTTTGCCGGTATCCTTTTTTGCTTAATTTTCTTTATTATATCGCTAAGTCTGACTCTATCAAATGCTTTCGTTAGGTCTACGAAGCAAATATACGCAGGTTTGTTATATTCTATCGACTTCTTTTCACCTTTCACTTGTTTCATGACAAATATTGCGTCCGTTGTCGACCTGTCTTTTCTGAATCCTTGCTGTTCTTCTCTGTTCTTTATCTGTGATTCCAATTTATCCTTGAGTATGCCTGTGAATAACTTCATTTTCGTATTTAAGAGAGTTATTCCTCTGTAGTTGTCCGGACATGATCTTTGTCCTTTCTTAAAAATCAGTATTGTGATACTAGTGCGCCAATAATAAGAATGCCAGAAGAAATAAACAAACCTTCTTCTTAAAGTGCCGTCTCCTCAATGGAGGTTGGCTACTACAATTGCAAACTCTTCTCTGTCTTCAGCTGTTCTTATTAGCTGTTCAAAATGTCAAATCAATAAACAAACCAAGACACTTTAAATGCTACTAGGAGCACTCCCGAATCATAATTTACAATGTATATACATTGTAAATCCCAAATCATGATTTCCAAAGTTTATACATTGTAAATTATGAATCGGGAGTGCTCCTAGTAGCATTTAACGTGTCTTGGTTTGATTATTTCTACTGCATCTTGATTGTAAATTTAGTATAGTAAGAAAGTAATTCTACTATATTACGTTCATTTCCAAGGTAAGCTAATCCACTAGTTTCAGACCATAGTTGCCATTGGTTAGAAATTAATTTCTACAAACACACACATCGAAGAGGTGTCTGAAACAGGCGTCCTAGTTTATCTTGGGAACGACCGTAGTATAGGTGACATGATAGAACCGAAAAGAAAGTAAATAGCGGTCCATTTGAAGAAAAAAAAGTTATTAAAAACAGTGAAAGATTAATAAATTTTGCGATCATCTGAATTTAAAGATAATGGATGGATACTATCAGCACCGATACTAATAGCAAAATAGCGCCTTTTTTTGTTTTAAAGAGATTTAGGTAGTTGGTTTTGGTTCTATACTTTATCCCAACCCTGTAGATAAGATATTCTTTTCCGCTTGATCTTTCGTCAAATTCTTTTTTTAATGTTTTTTTTTTCCGTTTTTTACTATGGTTAGTACATCCGCATATCTTATTTTTATTTGTATGACATTATTTTTTATAATTCCTGTGATTAAAACATTCTTGTTGTTTACTCTAGGGATGTGTTAACAATAAAATTAATTAGGCGGCTTGTCGCACTCAGTTTTCATTTTTGATATTTAAAAAAATCCCTGATATCAAACAATTCCAGACACACCATTATTTATGTAATCTAAAGTAAATAAAATCATTAATATGATTAATTATTTTAATCCCCCTCTTACATAATGCACAACAAACAAACAACAAACATCCTGACCATAAAAATATCGAAACATACGTCAGACCGACCAATCCAACCATCAATTCTTTTTGAACTTCTTGCATGCACGCACTATGATTTATTAACGAGCATTTTCGAGTTTAGTTTGGGTGCCATAACAATTTGGTGTCCAGTGATAATCTGTATTTTCGTATAGGTTAATCAAATCAGAAACTTTTAACAACGTTAGTTTACCGACTGAGATGGATAATAGAACCATCAACATTGAAGTCCTCTACCCTAATAGACAGATTCAGTACAGTACGCGGTATTTAAAATAATATACGATTTTAAAAAATGTATTAAATATAGTGGATCTTTTATACTTTATTATCATGACTCTTTTTTCTTCTTAAAATGATATTTTCGGTATGAAAGTGGGCTAATCACTATGACAACTTGAATATTGGAGATTCCTTAATGCATGAATAGAAGTGCAAACGAACTACATATCGCCGGTTCGGAATAAGAATGACGTAACGGCAAAAAGCCAAATTTCTCGGGAGAGCAAAAAAACGAATTTTTAATATTTAAAATACCCTGAGAGAAATCAGGAAACCCACATCGCTCTTATCGACCTAGAAAAAGCCTACGATAGTGTCCCCATAATAGAACTATGGAAGTCAATGAAAGACATCGGTAGCGAGGGAAAACTCATACAAGAAACTAAAATGTTATATGAGACCACTAACACCAGAATCAAAAACGGCAAAAATTTCACTGAGGCATTTAGTACTTTAAAAGGCCTCCGACAAGGATGTTGTCTATCTCCCACTCTCTTTAAAATATATCTTGACCAATCCTTACAGAGGTGGACAAAAGCAGTAAAACCGATGGGACTGAAAGTGGGAGACGACTCCCTATTTACATTATACTTTGCGGACGAACCAAGTTGTTATAGCCCAAGATCAAGATGACTTATGTAAGCTATATGATACGGAAGCTAAATGAACATTACCAACAGGCAGGATTAGTAATAAATATGGACAAGTCAGAATACTTCATAGTGGGAAACGAAGACATTGAAAACCTACCATTGGAACAAGGACATATTGTTGGTATGAAACAATGCAAATATTTGGGAGCTATATTTAACAAACGAGTAAATAGTGAAGATGAAATACAACACAGAATCAATAAAGGTGGAAGCATCACTAGATCCCTCAATTCAATTTTATGGGATAAAGACATCAGGAAGGAAACAAAGAGAAGAATATATGAAAGTATAATGAAGAGCGCTACAATCTACGGTGCAGAAGTTTGGGACATAAGTGCAAGAAGGAAAAAGAAGCTACTTAGCACAGAAATTGACTTTTTGAGGAGAAGTTGTCAGGTCTCAAGATTAGAACATGTAAGAAATGAAACAATTAGAGAACATATGAAGGTGGAAAAAACTATAATAGACGATATTGAAAGGAGACAGCTGACATGGTTCGGTCACGTTAAAAGAATGAATGAGACTCGCTGGCCGAGAAAAATATTAGAGTGGGTCCCACCGGAGAGAAGAAAAAGAGGACGACCACGGAGAAGCTGGAGGGACAATATTCAGGAGGCAATGGATTCGAGGTAATTGATGAAGATATGTGTTACGATAGAAAAAGTTGGAAGCTGGGTATAGAGAGGCGGCGACAGCCGTAGAAATCCATTATATATATATATATATATATATATATATATATATATATATATATATATATATATATATATATATATATATATATATATATATATATATATATATATATAATATTTAAAATAGGGATTAAATTAGGAGTAATGGTCCAGGAGCATCGGTATGGCGTTTATTGTTAGAATGATGGCTTTTATTTTTATCCCAGACGGTTGGAATTTCAATATCTTAATTTAATCCCCCCATTTCAACCCTTTTTACAGTTGCGTCATTCTTCATCTAAAATTTTTAAATATTTAAAAAGATTATAAAATAGCGATTAAATAAAGAGCAACCGTCCGGATCATCGGTATGGCGTTTATTCTTACAATGATGGCTTTTAGTTTAATCCCCATTGGTTCGAATTTCATTATCTCAATTTAATCCCTCCATTTTCAGCCCTATCTACAGTTGCATCATTCTTGATCTGAACGTTTTTCTGTACAAAAAAAACTATTTTTAAATATTTATTACACCGTTTATTGTTACATCGATGGCTCTTATTTTCATTCTTATTTGTCCGAATTTCGTTATCTTAAATTATTGCCCCTATTTTCAACCCTATTTACAGTTGCGTCATTGTTCATCTTAAACAAGGTCTAAAATGGTGCGTATTTCAATAACGACGCAACTACCCTGAAGTGGCTCAGCACTTAGTTACAGTTCTGTCGCTTTTGTATCATCTGTATACAGTATTTTAGAAGTTAAGTAATTACGCAATAAACAGGGATTGGCAAAATTTGCAGTTACGTCATTCTTATTCCGGAGCGGCGATATTTCCTGAACTTTCTCACGACATAAAGAACATACTTCTCTTCCTAAAGTAGTTCATATCCCGCAGATTTTCTTGAATAATGAATTGTAACAATATTCACGTGTCAAAAACAAACATAAGTTCCTTGTTGTAATTGACAATGTTAGTTCTTTTTATTTGTACACCCTTTGGAGTACTTCTGTACAACATGACCGAGAAAATAATGGCTATGCATCTGTAGGTATTTCCAATTTATTCAATATTTCAAGTTTATGCTTCGACTTCACATTGTTTGTTTCATGTTGTTAAGAGGCTACATCAGTGCGTCATCAATATTTTTTTTTCAAAAGTTCTGTGAACTTTCAACGGTGCGTATTTTGTTGGACTTTGTCCAGTTGTTCATTTGGTCTGTCAAAAATTATTTTACCTCGTCGTTTTTTGGTTTAAGCTTGCGAGATGCGAGAAAATGATTATGAATGAGTAGTTTATTACAGAGTACGTAGCTGGTCCATTTGGCTTACAATCACGAAGTTTACTCAACAATGTAAATATTTCTATTAATAATTAATTTAAACAAAATCCGAAGAAGTAAGTAAAAAGGGGCCTGGAAGCTCAGTCCTACAACTGAAATGTCATAAGTTTTTGGAAGAATAAGGCCGTCCGCACATGGGTCAATCGAAGACACGTCTCGAAGTTCGCGCGTCTTGCTCGTCTTGTACGAACTCTGCGGCACAAGCGATTGTTCTCCGCAAACTAGTCGATTCAGTTTGCTCACATCTTCCAACTAGGACTAGGAAGAACGCATTTTTTATATATCAACCAAAATGACTATGAAAAGTACGGTATTGTTACATTTTTATTATAATTTGAATACAATGAGCATTATACTGAGGACATTTTTCTATTTCCCCAACTGTAACGTTGAGTGATACTCATCGTCACTTTATAATACGCATTTCAAAATATTTATTAGGAAAAGCAACTCCCAATAAGTATGCAACCAAATATACTTCAGCGTGTAGTAGGTATTGCCTAGATTTTTAATAAGTATTTGGACAAAGTTGGTGATTTTTAGGGGAATTCGTAATCTAGAAGTTGGTCCGTGTGTCGATACGGCTTCCGGCTGACGTGTTTGTCATTGCTTCGGGGAGAGCAGGCCGTCACTTAATTTTCAACTCTTGTACAGAAGACATCTAATCTCCTAATCTCCGGTGGCCATTGCAAGAATTTACCTTTTAGTTGAAAAAGTTATAAGATTAATTTACGTTGGAGGAAGTTTTTATTTTGTTTTGGGTTTTGTGAAGAGTTTGAGGAGAAGAGTTTTTTGTTTCCAATACTTTTTGAAGAGCAATGGGTATGTATTAGATAAATGTCTCGTAGCTATGGTTTTTCCTTGAAAAAAAAAATAGCCCTTTATTCACTGTCAATATCTTACATATATTATCTTTATATGAATTATTACTCTTCAATCATCATATTTGCAATACTTCAATACCATCGCACTTATATTTCTACAGAAAAAAAAATCTTTCATTATATTTCCGGTTCAAAGTAAGTTTGGAATCAATGATCGTTTTCCTTTTCTCCTTTATATAACTCCATATAGTAATCTTTGATTACAAGATCCACATTTACTTGTCCAAATACTTTCTTATATTCGTTTAAAAAGCTTTTTCCATTCAAGGATAATCAAGGTCAATGAACTTCAAGCATGGACATCAAACTTCATTTTTTACTTAGATTTTTTCTCTGTCAAGTTCTGATAAGGTGATACACCTTTTTTGTCGAGACCCTGTTTCTTGTATACTCAAGGACAATCAGCTGATCAAGGTTTTTTTTATTATTTTAGCCACTGGAGAAAAATGAAATTAAGTCACCGTTTTGTTTTTGTTGGATATGGAATAAGCAATCAGTTTGGGGTTTCTTTTGGTTTGGATTGGGATTTTTCTGTTTTTTTTTTGGAAACAACATTGATTTTTACCGGTACTAGTAAGTACCTCCTCATCGGACCATCCGTATTGTTGTTGAGTATCTCCCCAGGATTGGAAACCGGAGGATACCTACCTGGCTCTCCCATCATCAACCTCTCAAGGAGTTTGGAGAAGCCTCCGTCCCTACTTTTGTAGAAGCGACAGGTTTTTATTATAAAATATACATTTTCAATTCTTTAAATAACTCCTTGCAATATTAATATTTTTTTTCAATAAATTAGAAATAACCTTAATAATCATATAAACTCATTTTGTCTAAAATCACCATTTTGTAATATTCAATCATTTTTTTCCAATAAGTTTTATCATTCACTGTTCGTACCATTCATTTAAAATAGTCCGGGAATTATAAACTATATGTTAAGGTGTTGTATACAATATCTACGGTTTTAATTCCTATTTAATAACCTTATTTCAGTTAACAGGTATTGTACTCAGGGTTATCCCTTAGGTCCGATACGAGATTGTCAACCAATACTGTAACCAATATCCGTATTACATTTTTGTTTAGGTAAATAACTTGTGATTCCCAATAACTGTCTTGATCTAACTAATTAAGTTCTTTGTTTTAATTTTTATTGTAATCTCATTGTCGACAGGAGCGTACTTTTCTAGTACAACAGGTACTGATTAGCTAGTTTGTATAAAATTGTATATAGGGGTTATAGGTTTTTTTCATTAAATTTGTTGGTTGTACATACTTATATGTTTTATTATCCTACCATTTTAATAGTACCATTTTAATAGTATTAGTTAGGTACAGCAATATAGGTCACGTGGAGAAGAATTTATAAAATCCTTCCCTGGCGCTCAACACTACTTCTGAATATCTTCTTGGTCAGTAGTTCCCTTTCTTTTCATTACTCCTTATATTCATTTATTTTCTTTATCATTCCAGTATTTCATAAGGTACCGTCTTACTAGGGCATGCAAATTGGCCTAATCCTCCCCTGAGCCCTACTGTTTAGTCTCTTAAATTTCCAGCTAGCCTAGTTTGAGGAAACTTCCATAACTAAGTAACTACCCCTTTAAAGCTATATCTATTCTGCCACATCGAGCCTCATTTCGTTACACAACGAATTTTTATATTAAACACCTAGAAGCAGAAGTTCAATGTTTTCAGAATTTTATACTACAAACAATATATTTCCACAAAGTTAGTAGGTAGTACTACAATCAACGAACATAACATGCACCGATCTTTAAATAAAAGTAAAATTTCATTCAGCGCAAAAAACAACAAAAATCGAAGGAAACAAATAAAATAAACTACCTATATGACTAGAAACGTGCGTCTCACTCGAACTTTCTCGTGCACTACGGATCGCAAGCGACGAGAATCGTACAAGACGAGGAGATTTGCAATCCTAAACGCTCCGTGTACGGAGTTCAATGCCACAACGAAGAACCTTTACTGGCGGGGAGAGACCTACGTGACTGGAATCGAGTCGAGTAGTTTGAGCGTCGCCCCATGTGCGGACGGCCTAATAATACCTTTTGATCCAAATTGACTGCTGTTGCTTCCTTACATAGGAAAAGAGACCACCAATTAAATAGGGTTTCTCCTTATACTAAGAGGAATCTCAAAAGTTGACAATTGTAACCAATGTACCAACTTTCAAAATTCTAGGGTTTTTCTTAAAAAAAAAGACTTAAAAATAGGAAAAGAAGACTGGAATTGGTTCAAGTTCAATAGGGTTCTTCCTTACACAGAGAGAGTGTAACCTACGATTCAAGACTGTATGACTGTTTCTCCAAGGACAATAAAAGGATGAGAAGAAGAAGAGGAACTACTGACACCAAATTCAATAGCTTTTTTCCTTAAAATGATAGGAATCTATGTATGTTTTGAATCGATTTAACAAAAACAGGATGTTTCTGAAGCCTGCCTTCAAGATAGAAGTCAAAAAACACTAACAATCTTAAGGTTAATGAATAATGAAGATAAAAAATAATACATGATAGTGTAATGTATTGTCAAGTTGGCCAGACAAATTACGTGGTGCTGATGTATTTGTTAATAAATTTGAATTAGAGCACCTGACATCAGTGTGTCATTAATTTTAAAAATACTAATAAATCCCCAATGACTATAGGCAATAATAAATATAACTAAGGACCAGCTCCTCGACCAATTGCAAACGAATAGCTGTATTACTGCTGTTAGTGATTTGCTAGCTTCCGCATTTGACTTCCGTTGGCTATTTATAAATTTTCTCTGTCAGAATAATAAACGATTCAATATGATCGATCGGTTCCCCTTTTGATTACACAATTTGTCTCCGAATTAGCAGTTGGAAGAGTCGTGGAACGTGGAACAACAAATTACTATAATTACTCAAAGTAATCGTTGGGAGATTTTCCAATAATAGCGTCGTTAATTGTTATTCTACCCATTTTACAAGTATTTTAAAATATTTCTTCAGAAGTAGCCAAAATTATACACTTAACTCTTTAATATCACTTTACTGGAAGCGATTGAAAATTTACTTGGAAATTGCTTGAAAACGATTTACAATCTTGAAGTTAAAACGTTATAGCCAAACTTACAACAATATTTTTTGATGTAGGACCTCCCAAAAAAATCAAACTAGTTATTTATTTATTGTTCGTAGCAGAATATTAAAGAACACAGCTAAGGCTAAGATATGTGTAAAGTTGAAGTTATCTTAACCATTTTAGAATGTCAGATCTAATTCCTTTCTGGAACTGTTTTCTTGTGGAATGTTTCATACTAAATATTTTAGTTTTGATAATCCACCATAACTATTGTGATTAAAATTAGATGTACCCCCTCTGTAGCTCAGTGATAAGAGCGCCTACCTTTGGATCGAAAGGTCCGAATGGTCGTGAGTTCGAATCTCACCAGGGTCAGAAATTTTTCGTTTATTATAAATTAATAAATGAAAATAGTTTATGTCCTTGTGGGATCGGTACTCACCGAAGGGACCGCAGACGTTCGGATACAATTAGCGTCTCTTTGCAAACACAATGACGTCGACTTTGCAACGTAACAAGACACTTACTCAACACACACACACTACACATGACACTGGATACCTGACTGCAAAAATTCACCGTACCTACCATGCCAATGGCCAATAGTTGTCGAGGCATTAGCTAAATAAATAAAAAAAATTAAATATGTAAAGCCGGCCACTCACGATACTGCGGTGTCGTTCAACAAAATCGTCGATGATATCAATTCTGCAGTACTGCAGCATAGCAACCCGTTTCTCTGTGGTAAAATTGTAACGATTTTATTGGATGCACTAAAATTGTCAAAATTTTTGTCAATTAGTCAAATTCGACAAAATTGAACAACGGCACAATATCGTGAGTGGCCGGCCTCAGACTTATCATGTTCCCAGTCCGGAAAGCGAATTTACTAAAGCTATACTAATTCAGTCATGGGGGCGACTGAATTCGAGTAGGTTTTATATGCAGAATATTAGTTACATATTCTATACTATTACGGTCCACAAATTAACTGTATTGGTGTAGGATTTGTAAGCGAAATTTTTGATTATTATTGAGTAAATGTCTATACTGTTTCAGCCATGGACATATAAATAAAGATGTATTCGTTTATATAAAGACTAAAATACAATCATCAGATATCAAATTTTGTCAGATATGTCAAAAAATATGATTTTCTCTCAATAGTAAAGCACCTTTATATTCCACAATATTAAAAAATTGTTATTATCGAAAGTTGTTTGGAATTAAAAATTATGTTCTAATGCGCAATTACATTCTTCTAATTGAAAAAAAGAAATTTGGAGATACAAAACATCATTTTATTTCAAGTATAATAACTCCGAAATTATTAATTTTACCAAAAAAAGTTATTCTTTATAAAAAGTTTTGCATGTTCTACAAAATAAACGTCAATCATACTATTTCACATTTTATCAATTTTATACGAAGTATGTCAAACAATGAATTTCGCTCAAGAGTAAAGTACCTTTATTTTGCACAATATTGAAAAATTTTATTATAAAAAGTTGATCAGAATTAAAAAACATGTATGAGTATACAATTACATCTCTTAAATTGAAATAATGTGAACTATAAAGGTACTTTACTCTTGAACGATATTCATATTTTTTGACAAACCTAGTATAAAATTGATACAATTTGATAAATTATGGTTGTATCTTAGTTTCCCGACCATACAAAACTTTTTATAAAGAATCATTTTTTTTCGTAAAACTAATAATATCGGAGTTATTATAAATAAAAATGATGTTGGGTATCTGTAATTTGAGAGAAAATTTAAATTTTTCTTTCAATTAGAAGAATGTAATTGCATATTAGAACATTATTTTTAAGTCCGAACAAATTTTCGTAATAACAATTTTCAAATTTGTGACATATATTTATAAAGGTACTTTACTCTTGAGATAAATTCATAATTCATATTTTTTGACATTCCTCGTATCCTATTGATAAAAATTGATATCAGATGATTGCATCTTAGGTTTTAGACCACGCAGAACTTTTTACGAAGAATACCTTTTTCTCGTAATAAAAATCAGTAATAAAAAAGTTTTCCATATGGTTCCAACTTACACGGACATACTGTATATACTCGTACAGTAATTATTCATTTGTTTTTAATTTTTAATCATATCCAAATATATATTATTCATTTTACTTATCAAAATATATCTAAATTTTATGATATAATAAATCCACTTAAGTAAATACTTGATTAGTTTTACTTACATGACTGAAACAGTATAGACATTTACTCAATAATATTCAAAAATTTTGCTTACAAATCCTACACCAATACAGTTAATTTGTGGACCGTAATAGTATAGAATATATGTAACTAATATTCTGCATACAAAACCTACTCGAATTCAGTCGCCCCCATGACTGAATTAGTATATGTAAATTCGCGTCCGGAAACATGTAATTTTAATTACAATACATATAATTTGTAACTGTACTATAAGTAGCGTTACCTCTAGCAAGTAAAGCGGCGGGATCTTATAAAGACACAATCTGGAAGAACAAACACCTAACAAGATACAAAAGTAAGAATCTATAAAGCAGCAATTAGACCTATATTGACATACACGGCGGAGACAAGACCTGACACATCTAAAACGGGACGACCACTAGAAACAACAGAGGTGAAAATACTTCGACGAATATCAGGGAAAAGTCTGTTGGATAGGGAGAGAAGCGAAAACATAAGAATATCATGCAATGTAGAAGACATAAATGGATGGGTGACAAAACGGAAACAGGAGTGGAAAAAACACATTAGTAGAATGGCAGAGGATAGGATAGTACGAATAGCACGAGATAAGTTACCAAATAGACGAAGAAGTATTGGCAGACCAAGAAAGAGATAGTGTGATAATTTAAACAATTTAAGAGGCTAATATTGAAGAAGAAACAGGCACTAAAGCCTAAATACAAGAAGGAAGAAGAAGAAGTAATGTTTATTTTATTACGAAACAAATAGATATCGTGCAAAGAAGAAATCTGTCAAGTTAGTAACTTGTCTTGTCTGTAATAGTGTCAAGTAAGGGGAATAAATACTATGGGTAAATATAGAATTCAGACAGACTATTCCTTTAATTTTATTAAGGTAATAGAAGAAGAAACTACATCTAAAAAAATACGAGTATTGCCAAAAACAAAACTAAAACCAGACTACCCACGACCCACAATAAAAAAATAAGCATCCGCAGAAATAGCATTTTCCCTTTTAAGTTTATCCAATCCAGTCTAAAGGAGCATAGTACATTCGGCGTATATTACCCAAAACCAAACGCTCTCTGTAAATCCATTAAGACGGACACGAGGAATATAATTACTTAAGTTATTTTACTCCCCGACGATATAGTAGACCTTCCCGACATCGACATGTATGCATGGAATGGCTATTTTCGAAAATTTATCTGCAGCTACCCCAAACCACACGAGGTTCGTTAATCTCGAAGTCCTTTAATCGCCAAGGCCGGAAAAAACCGGAGGCCGTTTCCGCATACAGGCCAATAAGCCTGCTCCCAATGTTCTATCTTCCTATCGTCACTATCCACTACTAAAATCCTTACCTATCAGAAAGAAATTTCTTCGTGAAACAATGGAGTGAACTTACTGAATTATATCTAATATATTCTGGCGTTCCTCAAGGTAGCGTCTTGGGACATATCTTGTTCCTCCTTTATCCAGCTGATCTGCCAAGAACTATTCTATCTCGCTATCCTTACTATCTACTATTAAAATCTTATCTATCAAACAGATATTTCTTCGTGAAACAACGGAGTGAAATTACTGAATTACGTCCAATATATTTTGGCGTTCCTCAAATTAGCATCTTGGGACCTATTCGCGATGTGCAAGTACTTGGAGGGGATACGAGAAACGATCGTGCGAGAATAGCGGAGAAATATTGTAACTTTCTTAAATAATTCATATTGTCAATTGAAATTGTCAAATTGACGTATATTTCATACCTACTGTCATTGAAGAAGAAAAATTAAATATTGTTCCACAATATTGATATGGTATGCAATTATTATATAAAGGCAAATTTAATTAATTGTATTTTGCTTGCAGTACTGCATTTTAATAACTTATTTTATTTACTACATACAATTGTTTACCTTTTAATAACATAACCTGAATATTATTTTTTCTTCTTATTATTTTTTCGGACTATGGCCTTGAAAATTATCCAGCAGACAGGACTAATAGAATTGGCAAATATAATTAAAAGTGCGAATAATGTTGCTGAGCGTAGAAACCAGGTGTCGCTTTGCCGAACTTGCACGGTCCCAATAGTATTCCTCCTTTAAGGCGCATTCTCACGGTTCGATTTTAGTTGATTAACTTTAGTGGATCAACTGAACCCGAATGATAATAGCTGTGAGAACATATGTTTCAATTTTAATCGATCAACTTCTACTGATTCGACAAAAGATTGATCCAGTCAAACTTTATCGTCCAACTTGACATTTTTCAGACAAGTTGAATCACTTTTGCAGCGTATGAACGTTTGTTGGCCGACTTGAATCACTATTATCTCGTCAGTTTGCGTAAAAAGTTATCCTTCAAATCAACAAAATGAGTTTAAAGTGGCCAGAGAGTGTTATGTTCAGATTTTTATATCCTTCTCTATCTTCCAAAGCAAGTTATTTCAGCAAAGTTTCTGAAATACCACATTCATTTCTTCTTTTAATCCAATTTCGTATCCAGAAACGACGTTTTTATGTTCTTTATTCCGTCTTAATATAATTTTCGTGAGCTGCTGAATCAGTAAACTACTAATAATTTTATACTTTTGTGTATAAATACCGTTTGCGCCATTTTATTTAAACTAATTGCTTCAATTTTGTTTGAAATGTATGTACAAAAACTTGACCGATTTTAGTTGATCCACTATAGTTGATCAACTAAAATCGAAATGTGAGAATGCGCCTTTATACAGCTGATCTGTCAAGAACAAGAACCACCACTTGACGCGGCGGCGCGGCGGTCGTGACATCTCATAACGACCGAGCTTTAACCTCAAAGAACCTTCAAACAAAAACCAAAAGTGGCTAAAAACGTGGCGTATCAGGGTTAATGAAAGGAAATCTACACATTTCATTCCCGTTACACAGATAAATAAGTCCACCAGTACACATCAACTACTACTGCCCACTCCCACAAGCTGATGATGCTAAATATCTTGGCATGCATTTGGACCGACGCGAGACGCCGACGAGACGGCTGACTAGAAAGAAGCATAATATTAACCAAAAGAAACAGCTAGGTCTTTTTAGCAAAATGTATTGGCCTATTTGGCGCTAATCTTAATTATTATTAGACAACTAACTACTGTTGTATAAGGCTATTTTCTAACCAATCTAACCTGTGTGGACCTATGGTATAAAACTTTGGGGAACCGCCAGTAACTCCAAAATTGACATCCTTCACCGATTTCAAAACAAAGTGTTACGAGTTGCGAGCCATCGTTGATACACCATTCTATATCCCTAATAGGGTCATTCTACACCAATTTAGTGGTCGTTACACTGAAAGAGTGTCAGTGCACCCTAAAGTTGTGCTCACTACGGAGAGCAATGGATTGTATCCTCGCTCCGACCCTTACTCCCTGGTATTTATATTCGTTATATTCGTGAATTCTCGCATTTAAAATAATGTATTATTTATTTTACATGGATGCACATGGCTCAGGATAGAGAAAGATGGAGGAGCGAAGGGGAGGCCTATGTCCAATATTGGATGTCGCAAGGCTAATAGAAAAAGAATAGAATTTATTTTACATAGCGATCGATAATATAGTTTCGATCGCTATGTAAAATAAATACATTATTTTAAATGCGAGAATTCACGAATATAAATACCAGGGAGCAAGGGTCGGAGCGAGGATACAATCCATTGTTCTCCGTAGTGAGCAAACCCTAACGTGTTGGTCAACCGTTCCAAATGTTCCCGATGACGCGATGACAACGAAGTGCGTAGACTTATGAATGTTACGTTCATAACGGAGACCATCGTATCGTATCCTCGCCTAGATCATAACATCGTACTCTTCATGTTCGTGAATGGAACTTATTAGGGGAATACTCTACATGGCAGTCTTAGCTAGTTTAGTTAGTTTTAAAGGATTTCACTTATTAGAGGAATACTCTACATGTCAGTCTCACTTTTGTCATAGCAAACGCTTATTACCCTTCCAGCAGATTGCAGAATCCATTAGGGGTTATAAAAAAACTATTCTTTTAAAGTTTATTAAGGTAATAGAAGAAGAAACTACATTTAAAAGAATACGAGTATTATCCAACAACAAACTGAAACCAGAAACCAGACTATCCACAATAAAAAATCCACAGAAATAACATTTTCCCTTTTAAGTTCATCCAATCCAATCTAAAGGAGGACAGTACATTGAGCGTATATTACCCAAAACCAAACGCTCTCTGTGAAATCCATTAAGACGGACACGAGGGATATAATTAAGTTATTTTACTCCCCGACGATATAGTAGAGTAGACCTTCCCGACATCGACATGTATGCATGGAATGGCTATTTTCGGAAATTTATCTGCAGCTACCCCAAACGACTCGAAGTAAAAGTATTTATAGCGTTGTTAGAGGAAGAATGGAATAAAAATACCGAGAATAGCGCTTCTCTCGAGAGTGCTATATATTACTAAACACTTCCTCTTATATGATATATAAAGAACATTAAAATGTCGTTTTAGGTTGATTAAGAAATAAACTCTTATTTATGCACATCGCTTTATCCAATTACATTAATAGACCGTCCGATTTCAATACGAATTTCAACCAAGATTTTATCCATAATGCCTGTTTGTGTACTGAAAATGTCATATCTTCTTCTTCTTCCTCTTTGTAAGCAATTCTGCTTGTTCATTGGCGGATTGATACCTCTATGGAAGGTTGTCACTCCATCTTTTGCGCGGTCGGCCGATACTTCTTCTACCGATTGGTGATTTATCTCTTGCTATTTTAACCACACGTGTCTCCCCCATTCTGGTTATGTGGTTGTTCCATTCTTTTTTTCTATTTAGTGTCCATTCGTTTATACACTGTACGTTACATTGTCTTCTAATATCTTCGCTCCTCTTTCGATCTCTCAGTGTATTTTCTGTAATTCTTCTCAGTACTCTCATCTCTGCCGTTTCCAGTAGTCTTTGTGTTGTGGCTGTATCGGGTCTTGTTTCTGATGCATATGTCATTATTGGTCTTACACTGGCTTTATAAATTCTTGACTTCATCTCAGTGTTAATATGTAGGTTTCGCCATATAGTGTTATTAAGGCATCCTGGCAATCTATTTGCTTTTTTACTTGATTTCTCACTTCTTTGTCTAGGTCTCCGTAACTAGACAATATAATTCCAAGGTATTTTACTTCCATTACTTGTTCAATACTGATACCATCAATTTCTATTTTGCATTTGATTGGATCTTTACCGATTGATTACTATTGTTTTGGTTTTCTGAGATGAAATTGTCATATTGAATTCTTTTGCTCTTATGTTAAATCTGTGGACTAATCTTTGCAGACTATCTTCATCTTGGACTATCAATATTGCGTCGTCTGCGTAGCAGAATATTTTTACTTCTTTGTTTCCCATTCTATATCCTCTTCCTTTGTTGACGTTTTTGATGATTGCATCCATGATTAAATTGAAAAGCATAGGACTCAATGAGTCTCCCTGTCTTATTCCGCTGCCTATATCTATAGGTTCTGTAAGTTGTCCATCTATTCTGACTTCCACTTTGTTGTTTTGGTAGATGTTCACAATAGTTTTTATGATATCTAGAGGGACTTCTCTATTATACAGAAGATGGATAACATCTTTTGAGTCTTACTCTGTCAAATGCTTTCTTTAAGTCAATCAGACATAGAAATGCTGGTTTATTATACTCTAGTGATTTCTCAGTAATTTGCTTTATGACGAATATTGCATCTGTACACGATCTTCCAGTACGAAAACCCTGTTGTTCATCTGCTATACTTATCCTCTGATTCATTACGTCTTGTAAGATTTTAGTTGTTAGTTTTAGGGTAGTATTTAACAAGTTGATACCTCTGTAGTTTTCTGGCTGCATTTTATCTCCTTCTTTGAATAGTAGAATTAGTTCGCTCGTTCTCCATTCTTCCGGTATTTTATTGTGTTTTATGATTTTGTTAATTAATGTTGTTAATTGTTCTGTCATTGCTGCTCCACAATATTTCAGTACTTCGTTTGGTATTCCATCCTTACCTACAGCTTTTCTGTTCTTCAGCTTTTCGAGTGTTTTTCGTACTTCCTGTGCACTTGTATTCCTGTGCACTGTTTGTGTACTGAAAATGTCATATGAGATAAGCAGAAAAATTGAGTCGAACCAGGTTGCGTTTTTCTAAAAATCGAATTTTTCTTAATTTCCGCAACATTTGCCTTATGTTTTTTTTAACAGGTTCCTTATCATGCAAACTAACAAACTTGCAAGTGGCGTGAAGGAGAAAATCAAGGATACTGACCTATTAAAATTACATGTTTAGGTCATAATTAACACCCCTATGGTACCAGTCGGACTGGGACGTTTCGCCGTCGCCGTTTCGCCGTCGCCATTTCGCCGTCGCCGTTTCGCCTTCGAGCCACTTCGCCGTCGGCCGTTTCGCCGTCGAGCCAGTTCGCCGTCGGCCGTTTCGCCGTTGCCATCCAGGCATTGGTTAAGTTTACAAGAACGTGATAACATACTAACTTTTTTTATACTAAATGTCGCAAGAACGTGATAACATACTAACTTTTTTTGATACTAAATGTCAGTGTAAATAAAATGCTGATGTGATGAAGAATATTGAAAAAATGGATTTCAATTTCAATTGTTTTTACTGTATCAAAAATAAAAAACTTCATTATGCAAAAGTAATAGTATATAATCGTTCGAAAACCATTCAAAACTTATATACAAGTAATAATCATCCCGAAATTATAAGTACGAATGCTAACAACGAAATGACGACGGCGAAATGGCTCGACGGCGAAATGGCGACGGCGAAATGGCTCGACGGCGAAACGGCGACGGCGAAATGGCGACGGCGAAACGGCGACGGCGAAATGTCCTAGACCCGGTACCAGTATCCCTTTTGCCAAAGTTTTTAAAAATAGAATCAATACTTCTTACCAATTCGTAAAATGACACAAGGGACAAAATCGTCGCAGAACATGCAATTTTATTTACAAAAGAAAATTCAATTTTGCTATGAAAATTGAAAATAGAATACCCCACAGTTTTCCCATAATTTATTATCTTTGATTTCATCTTTCAGTATCTACTCTCAAATGCATAAGGGATAAAGTCGTGGTTGAACTTTATGTTGCTACAATGTTTCTCCTCTACTTTTCGTTGTCTTGATGTGCCACGTGTCCGACTCTACTCAGTTCCATTTCATTTGTGTAATTCTTCCAATTACATCTTCCACTTTCGTCCTGCTTCGCACGCCCTCGTTTCGTATTATGTTCTCTCAGAGATACTCCTAGCATAGCTAGCTCGATGGTCATCTGTGTTTTTCTTAATCTATTGGCTGACAACTCTGTAAGTGTCACGGTCTCCATTCCGTATGTCATAACTGGTAGAATATAACTGTTGAATACCCTATTCTTTAGATTTATTGTTATCTTTTTGTTTTTCAACACATCACTTAGTTTTCCTACTGCTGCCCAAGACAGTCGGATTCTACTAGTTACGTCTGTAGTTTGTTTCTGTTGCCTAGTTTGATCGTGTGACCTAGGTCAGGGGTCGGCAACCTTTTGAGTCGGAAGAGCCAAAACTTACAATTTACAAAATTTCAAAGTTTTTAAAGAGCCACATTTTTTTTCAACGATAAATAGTACTCGCATAAATAAAGTTATTTGATAAAAAAATTAATCTATTTATTCATAATATGTATACAGAGAGAGTCTGTAATTTGGAATAAATTCAATATTTAAAAAACTAACTGTTTTTTTTGAAAAATGCTCAGACCCGTCGATTAGTATTTCAAATTGTCATTTTTGACATATAATAATAATGTATACAGGGTGTCCCAATTTAGAGATATGACGTCATCATTAATTTTCTTAAATGGCAACACTGTCATTTTGATAGCTATTTTCATAGGGTGTGTAAAGTTATACACAACTGCAAAATTTCAAATTTTTATTCCCTACCATTTACAAGATAATAAAAAATAACAAAGTTAAGAAAAAGAAGTAATCAATTAATAATTGAATTTAATTATTTCAAATAAGCAAATGCTCATAACGTTGCCCATTGACAATTTGACAATAATTGAGGGCAACATATGAGTATTTGCTTATTTGAAATAACTAAATTCAATTATTATTTGATTACTTGTTTTTCATAACTTTGTTATTTTTTATTATCTTGTAAATGGTAGGGAATAAAAATTAGAAATTTTGCAGTTGTGTATAACTTTACACACCCTATCAAAATAGCTATGAAAATGATAGTATTGCCATTTAAGAAAATTAACGATGACGTCATATCTCTAAATTGGGACACCCTGTATACATTATTATTGTATGTCAAAAATGACAATTTGAAATACTAATCGACAGGTCTGAGAATTTTTCAAAAAACAATTAGTATTTTAATTATTGAATTTATTCCAAATTACAGACATACCTTTGTTATTTTCTATTATTTTGTAAATGGTAGAGAATAAAAATTTGATATTTTGCAGTTGTGTATACCTTTACACACCCTATCAAAATAGCTATCAAACTGATAGTGTTGCCATTTAAGAAAATCAACGATGACGTCATATCTCTAAATTGGGACACCCTGTATACATTATTATTGTATGTCAAAAAGGACAATTTGAAATACTAATCGACGGGTCTGAGAATTTTTCAAAAAAACAATTAGTATTTGAGATATTGAATTTATTCCAAATTACAGACTCTCTCTGTATATATATATAGTGTATTTCACATATGTATATATTTTCTTACATTTCATTTATTCAAGTAAAAAATTAAAACAAAAATATTCACTTACTACACTAACTTGTACTTCAATGACAAACAATTGAGCAAATAATCTCAATGGGAGCGTCGGCTTTGCATGGTTTTAAAAAGTTTGAATAAATCTGGCTCATAACTTGTTGTTTTAAGTTCCAAACACGACTCTAACTTTTCATTTGTTAGTTGGCTTTTTAGTTTACTTTTAATTATATTCATGCAAGAGAACGCTTTCTCGCAAAAATATGTCGATCCAAAGATAGTTAGCACTCCAAATGCCAAACTTCTTTACCTCACTGTAGCACTAGCAATCTGGAAGACTATTCCATGCGTCGAATATAGGTCCCTCAATTCGCGGCATTTCTTTCAAAGCTGTCTACTTTTATTGCATTACGTACATACATTTCTGGACCTCCAACTCTTCCAACGTACTTTTCAATTCTGTAAATTTTCCACTCCACAAAGATTTACTATTTTAATCGATCAATTGCATTTCTAAAGATCCAGTATCAATAATTATTCCAAATGGCTCAACGTGGATTTCGTTACTATTTGTGTTGACGAGGATTTACTATGAATGCTAGAGTGGTTCTGTTAGTTTTGAATTGTTCAAATCTGCCGGCAAATTCATCTTTAATTTTTTTTTTGTAACTGCGCTTAAGTAATTCGTATCAACAGTTGCACTGGTTTTATCGCGATATTTTGGTATTTATTTATTTTGGTAAAGTAAATAATATTTGCGTGTGGAACTAAAGAGCCGCAGCTTCACATCCAAAGAGCAGCATGCGCCTCGCGAGCCGCAGGTTGCCGACCCCTGACCTAGGTATATAATATACTCTTTGACACTATTACGATCTTACTTCCATCTAATAAAAGTACGATTCCGACATCGACTGTAGGCGGCAGACAGCAACTGCAGACGACAGTTGCAGTTGTCGCCGTGACAGACGTCACTACTTTGCACTATTAATTTGTATGAGACTGATTCCGACATCTAACTGCAATTGCTGTCCGGCAGAACGTCAGTTGCTAATAATGATACAAATTAATAGTGCAAAGTAAATACGTATGTCATGGGAACAACTGTAACTGCCGTCTGCAGTTGCCGTCTGCCGCCTGCAGTCGATGTCGGAATCGTACATTAAGTCAATTGTGATATTTTGATTTGTCATCACTTTTGTTAATTAGTCTAGTTTACATGTTTTCCAAATTTTTTATTTTAGATATAGTAGGAAAAATGAAAGCTTACCCATGAGCGATCATATTAAACACATCTTTTCTATGTTCCAGAAAATAATGAACTAGTACCAGTACTACAAGAACAGTTTATACAGTGCGCTGGAATAAGTGTTACCCCCCCCCCCCCCGCGCCCCTTATTAACTTATTTATTTTTAGCACATAAGCAAAACGCTCGGACAGTAGGCCAGGAACCGAAGTTTTTCACCTCGCCATTCTTACAGAATGGATCGATTTGCCTGAAAATTTGAGAATAAGTAGTGGCTAGTTTAAGGATCAAAATCTATATGATGCCGAAAGGCGCTCTTACCATGAGGGTGGTTGCCACCCCATCTCGAAGGTGAAAATTGTTTATTATATTTTGACCACAAAAGTTGATAAAAAAATTCATTATAAGCAAAAAATGTTCAATACATTTTTTTGATAAAATTAATAGTCTTCGATTTATTCGCTATCGAAAGTTTTGTATAGAAACAATCAACGTTTTTCGATATACGTACTCATTACGATTCACTCAATTTTTGCCATAGAAAATTTTTTTCAAACCAGGTTCTTAGGAATTAAATAACCTATATTTTATAGAAAAACATTTTTACGTATCTCTGATGCTCATCTTTCTATTCTGAAGAAAATGGCATTTTTTACCGAACTACAAAAATTCGTTATTCGCTTTTAACTCCAGTTTTTTTAAAACTAATCATTCTAAGCCCGTCAAACTTCTAGAATCTATTAATAATACCTAAATAAATAAGAAGGAATTAATGTTTTTGGCCAATGACCAAAAACACCGCTAACTTACATTATTATGCTTCCAATTGGATTTCTCCTTTTTTTTTTTCAAAAAATATATTGATTTTTTAACCGTAACTTTTTTACTTTTTATCCTAGAAAGTTGGCTGAGAAATAATTTTGTAGGTTTTTACAAGATCTATAAGCTTATTAATATTAATTCTTTTTAAAATCCTCAGTCGCAAAAAGAGGTGACTTTGAAAGGTTTTGTAAAGGTGGTTTTTTCATGTTATTACAAGTTTTAATTGACAATAGCTCACTCAATTTTTGCCGTAGAAAATTGCAAACCAGGTTCTTGGAAATTAAATCAGCTATACTTTAATATTTAAACATTTTTTCGTATCTCTGATGCTAATCTTGGTATTCTGAAGAAAAGGCAACTTTTTTCCAAACTACAAAAATTCGTTATTCGCTTTTAACTCAATTTTTTTTTAAAACTAATCATTCTAAGCCGGTCAAATTTCTAGAACCTATTAATAATACATAAATAAAAAGAGCAAATAGGGTCAATGACTAATTTTAATTAGGGTGGTGATTGGGGGGTTGCTTGCGATCACTTTTTCGCTGAAAAAAATAGGGACTGACATTCTTTTCATTATAAGTCACTTAATTTTTGAGCTAGAGACTTTTTTTATTTCTGGAGATAGATATTTTTAAGTACTTTAAATTAGTTTCAACAAGTTGTCCTTGAAAAATGCATAGTTTCCCGTCTTTTGACTTTGAAACTACCATATTTAACATTTGACGAAGAAGAGCCAACATATAATAAAGTATAGTTCGATTACTATTGGTCTTAAACAAAACTTAAAAAAACGGTTTTGTTTAATTTTTTAAAAGGTACATTCTTGTTAAGTAAAGTTTTTTAGATATAACGAAAACTTTTGGAGTTATTAGCAGAAAACTTATTAAAAATATTGATTTTTTCGATAAAAAACTAACACTTTCGAAAGCGAATAAATCGAAAACTATCTATCAATTTCATCAAAAAAATGTATAGAATGTTTTTTGCTTAGAATGAACGTTTTAACCAACTATTGCGATTAAAATATAATAAAAAATTTCTACCCCTGAGATGGGGTGGCAACCACCCCCATGGTAAAAGCGCCTTTAGACATGATATAGATTTTGATCCTTGGACTATCCACTACTTATTCTCAAATTTTCAAGCAAATCGATCCATTCTGTAAAAATTGCGAGGTTTTGTCCTATTTTAAGCTTCATTACTTGGACTACAGGTCGATTTTTAAAAAATAATCAAAGTATATTATAACATCAATGTTTCGAACTTTACGCGATTCCTCTTCTAGTGACAGGTATAACTTTGATTTTTTTAAATGGGAAAGTATTAAAAGCTTTTGAAATACTGATTACAAAAATGTATAAGTAAAACCTCGATATTACGGACACAAACGATATAGTACACAAACAGGCATTACGGATAAAATCTTGGTTGAAATTGGGGGGACGGTATGTCCGGTAAAGCCTAAAGTCCGTTATATAAAAATAGGATTCAAATCAATCAAAAATTTTTTTTTTGAAAATAAATGCCGCAGTACTTTAGATACAGTGTACAAATCTCTAAGTTACGAAAGAAATTAAGTTTTGTTTGGTACTTTTTTACTTCTCGACTTCATCTCAAAACTTTTTATAATATACTCGTTTGGTTGCCAACATTATTCACTGATCCATGCGTTGAATAAGCTATGTATTTAAAAAAAAAACGATTCAATTAAAGTTATCATCTTCTGAATTACGAATATTTTCAGGGGGATAAGCAGGAATGTTACTAAAATCAATAACCTCTTTCGGCCTCAGTCACCTCTTTCGGCGGTATTTCCAATTTCTTCTCTTGAAATTTTCTCACTGCAGTTACAAATTCTAAAAAAAAAACAATTTTTGAAAATATCTGTGGTGAACCATGCCTTAGATGCGATTACCATTAGCGCGATAATATGAAACAGGCAGATGATGCATTATATCTTTGACAACTCTACATAGATTTACGGGATTTGCCAATAATTATAACAGTCAATCCATGCGATCCATCGGCTTGAGTACAAACTAGTGCCGCGATCCTTTCCTTGCCCTTGCTAATTTTTCTTCCAGAATTCGAATTTTCATATTTTTTTGCATTCAAATTTTTTTTTTCATTCGATCGAATTTTTTGTCCGTTATATCCGAAGTCCGTTAAATAGAGGTCCGTTCTATCGAGGTTTTACTATACTCTAAATCTATTTGAGAGCGTAGGCGCAAAATTTCGGTCGACTTATATTTAAATGTATTAATTTTTTTCGAATGCTGAGAAAACTAATAATTATTTTTGAAAAATTTAAACTCAGAATGAAATATTACAGTATTATCAAGGGTCGAGAGTCCCTAAGAACTTCTCTAATGTTTATTTTAATAAGTCACAGGGGTGAAAATAGAGAAAATTTAGTCTGAATTTTAATTTCAAATATATCATTCAAAAGAAACTTTTTGTTTAGTCTTTCAGCCCTCCGTAATAATTATCCTAATATATCCTAATCTTTCATTCTGAGTTTAAATTTTTCAAAAATAATTATTTTTCTCAGAATTCGAAAAAAATGAATGCGTTTAAAAAAATGTATCAGGTAAAAAATGTAGGTGTCACATGCTGTACTTTCCCATTTAAAAAAGTCAAAGTTATACCCGTCACCTGAAGAGTTACCTTAATTGTCTAGTTTGTCTGTGCATCCCTGATATAGCTTAGAGCAGTTTAATTAAAATATCTTCCAAGTTTAAATCCTCATTTTCCTTTTTTTGCAAGCACAAATACCTACTTATTTACTACACTAGTCACTTACTCATTTTACAAACCCACATTTTTGCTCTGGAATTGGTATCTTTTTTAATTTCTCGTAAGAAAAAAGGAGATATTAATTTCCCACCAACGAATTCAACACAGAAACAAAAGCTTTTAACGCCCAGAAGGCACTCTTCTACTTATTACTTCTCTGACCCACTTAGCGCCTACAAAGTATTAGTATGCAGTATACAAGGTCCTGCAGAAGTTAATATTTCAGTTACATTTCATTCATTATACCAAATGAGTAACAAAATGGTTCTAATTTAATATTACTGTAGTCAATTTCGAATTATTTAATTTCTGATAAATATATTTAGTAAAATGTTTCAAAATTTCTACTTGTTATGATTCTAAAACTATTATCTTGTGACATATTTTGCACTGAATATTGCAAATAAAAAGTCATTTCTAGTTTTGACAATTCGTAACAATCACCACAATCTAATGGTGTCGCTAATTCAAAATATACATATATCATCTTTAGCTTCATTTTAAGTTTCAAGGTCCAGTCCTCCATATTACTTCACAATATGTCTTGGATTGGCCCACATGTGCATTAAAATCACCTCTTATACTGAATTTCTCGTCTGATGGAGTCTCACATGTGAGTGAGTCCTACTTGATTGATCATAGAAAGCGTTTCCTTTATCATCACCAAACTCTGTTTGAGGAGCATGTGCACACAGCATTTATTACAACTGCATTATTTATTACATTCTTACAACTTTTTTTATTATAATTTCCCCTTTTATACACATACAGGACACAGCCCTTCCTGAAAATAGTCAATCAAGGAGAGTTAATTGATTTCATATGACTGGTTAAAAACAAAAGTCAAATGTTTGATCTGCAGTTTGACTGGTTAAAAACAAAAATCATGATAGAGAATAATAACAACCATCTAATACACACAACCGATATTGAAGGATTTGAAGTTCTGAGCTCATAGTTCATTGGGGTCACATATCTGAGAACATTGATTACAAACACAGGATAATTAGAGGATGAAATAAAACTAGCAAAAGTCGCTGTAAGAAACATATGGAACGACTCTCAAATTTCACGAACTCTAAAAATTAAGTTGGTCAACTGCTTACTCTTCACAATACTGACATACCGATGTGAATCGTGAAAACTAAGACAAGTGGGAAGAAGAAAGATAGATGCAACTGAAATGTTCTGTTGAAGAAGAATGTTACGAATTCCGTGGACCGACCAAAGCACAAATCACTCAATTTTAAATGAGCTAAAGGTCAGGAAACGGCTCTCCAACAAAGTCCATCTCCAACAATCAAAATACTTTGGACATGTCATGAGAACAGACACAGAAAGCATGGAAAGAAAGAAAAGTAGAAGGCCGAAGATTACGAGGAAGATCTGCAACAAGATGTATTGACCAAATTACAGGAATATCCATGACCATGCATGAGTTAAGGCGCATTTAAATCAAAGCGAACACGAACGAACGAACGAAGGAACGAATTCGTAGGTGTTCGCTCGGTCATTCGTTCGCTACAAAGTAGGGCCATCGCTTCAAAGCAGAATCTATTTGTACTGACTTGCGCAGTTAGGATTGTTTTCAATTTTACTGGGCACTGCTATAGATCAGCTGATGATTCAATAATAGAATAATCCACAATCCACGCTATTAATGTTGTACCTGTGTACCTGTGTATTGTACCTGCGAATCTTTATTTTCGTTTAAATAATTATTAATTCTTTTTTTTCAAATTAATCTTAAAAATGTGGATAATTTTTTTTTCATAGAAGAGAGCGATGTTATGTCAAATATCGATTCTGAGGAAGATTTTTAAGTTGAAATGATATATTTCATAAAAGAAATGATAATTTCGAAACATCTAGCAAACCACTAGTGGCACACAAAATGGTACACAAATACGTTCCAAGAGTGTTAAGCCGGGTCCAGACACGTGTAACGTGTAATGTAAGATTACGTGTAATTTAGCATCAACAGTGTGGACGTCACACGAACGTCCATACGAATCGTTTAACGAATCTTGGTTTCCACTCAGTTGCTACGAACAGCCGAATAGGGATGTCGTGACAGCAGGTAGGTACTGCTTTTATTTGTATATATTTACTAACTGAAGACCGGAAATAACGTTCGGTGCGCCAATGGTGGAAAACTGATTTGTATTTTATCTGTATCAGAAAAGATCTAGTTTACTTGATGAACTAAAATCTCAGCAAATGAGTGGCCAATATTAAAACTTTCCCCGGATGCCGCTTACTGATTTTGAATATTTATTAACATAGGTAGATTGCATCTAAAATATTAAGACAAGATACTGTCATGAAATCTGCAATTTCACAACAAGATAGACTGGCACTAACATTAAGATTTTTGACAACAAGAGATTCATATTCTTCTTCTTCTGGTTCCTATTATGAAAGAAATCATATTGGCAATCATAACCTTGCTCGCTGCGGTTCGAAACCATGTTCCCAAATTCCTCAGCCATGATATTTTCCTTCTACCGGGTCCTCGCTTACCTTTGACTTTACTTTGCAATATGGACTGCATCAGGGAGTAACGATACTGATTTCTCATAAAGTGTCCCAGATACTGTAATCTATAAAGCCACATCTCAAATGCTTTAAGTTTTTTAATAGTGGTGTCTGTAAGCATCCATACCTCCGCTCCATACAATAATACAGCGAAAACGTAACATCTCAAATGTCTCATTTTTGTATTTAGGGATATGTTGTGGCTTTTGAAGATGGAGCTCATTTCGTTAAACACCGTTCTTGCCTTTACTATGCGGCACTTTATTTCCTGTACATTGCTCCACTGCTCATTTATAAAAGTTCTCAGTGGTAGCAATACTGTTTTATAGCCTTCGTGCCAATCAAAAATAATACCATAACTGGGATATTCTAATAACCGATCATTGGTGGCTAGCAGAAATAAATGTACTAAATATAATTATAATAATGATAATAGTACATACGATGTACATACTATAATGTGTACATATTACATACATATATTTATATGGTTTTAGGCCTTTTTATGTCAATGATACAGCAATGTAACCTATTTTATTATAAAACCAAATTAAGTTTTCTGTGCACGCATCTATTAATAAACATGAAATGCATACGATATGTAGATATGAAGCATTTTATGTAGGTACATATTTTCCTATTAAAATACATACAGCAGAATTAGTTATTTACTCTCGAAAAATTTTTTTGGATCCCAAATACCGGTGTTTTGTTGGTATAATCATATAAGCAGGTAGATTCGTCAAGCGATTGCTCGCCTCACGTCCAAACGGTACAATTTTCACCAATGCCGTCCAAACTGGTACTGCGAGCGCCTTTGTGTTCACGAAAAAACCGACTGGCGCCGGGTCCCGGCGAGCGCCAGCGCGAATGGTACATGTAATGCTCGCAGTGCCGTCCAAACGCAGAATTCGCGTTTCATTACACGTTACGTTACGCATTACATTACACGTGTCTGCACCCGGCTTTACATTGAAGCGAACGTTCGCATTCGTTGATGATCGGGAGTGCATATAGGGCTTTTCATTCACAGTCATTTGTTTCGAGCTTCTGTCATGTGTCACATAATATTAATATATCTACGTCATACGTTATTGACATATACCAATGATACAAACCAAAGACGTATGCCGTAGATATATTAATTTTATGTGACACATGACAGAAGCTCGAAACAAATGACAATCGATGAAAAGCCCTATTGCCCGCAGATGTATTTAAGATCGGCCAGTCCACACATTGTGTTTAAGTTTATTGTCGTGTTTCTTGTTGGGTAAATTTTAGTACAATAATAACTTATAAAATGAAATGTGTGTTCTGTAAGAAAAAAAATATGTCATCTTCATAAATAATATAAGTATAAATTTTGATACGACTTCAATAATTTCATTTTGTCCTGTCTCTATTCTATAATTATTTAATTTAAAAATTTGATTTTATTAATTAAAATAAAATAAAAATTATTTCCCCACGCAAAAATAATTTATTCATGTATTTTTTATTATTTTGTTGAAAATTTTGATGATAGTTTTATTTATTAATATTTTATTTAAATCTGGCATTATCAACTAAAGTTTGAGATAAATAAAACGTCCACAAATGTCTAGCAATTATAAATTCATATTTCTTCTTCTTCTTAAGATGCCATCCATTTCTGCGTAGGCGTCCACCGTACATTGTCTTGTTTATAAAAAATTATTGTTTTTAGCAGCATTGCAAAGCATTTCATAGCCGTGGATTCTTGTCCACTGGCGGTGGCGATTACGCAGCCATGGCATCTTTTCCCCAGACCCCTCTTACCCTCTATATTTGTGTATTAGTTGCTGAAAAGTGTATCGTTCCCCTCGTAATATATGCCCCAAGTATGCAGTCTTCTTACTTTGAACATAATTAAAAAGTTCCCTATCCTGTAAACCCGCTCTTCTTAGTACTTAATCATTTCTGAGTCTGTCCGTCCATGACATTCTAAGCATTCGACGTAGGCACCACATTTTAAACACTTTAAATTTGTTAATGGAACTGGCCTTTAACGTCCATGCTTCCATTCCGCACAAGAGCACAGGTCAAACGTAATACTTTTTAGCATATAAATTACTGACAAAATATTTTTATTCATATTTCTAATAATGACAAAAGTAATTCATAAGACATTCATTTTGTCATTATCAATAAGATAATGACAAAAAATTATCTTCTTAAAATAATTTTGAATTCAATATATTTAGGTAGGTAGGTACCTGTAATGTGCTTCGAACTAATGAACGCAATCTGTATCAGCAGCCAGGTAGCAGGTATTATACGCTGTTTGAGGGAGCATAGAGAATATAATTAAAGAACCAGCTTTCTTAAAATTATTCTTCGAAAAAGTTGCTTGGTCTTGGTATTATAACTATATTATGTTCAAATAATAAATTGTCAAATTGGTGTATCAAAATAAATTTGCTTTTAATTAATTTTAGCAATTAATTTGATTTGCTAACCTCATTAGTCTTTCTGGGTTGAAATTTATCCAATAAAAACATTAGGATTTTAAAAGCAAACCACTTCGAACCCTCTTCATGCTTTGAACCCGCTTATGCCAGATGCTAATTCATTTTTTTAGTTCAGAGACATCACAACCCATTATTCCTATAGAATGTTATATTCCTTCTATGTTATATCAAGCATCAGTTTTTCTTTATTATTTTATATAGCTTCGATTTCGGGTTTCATAGCCATTCTTCATTTCTATATAACTCAATTAATTGAAGTATCTTTTCATTGGTCCATTCCATATTGCAAAATTATGTTTTCACGACTACACAATAAACAACCCTCTCAAACTAATGTTTGTAAAGATAAAAAATTAAATCAGTACTTCTAAACGAATTCGTTCGCTACCGTCTATCCACTGTCCACATTGAACAACGATTTCCTTTGATGATTCGCTAACTTACCGACATTGATTGGAACATGTGTGAATGCGAACGAATCCGTTCGGTCGTGCTCGATTCGCTGTACAAATACAATAAAGTTAACGAACGAATTCGTTCGTTCGTTCGTGTTCGCTTTGATTTAAATGCGCCTTACAAGAAATCACCAAAGATCAATAATCCAATGTCTTTCTCCAAAGATTTTTGATCTTTAGAGACGGAAAATACACGACATCACCATGAACACTACACTCCATCCGGGGGCCAGGACTGAAGAGAGAGATGTTGTATTACTTCAAAAAGTTGTAAAGTTTTAAAGAGCTGGAAAGATAAAGCTAAGAATATGAAGGTGAATAATTTCAGCTATCGTGGGAATAAAATATAACACAGCAACCTGTAATATTCGTATAACGCTTACATTATTTACAACAGTAATAACCGCAATATGCTTTACAACTATTTAATTTACATTTACTCGTACAAGTTCTTTTATTTAGTTGTTTGAACATGTCTTGGGTAATATAAGTCCAAGGAGGCGAACACAGTCCTTTGTTTATCCACCTCCGCTCGGTGAGTTTTTTGTACGAAGTATAAGGAGAGAACATTTTTAAGATACTAAAATGTGGTCTGCGGGTATAATTTCTACATTTGATTATAAAGGGAGCACTAAGTTATAGTCTTTAAAGGTAATATAAATCGCAGCAAAATGTTAAAGTGAGATATATTATATCCATTACACTACGACACGTTCAAAATAAACTATTTACTTATAGTCCAGGGCACATCTGTTTTGAGAGGGACGTTGAGAGGTGACTCATATTTTTTTGCAGAAATTGCTTGGAATTAACTCATATAATAATAGAGTTATCCTCCCACTCAAAAAGGTCCGGAACATTGTTTAAATAATCAAAATGTCAAAAAATGAAGGACAAATTCGATTTTTTTCTTCGTTTCTTTGATTATAACTTTTAAAGTATTCATTTCCGAGAAAAGTTGTACTGACATAAAAGTTGCGTAATTAAATTTCCTACAATATAGGCTTAGTTAACAATTTTAAAAATTGTCACCCTTGTTGCAAAATAGCAATAATTGCGAAAAAAACCATAAAAAAACAAGTATTCGCATTTTACGCTTTTCAACCATTTATGCTACACTTAGGATCTTCATATTTTACCCAGAAAAACTTTATGACATAATAAAACAATACTGTAAATTTCGTTAAGATCGATTTAATAGATTTTGCAAAATAAATTTTGCAATCCAGCTTTCGCAAAAAAAATTCATTTTTTCAAAATGTTGGAGGACTGAAAATAAAGCAGACATCAAGTTGAATTTTTTTTACATATAGAAGAATACAGTACCTTTCATTTGCAATTTGCAAAATTAAAATCGATTAATTACCACGGCGTCAGGAATTTTTTTAAATAAACATTAATTTTTGGTGCTATGCGCAGGACAGCGGTGTTTGATTCACACAAGTTGATTTCCACCAAAATTTTTGCCAATCCTTACCTAATTTATTATTTTCTTACTCTATATTTTGTTATAATAATTAAATATTTCAAAGGACATAGTACGTATTTTTATTTTGCAATAAACAAATTTATTTATTTATATCGAAATGTACTAAAAATTAAAATTTCAATCATTATCAAAGGTCATTGGAATGCCCAATCAGAGCAAACTATCCGCTATCCTGCGCATAGCACCAAAAATTAATGTTTATTTAAAAAAATTCCTGACGCCGCGATAGTTAACCGATTTTAATTCTGCAAATTACAAATGAAAGGAACAGTATTCTTCTATATGTAAAAAAATCAATTTGCTGTCTGCTTTATTTTCAGTCCTGCAACATTTTGAAAAAATGAATATTTTTTGCGAAAGCTGGATTGCAAAATTTAATATGCAAAATCTATTGAACCGATCTTAATGAAATTTACAGTATTGTTTTATTATATCATATAGTTTTTCTGGTTAAAACATGAAGGTCCTATGTGTAGCATAAATGGTTGAAAAACGTAAAATGCGAATACTTGTTTTTTTATGTTTTTTTTTTCGCAATTATTGCTATTTTACAACAAGGGTGACGGTTTTTAAAATTTTTAACTAATGCTGTATTGTCGGAAATTTAATTACGCAACTTTTATGTAAGTACAACTTTTCTCAGAAATGAATACTTTTAAAGTTATAATCAAAAAACGACGAAAAAAAATCGAGTTTTTCCTTAATTTTTTGACATTTTCATTATTTAAACAATGTTCCGGACCTTTTTGAGTGGGAGGATAACTCAATTATTATTATATGAGTTATTTCCAAGCAATTTCTGTAAAAAAATATGAGTCACCTCTCTACGTCCAAATGTACTAATATTTTTACAGATGCGCCCTGGTCTATTAATATAACCGGTGGGATGATATTAATGGTGTATGTAGATAAAAAAAAAATAGATAAAAAACAACTCCGACAATAACTTACATTTTTACTCACACTTACACCTTTCAGAAATTGTTTTCTTGTGGCATATCTAATAATTTAAGTACCTACATATAGTTTCAAAAGTTATGCATCACCTAAAATTATGGTCATTTTCGTACTTGATTTTTTCGTGAACAGATTAACGGATTCCGCTATTTTTGTTTTATTATTTTCGATTTTTTTTTGGTATTTACACAGTTGGGCAAAGGTTTACTCAAACTTTTTTTTTAACTTATAGCGGGTGGCAGAAAAGAAATGTTTTTCTTATGCTAAATTTGAGACACCCTGTAGGGAGGACAAGGTATAAGTATGGGTATACATCGAAATCGTATTGTAGCCTTGTGTTTTGTGAACATTTTGTTTTTTGAATGTCTCTGATATCTTTAGAAACAAATAAAATAGAGGCTTTTATTCTTTAACATGACGTGTTTTAACTGAAACAAAACTAAATTAACTATAAAAAACGGTTAACAAAACTTTAAAAACGGAAAAGCACATGACGTTTACAATTCTAGTCGACACCTTAACAATTCTAGTCGACACCTTAACAATTATTTGTCGACAAAGTCAGCGGTATGCACAGCGCAACATAATAGAGCCGAGATTGGTTAATGGAGGCTCTGTGGCGTTTTCGGGTGGAATTTTCTTGAGAGTAAGTAAGGATTTGGTGTCTACGTGGATGCTCTTTAAATAACGAGAGGTACATTACACATATTTTTTTTCTTTGAACACTGTGTTCCTTTCGCACTATATACAGGAAATAATTTCATCTTAGTATATGATAAGACATCCTCACGTATCGCATGTCGTCTGTTAAAACACTGATAACAGTGTAAAACCGTCTAGTTAAGATATCAGAGAAACTAAAAAAATAAGATGTTCACAAAATATGAGACTACAACATAATTTCGATGTATACCCACCCACCTTTGTAGCATTTCCTTCTTATAGGGAGTCACAAACTTTTGTTTCATTTAAAATACATATTAAAGAATGAAACCGTCTATTTTCTTTGTTTCTAAATATATCAGGGACATTCAAAAAACAAAATGTTAAACAAACATAAAACTAATATACGATTTCGATGTATGTATACTAGTATACTCACACTTTTACCTTGTCCACCTTACAGGGTATCTCAAATTTAACATAAGAAAAACATTTCTCTTCTTCCACCGGGTATAAGTACAAAAAAGAAGTTTGAGTAAACATTTTCCCAAGTGTGTAAATACCAAAAAAATCTAAAATAATAAAAAAAATTTAGTGGAATCCGTTACTCTTTTCATGAAAAAATCAACTATAAAAATGAGCATAATTTTAGATCCTTCATAACTTTTGAAACTATGTTTATTATGTTTATATTGTATTGAGCCACAATTATTGGTGTGACCAACTAGCCCGAAAAATCCGGGACATGGCTCGAATTACGAAGTCGTGTCCCGGCGTCCCGGATAAGGCTTCCGGACCATCCGAATTTTCAACGTTTCGATAAAATTCCATTTTTTAATACATCATTCTTCTAAGAATTCACATCAAATTGAATTGGTGGGACGAAAAAAAGTCGACAATTTCTACACTGTTATACTAATACCACATCCAAAACGTATGCATTTTATATCGTCGTATTATAGTTCTACGAAAACTCAAACTCTAGACCTTTTCCAGTTTCTGTATTTTAATTATCGTCTTCTGAAAAGACGATAAAAAACATGAATATCAAATAATGATAATTATATTTTATCTATCTATCAATCGGTTTTAAAACGTCTTGCGACGTTGTCCGATGCCTAATTTCCATGACACTCTATCATCCCATTGGCATAATTATATTTTAACCCAAGGTTTAATTTACATGGAAATCCAACATTAGTTGATTTTCTAATTTTTCGTTTTTTGAGAACGATTTCCGGATTGGAAGTCGAAACGTCAAAAAACTAACAAAAATGTAATTACCATTACAACCCATTCCATCAAAAAAATTTTTCTCAACATAAAAATGTTAAATAAATCAATAAAATGATGATATTAACGTTTTATATTTAAAAAAAAATAGCCCGATTTTCATTGAAAAGTCCCGGATTTTAGGTAGTTTTTCAGTTTTGTCCCGGATTCGACTAAATTGGAGTTGGTCACACTAGTAATGAATATTGTATTTTTATTTAACTAATGTTTGACGTTTCGACTTACACTCCGAAAATCTTTCGTCTGCAAGACAACTAAATATCAGGTTTTAACTATTTATAATGGGAAATAAGCCACAATATTATTAAAAAATGATTTTTATTAACGTTTCGACGCCCAAATCGGGTGCCGTTGTCAAAATACAAAATACTACTAATATAAACAAAAATGTTGTTGCTTAGTAAAAAAATTCTTCTAATAATTTATTTAATTTGACTCATTTATATCGGCAATTCAGATACATATGATACATTTTAAAGTAGAAGACTTTAAAATGATATTGCCAATATTTATGAGTTGCGTTCCTGGGACGACTTTACTGAAAGATAGTTCATTCGATTACATGAAATCAACCATGTGATTAAATCATTACAAATGTGCCATTAGATAAAACTTTAAACATAATCAAAACGAAATTAGAGAATGATGATACATTGACAACTAGGACAAAACTAAATGTATCAGCTATAATGGAGTTATTGACATTATGTACTAATAATACCTATTTTCAACTAAATAATGAATTTTATAAACAAAATTTTGGTCTAACAATGGGCTCCTCTTTATCTCCATTATTGGCTGATATATTTATGGAGGATTTCGAAACTAATATCATTTCTAAACTAAACAAAATTTAAAACCCACTGTATGGTGGAGATATGTAGATGATGTGTTTTCAATATGGCCTCATAGATCACAATTGTTGGATACATTCCTGAATATTATAAACGATCAAGAAGAGACAATAAAATTTACAATGGAAAAGGAAAATAATAACACCCTGCCTTTCCTCGATGTTTTAGTCTCAAAGAAGGATACAAAACAACCAACACATTGAGATCTATTCTATCTAAAACTAAACCTAACAATGAACAAGAAAGGACAAAAAATTGTATTTATAAAATACCTTGTGAATGCGAACAGTTTTATATAGGTGAAACATCAAGACCATTAAACGTTAGAATAAGTGAACATCAATCTTATATTAAAAATAGAGAATTTGATAGATCTCAAATATGTCAACACGCATGGGATAATGAACATAGAGTTCAGTGGAGAGATTCAAGTATAGTCCTGAAAGAAACAGATAGTAAAAAGAGAAAAATCAAAGAAGCGGCTCTAATTATGCTAAACGAAACCAATTGTGTCGCAAATTCCTCGGTGGAATGCAGTAGGATGTGGATACCCATACTGAAAGAGGAAGTCAATAGAAAGAAAATTCCACAATTAGTAAGTCAATAGTCGAGTTAGTACATAATTTATATTTTAGTATTACTTATATATCCATGTATTATTGATATTATTTATAATTTAAACAAAATTATAGTAAAGTCAGAATTTGGTATTAGTTTTGAGAGTAAATTAAATGTAAGACCAAATACTTACGATGTCGGGATAGTATCACGAGGTTTTTCCTGGTTTTCCCTCGTGATTTACTATGAGATCTCTAACGCGAGAATTTTAATGTCACCGTTGCATGTGGTTGTCTTTTTAAAGACAGATCACATTCTATGATTTTTTTGTGACGGATATTCTTGAGTTGGGGTTGATTTCATGTAATCGAATGAACTATCTTTCAGTAAAGTCGTCCCAGGAACGCAACTCATAAATATTGGCAATATCATTTTAAAGTCTTCTACTTTAAAATGTATCATATGTATCTGAATTGCCGATATAAATGAGTCAAATTAAATAAATTATTAGAAGAATTTTTTTACTAAGCAACAACATTTTTGTTTATATTAGCAGTATTTTGTATTTTGACAACGGCACCCGATTTGGGCGTCGAAACGTTAATAAAAATCATTTTTTAATAATATTGTGGCTTATTTCCCATTATAAATAGTTAAAATTGTAAAAATGCCACAAGAAAATAGCTTCAGAACAACATAAATATCAGGTAAGGGTAAAGGAGGATGAAACATACATCAAGAACAGAGACTTCGAGAAATCCCAGACATGCAAACATGCCTCGGACAAGGAGCACAAAGTCCAATGGAAAGATGCATCAATAATCATGAAAGAAACAGACATAAAAAAGAGAAAAGTCAAAGAAGCCGTCCTCATCCTATTGAACGAAGAAAAATGTGTAGCAAACCCATCAGCAGAATGCAGCAGGCTTTGGTTACCAATACTAAAATACCTTACCGTGTGGGGTGGGTATGTAGGTAATCAATAATTAATAAAAAATGATAAGAAAAACCCTTGGATAAGAAAAGTGTAACCCTTGTCCTTATCCCAAAATGTTTATTAAGATTAATATATCTATTCTTAACAAAAAGGTCGGTCAGACTTAGATAACCTTTACTTAGATTACTATTTAGATAATTTAGATAAGATATAGTCTGTTCGCTAAACTCAGACGCAACTTTTTAGATATTTTAGTCGGTAATTTTGCCAATTTTAGTAAAATTGGCAAAAAATAATTACTAAATAGTTAATAATCACTAAATAGTTAGTAATTTTGCCAATTTTTGCAAAATTGGCAAAAAACAAAAAAATTATCCACTAAAATATCTAGCCAGTTGCGTCTGAGTTTAGTGAACCGACTATATATTATGTTTATTTATGTTTTGTTTATAATAATAATATGTAAGCACTACGAGCCTAGTAGGCCCATGGCTTGATGTACTATTCTTTTCCACTCCCTTTTGTCAGTCGCTTTTCTTTCCCAGTTCCTTACGTTAATTCTTCTCATATCTTCTCTAACTCCATTACTCCATCGTGACCTCGGTCTTCCTCTTCGTCTTTTCCCTGCCAATGCACTAGATAGTACCATTCTGGGAATTCTAGATGGAATCATCCTCTCCACATGGCCCAACCATCTAAGTCTTTGCGCCTTAATTACTGCTAGTATGTTAGGATCTTGATAGAGCTCAGTTAGTTCCTTATTTGTTCTTCTTACCCATTGTCCATTTAAGTTTTTCCCACCGAAGATTTTGCGCAGTATTTTCCTCTCCCAAACTAATAACAACTCTTGATGTTTTTTTTGTTGTGACCCATGTTTCAGAAGCATACGTTACTATCGGCCTTATTACGGTCTTGTAAGTTCTTAGTTTTGCTCTTCGTGATATATTTTTACTTCTTAACAACCCATTAAGAGCAAATATAGCGCGGTTGCCCGACATAATTCTCTTTTGTATTTCTTCTTCACAGTTAGGATCTCTTGTGAAGACAGTTCCTAAGTACTCAAATCTCTCAACTTCTTCGAATTTATACTGTGTTCCCTTCGCTGTTGTCATTGTTATGTATTGCCCCCGAACGAATTGCTTATTTGTCCATTCCATATACTTTGTTTTTGCTTCATTTATATACAATCCTTTGGTTGCTGCCCTCTCCTCGAGTTTCATGACTGTTTCGATAAGTTCTACTTTGCTCCTAGCCAAGATTACCAAATCGTCTGCGAATGCCAAGCACTGATGTTTTTGTGGTAGATCAGACCTGTTCTATTAATGTTTGCTTCCTGTATAACCTTTTCTAGTAATATGCTAAACATTATAGACGGTAATGGATCACCCTGCCGCACTCCTTGTTTGACCTCAAAGCTTTCTGTTATAGTATTGTTTATCTTGACTTTATCCATTGTTCTTTGGAGAGTTAATTTTATAATTCTAATAAGCTTTGGAGAAACGTCCATGTCTTGCAATGCTGTGAATAACTCGCTTCTTTTCACTCGATCGAAAGCCTGTTTAAAGTCAATGAAAAGAACCATGGTGTCTTTATTATATTCGTAACTTTCAGCCTGTATTTCTCGTAGTGTGAAGACCTGATCGACAGTACTTCTGCCTTTTCTGAACCCACTTTGATATTCTCCTTTTATCAACCTTCGTTGTTAATCTGTTTTTAATATGCATAGCCAATATTTTATACCAGGGAGAGGATAGGCTACCAAAACGAGCACTGAATGCTAGAATGCAAGGAAAGAGACCGGTTGGGAAGCCACGAAAGCGCTGGGAAGACACAGTAAACAGCGACGCACAAGCCCTTTTAGGAGTCCGTGTATGGAGAAGAGCAGCCACAGACAGGCAAGGGTGGAGGCAAAAAATAAAGGAGGCCAAGGCTCAATTTGGGCTGTAGTGCCGTAGAAGAAGAAGAATATTTTATACGTTATGTTTAGCAGCGCTATGCTTCGATAATTCTGACAATCAGCCATATTTCCTTTTTTGTGAATAGGACACAGTATTGCTTCTGTCCATTCCTCAGGTAGTATTTCTTGTTCCCATATATTATTAATTAGTTTATGGATTTTCTCTACTAACTGATTTCCTCCAAACTTAATCATTTCAGCCGTTATGCCGTCGCTTCCTGGGCTTTTGTTCATTTTTAATTTATCGATGATATTCTGAATTTCGCTTATAGTCGGAGCCTGCTCTCCACCCTGATGTTTTGTTTATATTATGTATAATTGTTTTGTTTGTATTATGTTTATATTATGTACTACTTACTTTGTTTCTGTCCGCATGGTCTTACCCTAAAGCCAATAAAAAAAATACTAATAGAAGTCAATAACAAGAACCTACCAACAATAGCGGAATAAAGGAAGTCGAAGTTCGAACCATCGAAAATATCATACACAATACATATGCAACACACAACAAAACCAAGGACCAAATTAAAAATTTAATTTTTTCAACAATTACTTCTACAATATTGTTCTGAAGCTATTTATTTGTGGTATTTATGTAATTTATTATTCTAAATGGGAAATAAGGCACAATTTAACTTAAAAAATGATTTTACTGACTTTGGGGGCATCCATAAACTACGTCGTAAAAAATTTGAACTTTTTAATACCCTCCCCCCTCCGTCGTAATTCGTCGTTTACAGACGAACCCCCCCCCCCATGTCGACGTCGTCATTGCAGTTCACGACCCCCCTTTCAGTGATTTAAAAAAAATCAATGTTATTTCTGTTTTTTTTAATCAACCTTGAAACTTTATTTGCGAATGTATCATAACAAGAACAATTAAGGGGGTAGGCGCAAAATCTTGGTCCAATGCTATTTAAATGCATTATTTTTTCGAATCCTGAGAAAACTAATAAATATATTTGAAAAATATAAACGCAGAATGAAAGATTACATTATTACCGAGGGCTGAAAGTCCCTTAGAATAAACAAAAGGTTTCTTTTGAATGAAATTTTTGAACTTAAAAATCAGACTAAATATTCTCTTTTTTTATCCCTGTAACTTATTAAAATAAACATTATAGATGTTTTCAGAAACTTTTGGCCCTCGGTAATAATGTAATCTCTCAATCTGCGTTTAAATTTTTCAAAAATTTTTATTCGTTTTCTGAGTATTCGAAAAAATGAATGCATTTAAATAGCATTGGATTAAGATTTTGCCTATAAATCTTCTCTTAAATAGTTAAAAAGTATAAATACGACTTATTAACTAAATAGAACACAACATTTTATTTCCATTCATTCTTTCAGAACTATTTTTTCACACACAGTATGCAGCACATAAATGAATTAACAATTTAATATTGTTTGCTTCCAGACGTTGTTCTGTATATATAGAAGCGCTTGTTTAAACCCAAAGAACAATGTCTTATTGTTTGTTGTCCTGTACAAAAGTACTACCTAATATTATTTTAAGGCTGTGACTGATAAAAACGAAATGTATGCGATAAAAGTATTTATAAGAGAATTCTTTTTAATTTTAACAAAGGTGTATTTATTCGTAAACGTTTTGTTTTATTTTCAATTTCATTTCAACAACTATACGTTTTTATATGAATATCTGATACTTTAATGCTGGTAAAAGATAGTAAAAAATTATATTTATAGAGACAATAGCGACAAATTTAAATATACCAATATATTAAACGACGTCGAATGTGCACTCATACCCCCCACCCCCTGTTGTATTTCGTCGAAATAAGCAAGCCCCCCTCTTCTCAACGACGTAGTTTATGGATGTCCCCTTTTCAACTTCCACCTCGGACGTCTTTTGATAATTAGTTTGACATGATGCATCTCTATCAGTAATACTGATAACAAAAAAATATTTTTTGTGTTCACAAACTACACGCTGATTTTTCTACTGCCGTCTAACTTTACTACGTCTAATCAGGACTCATAACTATAATAATAAAAACAACTATTAAATTACTGTGCAATTTTCAGGGGCAACTCCGAATTGCATGAAAATTTGGATTTAGGTTCTACTTACCCTTCACTTCAAAGTTGAAATTGTGCCGTTGGTTGCTTTTACTTGGGGGGTGACAGTCACCCCTTCTCGGGGGTGAAAAAACATACGTTCAATATAAGACCGGAAATGGATAAATTGACTGATTTTAAGTAACTTTGGTTCTATAGAGTTTTTTACGTAAGTGAATACTTTTCGAGTTATTTGCGATTGAAAATGTTTATTTTTCGACAAAAAAACTACGTTTTCAGACAGTTTTTCGCAAATAACTCAAAAAGTAAATATTTGATCGAAAAAAATATTCTTAGTAAAAGTGTAGCTTATAAAAAACCGAAAAAAATAGTGTATCAGTAAAGTCTATCAATAGAGTAAAAACAAAGTTGTAGCTCATGAAAAATACGTTCTTATTCGTCTAATTCCAAATCGAATATTTCAAGGTGAAATCATAGGAAAAATTAAGCAATTTTCGGGAAAAACCCATTCAAACTTTTTTAAAGTGTTCATAAAAAGCTTTGTTTTAATTGTTAACAAAAGTTTTAGCATTAAAAATAAGCGAGTTACGCTCAAAATAAAGTTGGCCCTCTTTTTTTTGGTAAAAAAATCATGAAAATCTCCCCTTGTTTAGCTCCCCAAATGAAATTAATCGCTACCGCTTTACAAACAATTTACTTACTTATCTATTTTTTATATGATCTGTTAGTCTCAACGGTTTAAAGTGCTTATTTTTGAAAGGGTTATACTTGAAGAAGCTTGAACGGGTCACTAATCACGAGTGTATGCAAATTTTGAACAGCTATATCTTAACCAATTTTTGTCTTACGGAAAAACAACATGAAACTAGCATATTTAAAATAGCAAAACCTACATTTTTTACTGTTTAAGATTTTTCTTATCACTAATACTTTTTAAGTTATTTTGAAAAAATGAAACTTTTCAAAAATTTTTGGATGTTTTTTTTACTATAAAACCCTATTTTTTTTTTAAATAAACACTTCAAACCAGTCAAACTTACAGATCATATAAACAATACACATACAGTTAAAATACATGGTAAAGGGGTAACGATTAATTTTATTTATGGTACTAAATAGAGGGAGGTTTTCACGATTTTTTTTACCAGAAAAAAGGGGCCAACTTTTTTTTCAGTGTAACTCGTTTATTTTTGTTGCTAGAAACTTTTGTAAAAAACAAATATAAAACTTTTTTTAGATACTTTAAAAATGTTAATAAGCTTTTCCCGAAAAGTGCTTAATTTTTCGGTGATTTTGCGTTGAATTATTCGATTTGGAATTAGACGACTAAGAACGTATTTTTCATGAGCTACAACTTTGCCATTACTTAATTTATAGACTTTACTGATACACCATTGTTTTCGCTTTTTTATAAGCTACACTTTTGCTAAGAATATTTTTTTCAATAAAATATTTACTTTTTGAGTTATTTGCGAAAAACGGTCTGAAAACGTAGTTTTTTTTTGTCGAAAAATCAACATTTTCAATCACGAATAACTCGAAATGTATTGACTTACGTAAAAAACTTTATGGAACGAAATTTGCTTATAATCCGTCAATTTATCCATTTCCGGGCTTATTTTAAACACGCGTTTTTCACCCACCGAGAAGGGGTGACTGTCACCCCCCAAGTAAAAGCAACCAACGGCACAAATTCAACTTTGAAGTGGAGGGTAAGTAGAACCTAAATCCAAATTTTCATGCAATTCGGAGTTGCCCCTGAAAATTACACTCCAAAACGGTCATTTATTGGGCTATCAATAAAAATACCCATATTAATAGACAAACCCATATTTTACTAATCGTAACATTAACAGCACGATACATTTTGAAGAAAAACTCTTTCTTTTAACTTTGTAATTCCATAACCATCAACCAAATTATAAGGTATTACCTTAATTCATATTTCTTGTTTTTTTTTCTTTCTTATAATAGTCTACTACGTGTCATCTACAATGTTGGAACTACAGGTAATTTATTACAAAATATCACTATAATTACATAGACGTATATTATATATTATAGTACGTATATAACGATTTTGACCGTACAGGTGTGTGCTCGTTCGAAGAAAAGGACATCTATTTCGTTAAACAAAGATACAGATTAGTATTACCCAGGTAATTTTCAATTAGGGACAGGTGTTTGGGATTATTTTCAGCAACCTCTTTACAGGTAAGTGTACAGAAGTTGTAGAAAAACGCAGATGCTTTTTATCTAAATATACAATGTTGCCGAATTGAATAACCTTATGTAGGCGTTAATATCATAGTAATGCAGCAAGATACCTAAAGTCTCTAAAGTAATTAAGCGAATTATGAATAAGAAACTGATTAAACAAAAAGAAACGAAAGATTAATTTTCTCTAGAAACGATTAATTTGTCTAAATTATTGTCACCTCTGCGGACCACGTGACTAAAGAATTATAGAATTGGCTGCTGACCTGACATATTTTGGAGAGCCTTTTTTAATGTTAAGTTAATTAAAAATGGAAACATTATCCCGATGAGCTGTCCTATGTAAGCGCAGCATTCTTCTCCAACACCACATATCAAGGGCATCAATTATTTGGCGTTATTGTGCACTCAGAGTCCAAGTTTCTGCCGCGTATAGAAATAATGATAACTCCTCGCAAGAGATCTAGCATTTCTTGTTCATTTGCTGCTATAAGTGTAGTACCATCAGAAAATCTTAAATTAAAGATTATTCTGCTAGCCACCGTTACTCCAATGAACCATCCTTCTAAAGCCATCATTATTACATGTTTTCCATAAATATTGTCAGATGACAAAACGCATCCTTCTCTAACCCCGCTCTCTGCTCTGAACTTGCTTGAGAACTTCTGATATGGTCGTAATGTTGCCATATTGGACTGGGACAGATTCTTACCCGTACCACCAGGTGTATCCGTGTACTCATCTCTATTAAAATGGACCAAAGATTTACCCAGCTTGCACAATGGAATGCCTTCTGGTAAACGAAGCATATTATCCTGGGTATTTGAAACTCACTCGTCTTTTCAGTAAGTTGTCTTGGATTCAGAATTTGCTCACGTATACACTCTCTCTTTACAATAAGATGATAAGACGCCGCCGTGGAGACCGACGAGATATCGGGTTTGCTGTTGAGAGGCATCTACACAGGACAGTGGGAGTAATGACTTGGGGGGTTATTGCCTATGGTAGCGGATCACCACTTTTGTTTATTCGAGGCAGTATGACAGATGCGCGTTATGTTGATTTGTTGATGACATCTTACAAACCACTTTACTGCCTTATCTAGTCGGCCGTCGAAACGCCCTTTTTCGGGAAGACAAGGCGCGTCCTCATATTGCTCGTCGAACTCTGGACTTTCTCCAAGAAGCTGGCGCTTTTTTGCTCTTGGTTTTCTGGATTTTTACTGGGTTTAAATCCTCTCGAACATGTGTGGGATATGATGGGGAGGACACTGTCCATTTTGCACCATCCTCCACAGACTCTGGCACAGTTAATCCATGAAATTCAAGTTGTTTGGAACCAGGTGCCTCAAGCAGACATAGATCATCTCATTTTGTCAATGCCTAGACGTATAAAGGGGTGCTTTCAGCTAGGGGGTCTCCAAACACATTATTAATTTTTTTTTGATTACATGTCAATAAAAAGTGTTGCCAATGTTATCGTTTAATTCTTGATTAAAATGTACCATGTTGCCAACAAATTAAGTTCCAGAAATGATTCCTTCTGGGTGTAACACTTCTAATGTCACTGAGTATATTTTAATTCAAGACCTTATTAAAATTGTTTTAAAGCTATTTCCTTGTGGCATAAGTATTATGAAATTTACTGGGAATGAACCACAATTTAAGTTTGAAATTAAATTTATTTGACGTTTCGACCTCCACTTCGGAAATCGTTGTCAAAATACAAAACATAATAAATTACAGATATTGTTTTTGTTGCGCCAAACAAATTCTTCTAATAATTTAATTTTATCTGACTCATTCATATTGACAATTCAGACATATTATACATTTTAAAGAAGACTTCAAAATGATATTGTCATATATGTGAGTTGCGTTCCTGGGACGACTTTGTTGGAAAATAGTTCATTCGATTACAAGAAATCAACTTTAACTATAAAGAATATAAAGAATATCCGTCAGAAAAATCATAGCATGTGATTTGTCTTTAAAAAGACAACCACATGCAATGATGACAGTAAAATTCTCGTGTTAGTAGAGAGTTATTGCCACCGGCAAATAAAGGATCCTTTATTGCAGAATACTTTAATAAAGGACAAATACAGGACGGGTCTAAAAGAGTGGTATTGCAAACGCAGTTAAAGAATCTTTTATTTTGACAAATGACATGAAATATTTTTGTAAATATAAAAATAACCTATAAAATTCCATTTGTTGATAAAAATTAAAATAAGATAATTGAAAAGAGTAAAACGTTAAATTTAATTATTTTGTCATTTAAAGATATTTAGAGAACAACATAATATATCCCATAATACTCATCCTTCAATAATATGGAAGTGCAATTGGAAATACTATTTTAGGAGTTTTTAAATACTTTTGCATTATGGGTATATAAAATGGGGAATCTCTGGAGAATATATTATTAGGGAATAGTGGATATCCAGTCCTCAACTACAACTACCTAATGACACAATAGGGATGTTCACTAATTTTTAAATATAGTTAAATTCAATACATTACAAGGTATATAAAAACGTAACAATCATAAAACTGTTTAAAAATGTATATTTTTTAAGATAAATGAGTTCATAATGTTGATTTTCTTGGAGGCTAGAAAAACGGTACCCTGCAGCGAGGCTACGGTCTGTGACGTCAGCAGTCGTAACGTCTTTGATTTTGTATACTTATTTACTCAGTAGGCTTGTTCCAACTCGACACAAAACCGTTCTTGAACCGCCATGCTCATGCGCAATAACGAACAATTATGCGCAGTAACACATTTTTCGTTACTGCGCGGTTCACGAACCGTTCAAGAATGGTTTTGTGTCGAGTTGGAACAAGCCTAGTGTATTTGAATGTGCGCAGTTTTTTACGTATTTAATTATTAAAAATAAAGCCAAATAAGTGGTGTTTTGTTTCTGGGTGTGTAAATACATCAAAAAACAGTTCTGACAAGATTTTTATTACCGTTCCAGCCAATTTAAAACAGAAAAAGAAATGGTTTGTTGCAGCTAGAACTTAAAATAACTAACTTAAAGAACTAACTTAATAAAATAAACATTATAGAAGTTTTCCAGAGACTTTCGGCCCTTGGTAATAATGTAATTGTTCTTTCTGCATTTACATTTTTCAAAAATACTTATTAGTTTTTTCAGGATTCGAAAAAAATGAATGAATTTAAATAGCATTGGACCAAGATTTTGCACCTACCCCCTTAAAGAGTAAATGAAAAAGTTTCGGGACCTCAAATTTGTATCCCTTAACTGGAATATTCCTAAAAACGGGATTCTAATAATACATACAGTAAAAGTAAACCTTGAAATAACTACATGTGGATGTAGGTATGACTTTATATTATATTAAAATCATTAATAATTTAGTGAAAAGATTTGTTGAAATGAAAATGTATAATACCCAAGTTCAAAAATATTTTTTACCTTGGAACAGTTGTCAACTCGAAATACGAAACAACCGAGATAAGATCTAGAGTTGAAAAGGACATAGCAACATTTAACAACATGCATGAGAAATATTTTCACCCATTGCGACATAATATCTCTCCCACTAAAAATGCGGCTGCTAAAATGTTATTATTTCCGGTCTTGCTATATGGCGCAGAGGCCTGGACAATAATGGAAACATTAATGAAAAAGCTAGAGGCATTCGAGATGTGGGTGTACCCACGTATCCTCAAAATATCCTGGGCGACCCACACCAACATACAGGTATTGCGTCGAATGGGAAAACAAAAAGAAATCTCTTTTACAATTAAGAAACGAAATCTTAAATATTTCGGTCATATCATGAGGCATGATAAATATCGTATACTCCAACTTATAACGCAAGGTAAAATAGAGAGCAAACGCGGACCCGGAAGAAAAAACACTCATGACTTAAAAACTTACGCCAATGATTTGGACAAAAATCGATCGAGTTATTCAGAAACGACTCAAATGAAATTAAAATTGCCATGATGATAGCCAACGTCCACAACGGACAAGGCACATGAAGAAGAATAAAAATATTTTTAATACACCTAACCAAGGTAAAGTAATAACCAGCCAATGTATATATACAATATGCATGCGTACAATGCATGCATACAACTTTCTCTATTTTTTTTTTGTGGAGTATTAAGCATTTATTTTTTTAGCTTAAAGAACACATGGAAAATGATATGGAATATACACTCAGTAAAGCTGTGGTAGATTTATTTTTTTACAAGATGCCAATAAATCATACACCATTGTTACATCTACACTACAGTCGGTAGTTTATACGAATCGGCTTTCTGAAAACCTTCTTCCATTTTATTTGTTTATTTTTGTAAAACCCAAGATATGTCCTTACAAACAGTCTATCCACTTTAAATTAAACAAATTCACTATAAAACTCCACTTTAACCCTGATAAAACAAGAAGAGAACAAAATAAAATGACCTGAAACGTCAAACAGGTAAACAGTAACACTATGAGAATGGCGCGCGCTTGGGGTATGCAACTAGTGACGTCAGGCCAATAGAGAAGCGTTCTTGAAATTTAAAGTAGTGCTAGATTTCTAATAAAGATTTTTTATAGAAAGGCTTTTTCAATTTTGTTGAAATTTTGGACAATTATTCCTAGGGTGTTTCTTAATCGTTTTACATGTTTGAAATGACTTTTTAATTTTTTGTGAACATCCCTATTGCAGAATATTCAGACAGAAGTTGTGTTTTATAATCAATCACAAATCCATTCAAGAATTGAAAGGACATTTGGTATTTTGAAGAGATTTCCCATTTTAACATATGTAATGAGATGCAAGTTACCTTTTGTTCAAAGAATAATATCAGCTTGTTTAGTTTTACATAATATTGTAGGAGATAATAGAGAAAATGTTGAAATACTGGCAAATGAGTGTGCTGTTGATATTGATATATTAGAAGCTGTGGCAGTACATTTTCAACCAGGAGCTAATCTAATGCAACTAAATTGTGTGTGTTTGTTTAAAAATATTGTTCGACATTTAAAGCTAGCTTAAACTAATTTTATTTTTATTGGACTGCAGTTTGTTAATAAATGTATAAATAAATATAAATATTATTTTGGTGACTGATTTTAAGTATTTTATGATCATTAGCAGGTTTTAAATAATAAATTTATAAATATATACATGCTACTGGTGTTTGATCTTTTATCGTTTAAAATATGTTCATTACGATCCACTATGGCCCTCTCTGTTCACCTCTGGATAACTAGTGATCAGGAAACTTATCTGACAGATTAGATACTAATAGATATCTGACAGAGACAAACTTCCCGTTAACTAGTTATCCGGAGCTGAGATACTAAGGATACTGTTATATAAACTTCCCAATAATTAGTTACCTGGAAATGAAAAGACCTCTAATATCTAATCTGTCAGATAAACTTCCCGATAGACAAAAATATAATAGAAGAATTAAGCTTTATGGTGGTTTTTTATTAATTTTTTTGGCAGTGTTTAAATTAACAAATACTGATGGCATGAAATGGATCACGAACAAGCTGGTTCTAGGAGGAATGAAGAAAGAATTGGAGATTGTGTTTACCATTAAACGCATAAAACTGCAGTATCTGGGACACATATGAGAAATCAGCACCGTTACTCCCTGCTGCAGTTCATATTGCAAGGTACAGTCAAAGGTAAGCGAAGACCCAGTAGAGGGAGAATATCAATGGAACTGTTTCGAATCGCAGCTAGCAAGGTTATGATTGCTAATATGATTTGCAACATTCAAAACGGATAGGAACCAAAAGAAGAAGATGGATGAAAATGAAAGTGTATTAATACTTGTGATTAAAAACTTTATAGATTTTAATCTATAAAAGATTAAATTTTCAAAAATAAATACTTGAACCTTTGTTTTATTTTGTTAACCTGTTGTTATATTATATCTGTTGAATTGGACTCTATTTTGAATCTAGAATTTTAACAAATCCTAACCTGCATTAAAATTTATTGAAATTACCTCTTATTTATATTATTATAAATATTTATTTCTTTTCAAAAATGTAAAATATATTAGTTTAAATGAGTTAATGATATTCTATGTCTATGTCTGATTATTGTAATTAGTAAAACTTTAAAATTATTTACATAATATTGCTTTTTACAACTTTTTGTAATCAATCAAGCTTCAATAAAATGTCTTTGGGGTCAAAACATCAATAATCTATATCTGAGAATATTACTTAGAGTTCTTTTTAATAAGTAAAACCCAACATACAACTTTAATGATGAAAGTTTAATCAAAATCAAATATCAACTCCACAATACATAAATATTATCAATTCAAAGAAGTGACAAGATAAATTCAAAATACAAGTGAAGTTAGACCTTTCTTCACATTTTTGACACATTATGTCAAAATAAAGGAACTTTTATTAAAAGATGGGTGTCCTCTGTTTTTCCTTAAATACAGGCGGCCTGTATTTTATTAAAGGACAAAAATAAAAGACGCAATACTGCGCATGCTTATATGTCAAAATAAAGGATCTTTTATTACAGGCCGACTTAAAAGACGTTGGCAATAGAGAGATATCGAAACCGTCGTTTGGTAATAAAAGATCCTTTATTTTGACACTTTTGACATATAAGCATGGTTATTTATGTCAAAATAAAGGATCTTTTATTAAAGGACGATGTTAAATAGGGTTTCGATAAACTCTCTAATGATTCTGTACTAAAACTGTGGCTTATCCCCAAATAAATTAGTAAATTATTAAAAGTATTCTGATATAACATAACTAAAAATCTGGTTTTAAGGTCAATAATATTATCATTCCATTTTCTTAAAATATTCATTGCTTTGACGATTTCTAAACCTTTATACTGAAACTGAAAATCGGAAAATCAATCTCGACTGCAGTCTTAATAATTATTATTCAAAAGACAAATTTCAATGGAATGTCAAATAAACGTCAAATTGAAAGGCAGTTTATTTAGAAGTTCTCCTAAAAATTATTAATTTTTAAGGTTTTTTCTTAACTTTTTGAGTATTACGAGTAGTATAAAGAAGTACTAAACCAGTGATCTGTAAGAAAGTGTGAAATTTAGCGCCTAGAAGTTAAATTTCAGAAAACAAATAATATGGAAGGTATACCACCCGAACCTCCAGATAAAGGTAAATTTTATGTAGAAATGGAAGGAGATGGGATGATGGAATATGAGGAATTAAATAAAAATAACAATAGAGTAAATAATAAGGTAACAAACAAACAAAACCAAACAAGTAGTACTATTGAGGTAAGTAACAAATTTAGTTGCAATAACGATGAAAATTTGACAAATTTAAATCAAACAGATAAGTCAGGTAAGCAAAATTTAAATAAAGTAATAAATTTAAGATTAAAACATAGATATCAATTTGGAGATAATGCACCTTATATAGTACACATAGAAAATAAAAACGGTAACATTGGTCGATTACACAGGATCGGCACGGCCCGTTTGATTTTAAGTGCAGTACCTGAAATTGAAAATAATATCACACAAATTACAGTAGTTGGTAGAAATAAAATCAAGGTAGAACTAAATAATTTTGCTAGTGCTAATAAATTAATTGATTCTCAAATTCTTAAAAGCAAAGAGTATGAGGCATATATTCCAACGTTTTTTACTCAAAAGAAAGGTGTTATAAAATTGGTAGATAAAGAGATAGAAGATAATGATTTATTATCATTAATTAAACCTAGATTTGGAATTAAATTCGAAGTATTACATGTAAAAAGAATTATGCGGAAAGTGATTCAAGATAATGGTAATACTAATTATGTAAAAACAGGAACCGTAATTGTCACTTTTAAAGGTCAGTCTATACCAAAAAATGTAATAATAGAAAAAATGATATACGAGGTGGAAAATTATACACCCAGAATAATCCAATGTTTAAAGTGTTTGAGATTTGGGCATATAAGTGCCCAATGTAGAGGAAAAGATAGGTGTGAAAGATGTGGCGAAGAACACAACAAATCTAATTGTTCCAATCCGAATAATTTACTTTGTGTATTGTGCAAAGGAAAACACAGCGCTACTGACAAGGGAGCAGATTGTACAGAAAGACAAAAACAGGAATATATTAAAAAAATTATGAATAATGAAAATATAACATATTATGAAGCTAATAATAAATATAAAAAATGTTATTCAACAGTAAGTAAAGACCAAGAAAATACTTCAAATAAATATACAATATCTAAACGAAAAAGATCAAGTAGTATTGATTCTAGTAGTGTAGATAAAGAAACAATGGAAGCACGCAGAAAAATTTTGCAAACACCAAGAATACAAAGTCAGCCTTGTTATAATTTTAATAATCCCATTTATTCTAACACAACACAAACACAAAACGATAATCAAAATAATATAGGAGAAATAATAGTAAACTTTATTTCAGCAACATTAAATCAAATTAATCACAATTTAGATAAAAAAACGTTGGAATTATTAAAAAACAATATTTCACAATTATTATTACCTCGTGATGGCTAACGTTTCATTTCTTCAATGGAATGCGAGATCAATTAAAACAAATAAGGGTTATTTAGAAAAATTCTTGTATGACAATAAAATAGATATAGGATTAATATCAGAAACTTGGTTAAAAAAAAGTAATTTTATTAACTTTACTGGTTATAATGTCTTTAGGAATGATAGAGATGATGGATATGGTGGAGTAGCCATCCTTTTGAAAAAATTAATAAAATTTTACAACAGTCCTACTTTTCACCAAATTAATGACATAATGTGCAATAGCATATCAATTAAAATTCAATCCGGAAAAAAGTTAAACATTTATTCAATATACGTAAAACCAAATCTTAAAATCACTCTAAATGAATGGAAAAAGTTTTTTAATAGTCTAGAGAAGCCTTTTATAATTGGTGGTGATTTTAATAGCCACAATTATGTTTGGGGTTGTAGTACTGTAGATACTATAGGAAAAAATCTGTTAGAAGCTATTGAGGACTGTAATCTTGTAATTTTAAATAATGGTAAAGAAACTTTGATGCGTAGACCGAATAGCAATAATAAATCTGCAATAGATCTTACAATATGCTCAGCAAATATTAGTCATTTTTTCGATTGGGATGTTGTGGACGAGACATTAGGATCAAATCATTTTGCTATTATTATTAAGTCAAATATTAATGTTAATAAAGCGGAATGTGTAAATACAAAATTCCAATGGAACATAAATAAAGCGGATTGGTCTCTGTTCTCTTCTATCACTGATAATTTCATGGAAATAGATAATAATTTAAATTACCAACAATTTTTAAATAAATTAAACGAATATTGTAAGATATGTATACCGGAGAAGAGAACAGGGACTAATCCACGATTTAGAAAAACTTGGTGGAATGACAATTGTAAAAAGGTAATAGAAGAACAAAAACTAGCTTTACGCAAGTTTAAACTACAGTCTAATATACAAAATTATATAAATTATAATAAATGTGTAGCGAAAACCAAAAAAGTTGTATTAGAGAGTAAGCGTAATGCATGGAGAAATTTTTGTAAAACTTTAAACAAAAATACACCAATTAAAGATATGTGGAATCAAGCCAAACGATTACAAAACATTTTTAAACCACAAGTAAATCCAGTGACTGAAGGAGAATGGGTTGAGGAGTTTTTAAGAAAATTATGTCCAGATAATATATTTTCAAAACTTAATGTAATGGAAAGAAAAAACTCTATGCATCCACTTTCAATTCCATTTAGTTTCTGTGAATTAGAAATAAGCCTTAAGAATAAGAAAAATACTTCTCCAGGTATAGATAATGTACATTATATTATGTTGGCCAATTTACATCAAAAAGGGAAAGAAACACTATTAAATTTTTTTAATCAAATATGGTTATCAGAAGATATTCCAGATAACTGGAGAGAGTACCGGGTGATTCCTATTCTCAAAACAAATCGGAATCCTGATTCAGCAGAATCTTATAGAGGTATTTCATTGAGCTCCTGCATAACAAAAACACTGGAAAGAATGATAAAACTTAGGCTCGAAAGTTGGCTAGAAAAAAACAATAAATTATCACAAACACAATTTGGATTTCGAAAAAATCATTCTACTGTGGAAGCTGTGAGTCATTTGGTAACAGATATAAATTTAGCGTTTACGAAAAATTCTTCAGTAATCGCTCTTTTATTAGATGTTGAAGCAGCATATGACAACGTTAATTTAAATATACTATATAACAAAATGATACAAATAGGTCTGCCAGAATGCTTCTGTCAAAAAATAATAAAATTGTATGACTGTAGAAAAATTTATATATCGGTAAATAATAACACATTTGGTCCAAGAGTAGCGATGGGTGGTTTACCTCAAGGAGGAATATTAAGCCCTTTGTTATATTTAATTTACACTTCTGATATAGAAAAAAATTTAAACTCAACAAAAATTTTACAATTTGCAGATGATATAGTTATTTATCAAGAAAACATTAAAATAGAAAATGCAGTCAAATCCATTGAAGAAGGAGACAAACATATTAAAATATGGAGTGAATTACATGGACTAAATATATCTGATTCCAAAACCAAATTATGTATTTTTACAAGAAAACGAAAAGAAATACCCAATCACATCTTAATAAACAATATATCCTATCCTGTACAAAGTTATGTTAAATATTTGGGTATTACTCTGGATAGACAGCTTCTCTGGAAAGAACATATAGACAATATAGTTAAAAAAACAGAAAAAGGAATAAACCTTCTTCGATTCGTATCACACTTACGTTGGGGAGCAGATCCAAATATTTCTTTGTTGTTATTTAAAAATAATATAAGAGCTATATTCGACTACGGATCAATATTATACAGTGACGCATCACAGTGTCATTTAAATAAAATAGACAAAATCATTAATAAATCCCTTAGATTGTGTATAGGAGCCCTAAGAAGTACACCGATAAATAATCTACAAGTTGAATGCTGTGAAATGCCGATGGATATAAGACGAAAAAAACTTGGCATCAACCTTTTAGTTAGATTGTATGAAAAAAAGGCAAGTTTAATTTCCAAAATACATCAACTGTTTTTAGCAGACTTGAAAGAAAAATATTGGATAAAAAAGAAAACTCTAAATATGGTAGATTTATATTCAAAAATGACAATATATGATAAACAACTTTATAAATATGACATAAACCCAAATTATAATATTGACTTTAATAGTATGGAACAAGTTCAGGTATACTTTTTAAGGGACTATAGCAAGTTGCCTATATCTTTAAGAAAATTAGTGTTTATCTCCGACAGTTCACAAATGTTCAAAGATTATTGTATGCTATATACAGATGCATCAAAAAATATTGAAGGTGTAGGATGTGCCTATTGGGATAGCAGTAATAAAATTAGTAAAATGTTTAAACTAAATTCTATTATGAGTATATACACAGCTGAATTAATAGCGATAATGGAAGCACTAAAATATTTATCTAATATAAATCATTCAAAGTTTATAATTTTTAGTGACAGTAAAAGTTCTCTTAGTAAAATTAGTGCTATAAATCCTAAATCAAAAGTGAACTACATTGAATTATATATCATAAATAAAATTAAAGAACTTCAGCAACAAGGAAAGTCTGTTAAGTTGGCATGGGTTAAAAGCCACTGTGGAATAACTGGAAATGAAATGGTAGATGAATTGGCTAAAAACGCGGTGACACAAGGAGTATTAACCCATTATCTTTGTACGCCAAAAGATATTGAATCAAATTTATTCAAAGAGATTAAGAAAGAATGGAAAGAAAGGTATATTGATGAAAACGTAAATACAGGAAACCACTACAGATCAATCAGAAACTATATAACGGATAAACCTTGGTTTTCTAAAATGGAGTCGACAAAAGATATGATAAGAACCATATGCAGAATGAGATTTGACCACTGTCTTACTCCATCATATTTATTTAAAATTAATATAGCTGATAGTCCACAATGTATTTGTGGACAGTTGGGCAATCTACAACACAAAATTTTGACCTGTTCTCTTATCTCTAATAAAGTTAATATGTTTTTAAATTCACTGTATTCTTTGACTGATGTCCACCATCCCATTAATTTAAATTATTTATTAACATTAGAAAATAATGAGTTGGTATACCGACTATTGTATAAACATATTTTAGATATTAAGCTTAAATTGTAATTGTAAAATATAGAGTAAGTATTTCTTGTAAATTGTTATATGTTAAAAGAAAAAGAAAAAAAAAGAAAAGAAAAAAAAAGAAAAAAAAAGAAAAGAAATATAAAAAAAATAATAAAATAAAAATAAAAAAAAAAATAAAAAAAAATAAAAAAAAATAAAAAAAAAATAATAAAAAAAAAAAAGAAAAAATATAAAAAAGATATATAAAAAAAATAGAAAAAAAATATAATAATTAAAAAAAATATAAAAAAAAATATGTAGAAAAAAATGAATGACGAACTTGGACAGTCCATAGTAAAATAGCTTTCGAATGAAGTAGAGGGCTAAAGAAGAATGTTGCAGTTTTTGCTGTGGAACTCTGAGAACATCATTTGGAAAAAAATTAATAAAAATATATATATATAAAAAATTATTAAAAAAAAATACAAAAATAATTATTTATTAGTAGAATTGTTTGTTATATTAGAATTAGTTTTAGGATAAGATACGAAAAAATGACTAATAAAATAAAAAATAGTAAAATTGGCGAATGGATTTAGTGTCCGCAGTCATATAAACCCAAACAAACAACAAACAAATTTCAATCTGGAAGTACCAGATGGTGCTAGTGCTTTATATTATCGCAAAGTTTCGAAGGGCAAGAAGGCCAATCCCGTAGCGGAGAACGTAGCGTTGTCGTGGTTGTATCTCTCCTCTACTCTTCTTCGTTGTCCATATGGCCCGGCAGCTGGGTTTTCGTCAAGAAGAGATTGTGTTCGACGTGTACTTAACAGAATCGGTTTAAGGATTTTTATTAAGAGGAAACATTTTGACGCCTGTCAAAATTTTCAATGTATTTTAGATGTAATCATTTTTTTCGAATCCTGAGAAAACTAATAAGTATTTTTGAAAAATTTAAACGCAGAATGAAAGATTACTTTATTACCGAGGGCCGAAAGTCCCTTACAATGAATAAAACGTTTCTTTTGAATGAGATATTTGAAATTAAAAATCACACTACATTTTCTCTTAGTTTTTCACCCCTGTAACTTATTAAAATAAACATTATAGAAGTTTTCAGGGACTTTTGGCCCTCGGTAAGAACGTAATCTTTCATTCTGCGTTTAAAATTTTCAAAAATACTTAATATTAAAGTATTATACTAAATATTAGTTTTCTCAGGATTCGAAAAAAATGAATCCCCATTTAAATACCATTGCAGCCGAAAATACGTACCCATCCCCTTAGTTCCCCAGTGTCAACTCTGATGTTTAGTAGAGAAGATTGTATATTTTATGATTTTTGTATAGACAAATAATTTTCTGTAATTTAGCTTCATCTTTAGCAAATAAAGGTGTACCGACCAGATCATATCAGTTACAGTTACAACCTGGTTTGGTTTTCACAGAAAATTAAATAGTTTTGCTGCTATTTTCGACATATTATTACATAGTAGCAGTATACGATAACAAAAATGTAGTATGTACATATACGCCAGTCAATGGGAGCAAAAATAGGATATTACCTCCGAATTCTATCCTACTGCATGGATTTTAATGAAATTTTGGTAATAGCCTCTACTTATCTGCTAATTCAATGTCTACCCTATGCCGATGTGTGCTTTTATCTTGGGGGTGGTTACCACCCCTTCTAGGGGGTAGAAAATTTCTTGGTTAAAATAACCACGGAAGTAGCTAGAGAACTTAATTGTAAGCAAAAACTGTTCTATAATTTTTTTTTGAAAACTCAATATTTTTTGAGTTATTCGTGGTTGAAAATTGGCCATTTTTTCATTGATACCACTTTTCGAAAGGTTTTTTGCAAATATCTTAAAAACTATGCATCTCACTAAAAAAACTATATAAAACATTTTTGTAGCTTGTAAAAATCCAAAGAGACTAGTTCCTTCACAAATCTTCTAGTTATAATATAGAAAGAGATATGGTAGGTGAAAATAGTTTGTTTTTGTGGTGCATGCTCAAATCGTTGTATTCAACTTGAAATAACAGACAAACAGTTGATTTTAGGTGTATAATGTTACCAACACCTTTTGTAGTGCTTAAAAAGATCTTTAAAATGAGCAATATTAAAGGTATATTGCATTCAAACTGCAAGCGAGATATGATGTAAAAAAAATTGATGATTAATGTATTTTAAGAAAAAATGAGAAGTATATTTAACCTCTCATCCAACAGAATTTGAATGTATCATTTCACTTCTCCAATACCTTTTATTATAGTATTATGGACGGCTTCAAAAAGTTGGACGGGTTTAAAATGAATGGTTTTTGAAAAAAAAATAAGCTCAATTTACAGAGCGCATTTTTAGATTTCCTTAAAAACCTTTTTTTTTCTACATGTAACTTGAAAATGATAAGAGGTACAATAATGAAACACAAAACAAAATTTTTACTCAACAAAATCCTAAATTTTTGTGTGGTACCGTATCTCTTATCATTTTCGAGTTACATGGAAAAAAGGAAGATTCTTAAGGAAATTTAAAAATGCGCTCTATAATTTGATCTTATTTTTTTTTCAAAAACTATCCATTTTAAACCCGTCCAACTTTTTGAACATAGAAATAACACTATAATAAAAAGTATTGTAGAAGGAAAACGATGCATTTAAATTCTAATGGATGAGGGGTTAAATGTACTTCATATTTTCTTTTAAATTCCATTAGTCATCAATTTTTTTGCAGCATATCTCGCTTACTTTGAATGTAATCGACATTTAATGTGGCTCATTCTAAAGGTCTTTCCAATTACTACAAAAGGTATTGGTAGCATTATACAACTAAAATCGACCGTTTCTCTTTAATTTCAAGTTGAATACACCGATTTCAGCATGCACCAAAAACACAAACTCTTCTCACCTACCATATCTCTTTTTGTAATATAACTAAAAGATATATGAAGGAACGAATCTCTTTGTTTTTTTATAAGCTACAAAAATGTTTTGTATAGTTTTTTTCGTTAGATGCATAGATTTTAAGGTATTCGCAAAAAACCGCCCGAAAAGGTGTCATTTTTCAATGAAAACGGCCAATTTTCAACCACGAATAACTCAAAAATTATTGAGTTTTCAAAAAAAATGATTGAACAGTTTTTGCTTAGAATTAGGTTCTCTAGTCACTTCCGTGGTTATTTTAACCAAAAAATTTTACACCCCCGAGAAGGGGTGGAAACCACCCCTAAGATAAAAGCGCACATCGACATAGGGTAGACTTTGTTTCTTGAGCTATTCTCTACTTATTGTGAAAATATCAAGTAAATCTATGTAGTAGGATGGAATTCGGAGCCAAATAACCTCACTGACTGCCCTAATACGGAATGATAAACAAATTTTATGAAAAATTCCCTTTGAAACGTCGAAACTACACATCAACATAATATTTAACAGCTAAAGAAGGGAACATTTTTGATGCAGCATCAATAGCGCAGAAATGTAATAAAATTAAGCCTTATTCTTACCGTCTGCATATTGTAGTTCCCTTTAATGAGGAGTGGTGGATGATCACAGTAGAGTTGGTTAATCGTTTAATGTCATTAGTGAGCTGAGAGAATCTACAATAATGATATTTCCCTTTTTATTTTTGTTTACTATCAGAACTATTGCTTTTAGTATGACAAACGGTTCAGCAGAGAACGTTGTTGTATATGTAACTTGAAGGCTGCTGTGTAACGATGAGTAGATTGCTGCCACAGTTGCGTCTTCGTTTTTGGAGATATCGGTGTAAACAACAATCATGTTTGCTTAATGTTTCAAGAAATTCTTGATTAATTTGACTTGCTGTCAAATCTTGCTTGTCATTTCTAACTTGTTTAGGCGCTGTAAGCTGGTCACTAGAGAGAAAGCAAATTTTCTAAGAAGAAGGGGGCTTTTGTACTGAGGAAGTATCATAGTGTCTGAAAAATGGATACCAATTTTTAACACGTAACTTTGTAAGAGATATGGGTGACGTCAGTAACTTTGTAACTTTGTAGTAACAGTAATTTTGTTTACAATAAAAAGGTCAAACATTAAAAAGCATTCTGTGAGAGCGGCTAAAGTACATATTTAACATTATTTACACAAACATTTAAATTTCGTTGGTGTAATACATAATATTTCGTTAACAGCATCTATCAAAAATATCTGCAGACTTCCAATGTATCATTGGCTCCAAATATTAAAAATATAATAGTTATAAAGCTATATTGAAAGACTACTTATTTTACTTACTTATTGAAATACTCAAGTCAGTTTACGTGAAACGTCTCAGCTATTTCTAGAAGTCACTTACCTGAAAAGAAAAACATATTTTAGATAACATATCCAATACTTTGAAATTTCTGATATTCCCAAAGCTTGACAACCAATAACGTCAAACCAGAACCAAAACGCGAGCTTGAATACGAAGAAAAATTTGCTCTTTTCTCAGTATTCTACCATCTAGATTCTAAGATAATTTCTTTTAACTGGGCTTTGTTTTTGGTTTGTTGTTTATCCCTATCATTGCTCTCAACTCGTTTGACATATTGCTTATACACTTATACTCCAATAATGGCGATCATCAAATCTACCAAACAAAAAAAGTCCTCGATCTTCCGTGGACTTTGTGAAAGTCTACGGAATTATCCAATAATTGTCTTACAACAATTAAGATAAAGTTAAAGGCAGAATTAAGATAAAGTTTAAGGCAAATGCTGAACCTGGATGTAGCATAATATGCCACGACTTACCCTTGAGTCCACGAGTCTTTATCCGTGCGTCATTAACACCTGGCGAGATAAAACACATACTTTTGTCTAACATCATTCTCTTCCACGCATGAAACTAATGACAAACCAGCTACCGCCTGTTATTAAGTAAAAACATATGTTATTTTTATGAACGATCTAGGCTCAGTACACTGAAAAGAGATAGGTACAAAAAAAGACGATTGGGGATGTTTTCACATATTTTAAGTACAATTTCTGACCTTTTGGTTTGTTTACTTTTGGGGCTGTCAGTTTGTTGAATTTTTTGCTGTTATTTTGTAGAATTTTTGCATTTTGAAGTTTTTTATAGTATACAAACAGTTGTTTTCAGAACTATATTGGAGTTTGAAATTTTATGGTAAGTTTATGCTATTTTACGATTAATTTTGACAACGTACAAAGCTAAAATCATTGACACAGTTAAGGAATGCTTGTGTTTAATGTTCCGCCAAAGTGAATAAAATAACAAAAAGAAAATATGTTATTGAATTTTTTTATACATTGTTTATTTATTTATTAATCAATGATAATAAAAGAATTTATTAAGCTACTTCAAATGTGGCTGTAATTATGCACCAAAATTTTAAAGCAAAACTTAAATTTGACACTCTATTTATTTGATAACGTCAAATTTTATACTATAACCCGTGATCGGAGTAATACCCACTTTCTGTCACTTGCTGTTGCGTTTAGTAAATTTCCGACTTATTTCGTATGCTTTAAACGATGACGCACGGGTAAAGACTCGTGGACTCAACTGTAAAAAGATTGCTATAGATAAATGTGGATGGCTATGGAATCTATTTATCTATCGATATAATCAGCCTTAAACGCCCATTCCTGGGCATAGGCATCCCATGTTAATCTCCATTTGTCTCTATTCTGGACGATCTGCATCCAGTCCTTTCCTGCCGTTCTCTTAAGGTCGTCCGTCCATCTCATCTGTGTTTTTCCTCTTTTTCTTTTCTGTTCCCATGGTCGCCAGTGTAGAATTCGCTTATTCCATCTTTCATCTTTTTGCCGCAGAGTGTGGCCGGCGAAGTTTCATTTTTAAGTTTTGCCACGAAGTACGAAAACTCAAAGAAGTACCACAAAATGTATATATTAAAAGGTCATACAAGGACGCGTTTCGGCTCTTCACGAGCCATCATCAGCTTAAAAATACAGGAACAAAGACAAAGGACTGACCTACAATGAAATATGAGAATTATAAGCAAATGGTGACACGCCCACCTCAGTTAAGGAACTTACCAGACCAGGAAGGAGAAAGAATCCACTAGTTTACATTATCTATGGTTCTATAAACTTTATTATTATATCTTTTATAAGTTATATTGACATTACGTTGTAATTTGAATATAAATATACGGGGGGTCAACGGGTCCATAGACCCCCCTATTGTATTTAGTCTATAAGTATTTTTTTATTATTTATTTTTTTTTTGTTAACTCTAAACTTTAAGCCATCAGTACAACACTAAATTGGACGACAACCGCTTCCAAAGAATTGAAAGAAGCCATAAAATCTAATAAAACACCCTTCTCTGAAAAATAATCTGCAGGCGCATTTGTTTGGGTACCGGTGGAACCATAAACAACGGAAATATTTTTCGCAATTCAAAGAATGACAAAAATGATATTTTAAAATGCAAATACATTACACTGGGTATAAACCTTATCTCATGAACAGTCACGTTTCAAATTTGCGATACAATAAAGATATAAAAATTTGTATTTTACTAGATAATCCATGCGTACCTACCCATTGATGGTAAAAAGATTAATCTTTATGGTAAAGAACGACCAGTGAGATTAATAGTCGTGAATTGTCTATCAATCCTTTTTATTCCGTAGGTATCTGGGATTATATAGTGTATTTTATCCTTAGAGTAAGTGTGAGTCGTATGGCTAAATCTGGAAAATATAATTATTTGAGGTAAGTCTGACCTCCCCTATTATGAATTTCTAGATCCGCGCCTGCGTCTGCATATCTCAAGTGGTTCAAGAGTTCTCCATTTATTCTAATTCCATATGATTTCCATTCTAATTTTTAAATATGTCTTCCATAGCCTGGCTGAACAATTTTGGCGATATTGTGTCTCCTTGCCTGACTTCTCTTTCCAATTTCATTGGGTCTGTAGCGTATTCGTCCGTCAATTTTATTGTTGTACTCGCGTTTTTGTATGTTTGTTATTAAGTCCGTGTACCTGTAATGAATTCTGCCGTTCGGTAGTGAGTTTTTAATGGCCCAATGTTTTGTGCTGTCAAACGCCTTTCGGAAGTCTATGAATGCAATGTACAATGGGATTTAATAATCGTTCGAGTTTTCAATCAGTATTTTTACTGTTAGCAGAAGGTCTCTAGCGCTAAAACACTTTCTGAATCCCGCTTGTTCTCTTGCTTGGTACCCGTCAAGATTAGTTGCGAGTCTATTTGTCATGATTTTAGTTAGTAGATTAAATACAACACTTAATAATGTTATTGGTCTGTAGTTTTTTCCAAGCTCTTTCGGTCACCTTTTTTGAACATTAATAGTGTCTCCGCATCGTTCCAGCTATCGGGTATTTCTTTTGTGGTCAGTATTTTATTCATGACCCAAGTAGCACAATAAAAACATTTTAGTTTTATTTTAGGTTTATAAAGGTTTTATTGTGGTAAATAAGAAGATAATGGTTTTAAAGTTACCTTGTAGATATACTATACTGCCAGAACTTTAAAGCTGTTAAGCATTTGTCACTAGTTTTAAAGTGTCTAATAAGAGTACCAAATAAGACTAATTAATCTTAATAGATAATTTGTCTTATTGTAGTTTTAAAATGGTTTATTCTCAGTTCACTTTAAAACTAATCAGTTTTATAAAGAACTTCCGGACTGTTTGGTTTTATTAGACTATTGTTTGTTACTTTTTAGTTTTAAAGCACTTTTAAATATTCTCCTAATATGACTAATAAAACCTATTATTAAAACTACTTGATCTCAAGACTATTATGTCAGTAAAACATATGCCTTAAAACTATTTTTGTAGTTGTCTTTAAAGTTGCTTTCTTAAAAACAATTAGTAGGCTATATTAAAACCAAACGCTCTTAACTGAATCAATTTGGTTATCATATAGACTAAACTATGCTTCTTATTAGAAACACTAAAACTAAACCCACCCCCTCTTTTTTCATGTCCAAAATGGTCGGCCACTTGTTTTAGGCCCGCTTGCTCATTCGCAGTTCAACTCTAGTTCAGCGGCATTACCGAGTTCAAGGCATGAAGTGCGTACCACCGAACAATGCACTTCGTGCCTTGAACTCGATAATGGCGCTGAACTAGAGTTGAACTGCGAATGAGCAAGCGGGCCTTAGAGCAAAACAGTGGTGTAGTGTGTTGTAAAAAGTGGAATTACAGTTAGTATGGAAGAAATATGTCGCAAGTACTTAAAATATAAACGAGCTGGTCATTTTAAAAGAAAAATACAACACACACAGCACTACGACGCGCGACGCCTCGATTTTAGGTTAGATTCACATTAAAACCGAGTGGCATTATTGACAGCAGCATTAAAACTAAACGGTTTTAATTCCAAGGCAACCTTGCTTTTATGTAGGATATATGCTCTTGGCAAGGTATAAAATAAAACCATTTGATCTTATCAATTCTCTGTCGATAGACCAAATAGTTTTATTTGGATTTCGGACATATTGCTTTCAGGAGATGCTGAAAGCCATGATAGATTACAATATAAGGCTTACACAAACATTATAAATAAGCGACTTAAAGACAGAAATTCGATTTATTTTAACATTTAAACATTAAAATTGTAGATAAAATTAATTTTCTTTTAAATTAATATTTTTCGGATTTAAATTTTTTTTATTATTTTTATTCTTTAATCGCCAAAAGTCAGAAATTTTAGGGCGCGTGAGTTATTTAGACCTCTTTTTGTTAACATTATCAATAGAGTTGGGTGCGCAAGTGTTTTTCTACCTTGACAGTCCGAAATAACCAAGTACTTTTTATGATTTATGATTACAAATGCGTATGTACCTATCATAACACATGTAAAAATTTGTTGGCCTATATGAAGTACATGGGTTTAAAGAATTATTTAATATGGTAAATCGTCTTTAAAAGTCTCCATTTACGAAACCTTTCTAAGTTTGCTATAAAACTGTCTGCACTTAAAGTGTCTTTTAACATAGTTTTAAACGCACCTTCACAGCAGCTTTAAAACAAGTTGCTTAAGAAAACAAAGTTTTAAAAAGGTTTTTATTTTTGGTTTTACTGACCTCTTTCAGAGTGGGCCCTTTTATGATGAAAGCGGTTTTATTGCAACCTTAAGGTTTACTTAAAAACCAAATGGTTTTAATTTTAGTTTTATTCTACAGGTTTAAAGCATCCTTAAAAGACTTAATAAACCCACCCGTTCGGTGTTACTTGGGGAGAATATGCAGGACTTATCTAGTTGTTTTCCCTTCTCTCTTCAGGATCTCCGCAGTTATTACGTCTTTTTCAGGTGACTTATGGTTTTTTAGTTCTTGAATTGCTTCCTTGATTTCTGTTTTACTTATTTCTGGTTGTAATTCAGAGTTTATATTCTCTATTTTTGTGTTGTATAATTGTATGGCTATGGAATAGGTGATTTGTGAATAAGATGTATAAAATTAACGTGAAATACATCTAACAAACACCGGTATGCCGATTGTCGTCGCTAAATTTGGTTTCGGCCGCGCAGCACGTCACGTGGGAACCTATAGTCTGTTCGCTAAACTCAGACGCAACTTTATAGATGTTTTAGTCGGTAATTTTGCCAATTTTAGTAAAATTGGCAAAAAATAATTACTAAATAGTTAATAATCACTAAATAGTTAGTAATTTTGCCAATTTTTGCAAAATTGGCAAAAAACAAAAAAATTATCGACTAAAATATCTAGCCAGTTGCGTCTGAGTTTAGCGAACCGACTATAACAGATATTTGCTTATTGTTTGGATGCATTATTTCGTAAATGTGATGGCGTTGAAAGTGAATAGATTGAGCCGGTTTTAAAATATTAAGCTGTTAACGATTGAAGTAATTCTATATTATTTTAGTTACAAATTGTTGTTTATTAGCATAACCGTGTATTTTTAAAACTACTCTAATATAACTATTAGTTTTATAGTAATTTATTAAAACCGAGACTATAATGCCATTTGAGGTGATATTATGAATGTGCAGAACACGAACATATATTAGAATGAGGGATATTAACAGAAAAAAGTTTTAAAAACTGCCAGAGATCACTTGACAAAAATATATCTAAATTTTCTAATTTTAAAAAATTATTTTATTTATAGATACTAATTCTAATATTATTAATAAATCGTTTTCCCGCAAATTTGTTTTTTTAATAATATACATAATATGTATTATACATAGTATTAATATACATAATTGATTTAAAGTTAAACCAGGTTAGGAATCTAAAAATTTAAAGTGCGAACATTTTATACATACATATACAGAGTGGGCCAAAGAAAACAGTCCACCTCGATATTTGGCAGTATTTATTAGATTGTAAGGAAATGAAGAAACAGGTCGATTTTTAATCTAAGGGGCACACATTTTTACGGTACATACATCTGTCATTTGTCAACCACCTCCCTTCCATTTCCCCCACCCCTTATTTTTAAATAGGGAATACGGGTCGTGTGCTACCTCATTTGAAATGTTATTAAATTCTTTATTCAGTAATATTAACATTGACATAGTTATTTATACAGGGTGTCAGAGAACAGAGAAAAATGTTTATTTGATAAATGAATATTGTTTTTCGCTTAAATTCAATATTCAACCTACCAACAGGTAGATGGGTGGCAGCTTGAATATTGAAATTAAGCGAAGAGCAATGTTTATTTATCAAAAAACATTTTTTTCTGTTTTGTGACAGCAGTAGAATGTATTTTGAATTAAATAAATTACATACATTCTTCTTTTTGTGTCAATTAATTTCATTAAAATATTTTTTTCTTGAACACCCTGTATAAATAATTATGTTTATGTTTATATTACTGAATAGAGAATCGAGTAACCTTTTAAATGAGCTAGCACACGACCCCTATTCCCTATTTAAAAATAGGGGTGGGGGGAGTGGAAGGGAGGGGGTTGACAAATGACAAATGTATGTACCGTAAAAATGTGTCCCACTTAAATCAAAAATCGACCTGTTTCGTCATTTCCTTAAAATCTAATAAATACTGCCAAATATCGAGGTGGACTGTTTTCTTTGGCCCACTCTGTATATGTATGTATATTACAGTCTAATAAAATGTTCGCACTTGAAATTTTTAGATTCCTAACCTGGTTTAACTTAAAACATTTTTCTATTTTGTAAATAAAATTTGAAAGTCATCAAGTAATTGGTTCTATTCATCTAAAACTTCAAATTTCTTAATTGATTTGTGGTTAAGTTTTTATTTTTAGTCAAATATTTTTCAACAATCTAGAATAACAGTAAGTAGTAACAATTTTATTTGAAACATTTTTACAGACCTAGTAGTAAAGTAAATGTTTATATTATTTCTGTTTTATTTTTTTAATATACTATGTTGAATGCATATTGGACAACAGATACCTAAAATCTTTATTTTTCAACGGAAATTCATGTTTAAATTAAATGCACATGAGAAAATGACAGTAAAAAGAATATAGAATACAATTTCTTATATAAAAAGCAATGATAGGTACATAATTTTAAAATTCAAACAATATTACCGCTTCATTTAGCATTGCCGGATGAAAATTAAGGTTCCCATATGACGTCACGCGTTCGCCTTCCATGCGTGCGAACATACCGGTTTTCTGTGTACCGTGTAACAAACATATAAAAGCATAAAAAATTGGTCGAAAACAAATGTCACTACCCATAGTAATAGCTTAAAAAATGTGATAAATGTCAAAGGCTACACACTTTTATCACGTTTACAAAAATATAATTTACATTAATACACCAGGGAAATAAGGCAAAAATATACCATGTTCGGGACACTTGAGCAGCCAGGTTGCAAATGGGTTTTTTGGGTACTATGTATATACCTAGTACATTATAAATACAAAAATGCCCATCACAGTTTGTACGAGAAATTTAGTTATTAACAAATAAGGGTAAAAAATGGGAGCTTTTTCGTTTAAATCGCTACAGGTGAAAACAGGGTAATTACTTATTTATAATATTTTTCTTTTATTAGATGAGCCAATGTTTAAAATAGCGCTTTTTGAATTTTGGTTCGATCATTTGTTGCTTCGGATATTGCAAAATAAAACTAAAATTTTGAAAATAAAAAATTTGTTATAACTTTTGCGAAAATGAATCTAAGACTTTCATATTGCATGAAAAGTTGAGTTAAACAGTCCACACAATGCACAAAAAATTTTGAGACGATTCGTCAATTAGTTTAAATTTTATTCAATTTGTTTATCGCAAAGAGAATAGTCATGCAAAAATATGAAAGAAGAATAGTCATGTTTTCAACGCATTTAAAAAAATCATTAAAAAGTCATTTCTATCACTCAGAAAATAGTTTACTAAAATAGAGTCATTTTTGGCTTATAAACAATTTGAATAACTTTGTTAATATGGACTGTAGGCTAAAATTACAATGGGATTTGAAAAAACGGTATTTTTATACGAATTTTCAAAGAAAAACTTTTTGCCTAGGTTAATTACGGTCAAAGTTAGCCACTTTTTTAATTTAATTGACGGCTACTTTGTTTATAACAATTAAGCAACCTAACTTAAGCTATTTTGAAGTTGAAGATATATAGTTTATGTGTAAAAGTTTGAGTAAACTTTGAACCTCAACAGAGTGGTTAATCTCACAATAAAACACTGAAAAACGTTTGTTTTCTATACTTCCATAAAATTTATTACAACTATGTTATTACTACAGCTGTTTCGGCAAAGTGCCTTTCTCAAGTGATATATTTTACAATGTGTTTGCCTTTTTAAGTCTTTAACTGAAGAGGTTGAGGACTGGGGAGCTGTTTGTCTCGAGTTGGTCATTCAGAATTATATCTGTATTTTTCAATTTATTAATTTCCATTGATTCTAAAAGTGATAGCTTAAGGCGTTTATTTTGAATATGTAGAATTTGAAACTCTTCATTGAAAGAATAATTATGATCTAGAAGGTGAAGTGCGTATGTAGAAGTGTCTGTTTTTCTATTGCTGAAAGCCCTTTTGTGTTCTGCTATCCGTTTGTCAAAAGTTCTGCCATTTTGACCGATGTAAGTTTTCGGACAGTCACCACAAGTTAGTTTGTACACACCACTCTGTAGTTGCTTTCTCTTTCGGCTTTTATTGTTTTTAATATGTTTGCTTAAGTTGTTGTTAGTTCTGAAAGCTGGTGTTATTCCTTTCTTTTTTATGTATCTTGCTATTTTTGTTGTTATTTTGCCAGTATATGTGAGAGAGCAGAAGGTACTGGGTTCTTTCTGTGGTGGTGGATACACTAATTTCAAGGCTTTCTTATGGAGTCTTTGGTTTAAAATGTTGTTAACTGTTTGTTCGTTATAGCCATTGTTTACTGCTATTTGTCTAATGATATTTAGTTCTGTCTCGAAGTTATTTTTTGTCATAGGAATTTCTGTCAGTCTATGTATCATGCTATGGTAGGCGGCTAATTTGTGTTGTGTAGGATGGGATGATGAATTGTGTATAGTTGTGTCAGTATGGGTAGGTTTATGATATACGGAGAACTCATGTTTGTTGTGTAGTCTGGTAATCGTTACATCTAGAAAGTTTATGGAATTATTCTGTTCTGTTTCTATTGTGAACTCAATATTACTATGAAGTGAATTAATGTATGATAGAAATTGGTCAAGTTGTCTGTTAGTTCCTGTAAAGCAGACTAGTATGTCATCCACGTATCTCCACCAATATAAGAACTGTTTAAATACGGGGTGTTTAGAAATTGTTGTTTCAAGTTGGTTCATAAATATATCTGATAGTAATGGGCTTAGAGGATTACCCATAATAAGTCCTGCACTGTTGTTTGTGTAAATTTGATTATTGAATTCAAAATAGTCTTGATTTATGCAAATTTCAAGAAGGTGTAAAATTTCAGATGCAAAGATCGGATTTGTACTATTATGTTCTAAAAGGTTTTTAATTAAAACAAAAGTTTCTGTAGGAGGAACACTAGGAAAAAGATTTTTTACGTCACATGAAATTAGTCTGGAGTTGTTGGGCAATTGAAAATGTTGTATTTTATTAACTAGTTCTAATGTATTTTTTACGGTGAATTTAGGTGAAAATTTAGTGTATTCTGTAATAATATCTGACAGTTTTTTTGAAAGTTTATATGACGGAGCTGTATAAAAAGAAACTACAGGTCTTATTGGGTGGTCAGGTTTGTGTAGTTTAATAAAAGAGTATAATTTAGGGGGTTGTGGGTTCATAATATTAAGGTATTTCTGTTCTGTTGGATTTAGTATTGATTTTGAATTTTCAATGGCTAGTTTAATCTGTTTTCGGTATTTTTCTGTGGGGTCTTTGTTTAGTGTTATACTATTTTGGTTATTTAAAAATTCTATTGTTTTGTTATTATAGTCACTTTTATCGATGGCAATAGTAGTGTTACCTTTGTCTGCTTTTGTAAATATTATGTCATGTTTTATTGATTTATTTTTAATTGAAACGGCTATTTGGTTTTCATTGTAACAGGAATTATTAGTTTCACTACCTACATCGGTAATAGATTTTGCAATGATGCTTTTTTCTATGTTATTGGCAGTTTTATTTAACGCTACTTCACATTCTACACCTAAATATTCTAAATTTTTTTGATTATTATGTTGAGGCAAGAGTGGTTAATACAGTTTTAAAAATGGCGTCCGAGCGGAATTAATTCGTGGTCGGTGGAGGGGAATTAATAAAATCCGTGTACTCAAAAAATGAAACTGATTCTGCAAACATATGCTGCGATTAATATCGCCGGAGCTTGTTGATCGATTTTGATCATAATTTTTTAAATTTGTATGTACTCGTAGTCTTATAGAGTACGTTATGTACACACATCCCCACCTAACATTACAAAATGTTAGGGGGAACTCCCCTTATCACTCAGGGATATGAAAAATAGATTACGACCGATTCTCAGACCTACCCAATATACATATATAATTTCATAAAAATCGGTCAAGCGGTCTCGGAGGAGTATGGAAACTAACACTGTGACAGGAGAATTTTATAGATGAAAATATATAGATGGCTATTAACAAATAGGGGTTGGTGATAAAAGAGTGAAAATTAAGTGTTGTATGTACTTTTTAATTCTAAATCATATAAAATTAAGGTAGATAATTTTGTAAAAAAAAATTTAAAAAATGTCAGGGGGGCAGCCCCCCCTTATAACTTATGGGTATAAAAAATAGATTAAAACCTCTCCTCCGTCCTATAAGATATACGTGTAAAATTTCATAAAAATCGGCCAAGCCGTTTCGGAGTAGTATGGTAACAAACACTGTTACAGGAGAATTTGATGTATATAGAAGTAACTGCGAATTAAATAATAAAAGTGGCTAACTTTGAGCCTAATTAACCTAGGCAAAAAGTTTTTTTCTGAAAACTCGTGTAAAAATACCAGCTTTTGAAATCCTAAAGTACACTCACCGGCACAAAATTCCGCCACCCAAAATTTTTGATTAAGTTTGACAATTTATAACTTTATTATTTGTGCTCCGATTTTCAAGATTATTGCACCAGTTTGTAGGTACATGTATTCATATTGTTTGGTAATATTCCGGTAACAAAAAAACTTTGCTTGCCTGTCATTGTACAGGGGTGAAAGGAAGCGTTGTATTTTCTCCTAATTTTAAAAAATTCTGTGGAAAAATGGAATAGCTGATTTTGTTTCATAGTCCTGTCATATTTTCCCGGAGGCATCACTAACATTTTGTTTTTTGCCGAATATCTTTTTTGTTGTAAGAGCTGTACCATTTTTTGTAAATAAAAACACTGATTGACTCGTACAATTGAGGTTGGATTGATAAGATTAGAATGGCCCGTATGCAGCCCAGATCTCAATCATATTGAGCATCTATGGGATGAATAAAAGAAGCTATTTGCCGTCATCCTAGGCCTCCAGAAAATTTGGTACAGTTATGGCCCTGGTAGAGGAATATCGGGCTATTCCCCAGGCAAGGAAAACACATCTTTATTAGATGCTAAACAGATTGCGAGCAGTCGTTGCTGTAAGAGGTGGACATAACCGCTATTGAATTGTTTTGTTTTGTTAATTTTAGTGCGTTTGATATTTTTAATTAAACAAACCTTCAAAGCAGTGTTTTTAATTACAGCTCTTACAAGAAAAGAGATATTCAGATAATTCAAAAAACAAGACCTTAGTGATACCTCCAGGATAATACAAAAGGAGTATGAAACAAAATCAGCCCTCCAATTTTTCCACAGAATTTTTTAAAATTAGGAGAAAAAACAACGCTTACATTCACCCCCGTATAATGCCATCTAAGCAAAAAATTTTTGTTACCGGAATAATAGCAATTGACATCAATACATGTACCTACAAATTCGTGCAAGAATCTTGAAAATCGAAGTACAAATAATAAAGTTATAGATTGTCAAACTTAATTAAAAATTTTGGGTGGCGGAATTTTGTGCCGGTGAGTGTAGATTTACTCTATGGTCAATATTAACAAAGCTATTCAAATTGTTTATAAGCCAAAAATTACTCTATTTTACTAAACTTTTTTCGGAGTGATAGAAACGACTTTTTAATGATTTTTTTCAACACTTTGAAAATATAACTATTCTTCTTGCATGTGGTTTCCACAGAATTGTCATGTCATTATTATTTTCTGAATAATAACATTGCGAAAAAAAAGCTCTTTGCGATAAACAAATTGAATAAAATTTAAACTAATTGACGAATAGTCTTAAAATTTTGTGTGCATTTTATGGAATGCTTGACTTAACTTTTATTGCAATATGAAAGTCTTAAGGCTATTTCCGCAAAAGTTATAGCATATTTTTTATTTTTGAAATTTTAGTTTTATATTGCAATTTCCGAAGCAAAAAATGATCGGACCAAAATTCAAAAAGTGCCATTTTAAACCTTGGCTGATTTACTAAAATATGAATACTCTAAATAATATACATAATTACCCTATTTTATCTGTAGTGATTTAAACGAAAAAACTGCCATTTTTGACCCTTATTTGTTAATAACTAAGTTTCTCGTCCGAACTGTGACGGGCATTTTTGTATTTATAATTTATTAGGTATACAGTACCCAAAAAATCCATTTGCAACCTGGCTGCTCAAGTGTCCCGACCAAAACCTTGTTTCTCTGGACTATAATACATGTAGACATTTCCATATCCACAATTATTGGGATCCAAGCTAGCCGTGCAAAAAATTACGTATGTCTTGTTTTAATCTGAATTTATATCATTGGTTTATCAATTAATTGTGATTAACATTATAAAACATAAAAATCAGTAAAAACATTTAACACAACTTAAAAAAAAGAATTAACAAAATTATAAGTAACAATAATAAATAAAATCAAACAAGATGCTGTATATATATCCACCACCAGCATCCCTACATAACCTAACTTTTCTTGCTAAGTTGACGTACACTGCAAAGTTGACGTAAACTGGAAAGTATATCTGAATTAAGAATAGACATGCACTGTATAGCTATCTCTGTCGTTCAGAGCCACCTATGGTGACAATAATTTTGGATCACACGTTATTATTACATATTTAGTAACTTTTCTGAAACGGCACTGCTTTTAAAAGTCAGAGAGGTAGGAAACTGTGGTGTAAAACTAAAAGACAGGTGGCCCTCGTTTCAAGGGCTCGTGCTCTCTCGTGCTTCCAAAATCTACTTTTCGTCTTTATGGCTGTGTTTTTTTATTAATTATTTTGATGGCTGTTAGTTGGTAGTAGAGCACGTGATAGAGTGATTTCTGGCAAAGAGCCGTGAAGGTAAAAATAGAACCACAGGCTTGGTAGTTACCTGATAATTACTTAATTCATATAAAAAGAAGCTTTTCTACTAAGTTTAATAATGTTTGGTTAATTAAAGTGTTTGATATGTTCACAATATAATATAAATATTAAAATATATTAATGTTTATTTAAAAATTATTCCTAGAAAAACAAAAGGAAAAGTTGAGCAAAAATATATTGCAAATAAACCAAAACCCTAAAAAGAAAGTGAAAAGTTATAAAAGCCATAACGCATTGTACCACCCATAATATGTTGTTATTCATCTTCTTATTTTACTTGGGCATATTGTCTATTTCTCTTGCTAAGGTTTTTTTGTCGTAGATACCATCTCTTCCTGGGACGACCTTTGCTTCTTCATTCTGTTCCATTCTTCTTTAACGTCTTGCATCCATTCATTTATGTTAATTATTCTGCACATATTTTTGATCCCATTACTCCTTATTTTATTCATCAATTATTCCTCTTAAGATTCTCATTTCATTTTTGTTCTTAAATATCTTCATGTTGAGCTAGTTTTAGGTATTGCTTCTGAGTTGTAAGTCATAACAAACCGAATATAACAGATTAAATTTGTATAAAATATGTGCGTTTTGGTTGATATTATTACGTGTCTGTTTTTCTATATTGTACCGTTGAGGCTACATAGGGTGGAAGCGTAAGTGAGGCTAAGCCTGGCAGCTTTTGAGGTATGGGTATTCAGACATATCAGACGACTACTAAAAATAAGGTCCTTAGACGGCTGAACCAAAAAATACAACTGGTTAATATAATAAAGATACGCAAACTGCAATACACATCCGTCACATAAGGTGCCCTTAAAAATATAATCTTTTACATCTGATCATTCAGGAAAAGATCCAAGGTAAATGTGGTCCTGGTATAAGAAGAACATCTTCTTCTTCTTCTTCTTCTTCTTGTAATAGGACTATGTCCTGTTTCTTCTGTTACAGTCTTTGCTGCGATCCAGAGCTCCAACTCTCGTACCATCGTTTTTTTGGGTCTTCCTATGGTCGCTTGGTGTTGGGCTTCTGTGTTTTCGCCCAATGCGCCATACGGTCAGGGTCCATCCGATCTACGTGGTCTCTCCACATGCGTCGCCGCGCTCTTGTCCATCTCACTACGTCTTGAACGCCTAGCTCTCTCAATGTGTCTTCGTTTCGTATTCTATCTCTGAGTGTGATACGTCTTATGGATCTTAGGGTTTTCATCTCTGTTGTTCTCATTATTTGTTTGGTCTTTGTTGTCTCGGCCCTTGTCTCAGCTGCGTATGTCAGTACGGGTCTAACACATGTCTTATAAATGCGGACTTTGCTTTCGATGCTCATATATTTATTCCGCCAGATTATATCCCTCAGGAAACCAGATATTCTCGCTGCTTTCGTTGCCTGCTGTTTTGATTCTTGCCACAGATGCCTGTCGCTAGATATTTCCACACCTAAGTATCTGCAATCCATTACCTGTTCGATTATATGGTCGTCCACTACTAATTTACATCTAATTGGGTTCCATATATTACCATCGATTGGGTTTTCTCTTCGGATAGTGTCAGGTTATACTTTTCGGCGGTTATTTTGAATTTTTGTAGTAGGCGTTGTAAGTCATCTTCGTTTTCGGCTATTAAGATTGCATCATCTGCGTAGCAAAGTATTCTCATGGTTCGGTTACCCATTTTGTATCCCTGATTCATTATGTTAACACTATCTATAACTTCATCCATTATTAAATTAAATAGGAATGGACTGAGGCTGTCCCCTTGTCTAATGCCTGCATTGATTTTGATTTCTTCCGTGAGCCCGTGTGTGGTTTTAATTCGTGTTTTGTTGGATCTATTGAGCTCTTTGATTATGTTTCTATACCTCTGACCTGTGTTTTTCTTTTCAAGGATAGTGAGCACGTCCTTTAATCGTACTCTGTCGAATGCTTGTTTCAGATCTACAAAGCATGTGAACATGGGCTTGTCGAATTCTATTGATCGAATTCTATGAAGAAGAACATCGTAGCTAAAAAATCTACCGAAAACCGACTACATCATTACTCAAAGCTGCTGTCAAGTCAAGATAGCGAATATGGTAGCCAACATGATATCCAAGGATTGATAACGGTAATGGAACTAGAAGAAGAAGATTCGTTGAGTCACCCCGCTGTTTAGCTTGCTTGTGTAAAGTGTCACTTTCTAAATATTGTTGTCACTTGAGGACATGTAAACAAATACCTGAAACGGAATATTTGAGCTAAGAATTGAAAGATCTACAAAAATCATATGCTCTACTCTAAAGTATACCAATCTGTATGTTAAAAATAGTCGACCGCAAAATCGACCAAAAACGAAAACCAAGAGATAAAGGTCAAAGGGTTTTATACATTATAAACATACACACACTCAAACTTATATGGAATCATCTAATATTTTTCTTATTATTTCGCGCGAATTTAAAAAAACAAACACACGAAGTCAAACAATATTAATTTTAAAGCAATTTAATAACAAATACATAACAATTATATAAAACAATAAACAAACAAATTGAAACTACCTGTTTTAAAGTCAATCGCATAAAAAATTTCAATGCAAAACGAATAATGTTTAAATTATTTTTATTTATTTTTTTTTGGTAGTCAGTCAGTGTTATTACCTCTAGTCCTTATGCAAGCTTGTTTGCGTGAGCACGCTCCTAATCAAATTATCAACATTTTGTTGTGGTAGGTTGCTTCATTCTTCAAGAGCAGCTTGTACTAGCCGCGCGGTGTTTTGTGGATTATCTCGGCCAGATCTAATTTTTCTTTTAAGCATATCCCACAAGTACTCTATAGGGTTAATCTCGGGTGAGCAAGCAGGCCACTCCAAACAAGGGATACCTTCTGCTTTAATGATGTCTCTAGTCACTCTAATGATATGTGGAGGTCCATTATTATGCATGAAAATTAAATTTTCTCCTGTTGCACCTCTCCAGAGTCTAACTACAGGTTATCAACATACCTGTGAGCAGTTAAAGTTTATTGGATGAAAATTATAGGAGTTTTTTTACGGATTACAAGTCCTCTCCAGAATATTACACTTCCCCTTGTATATTTGTGAACAGATCTGACAGTTTTCGTTCTTGCTTGTGTTCCTCGACCTCTAAGTACACGATTTCGTGGGTCATCTGATTTTACACAAATCCTGACTTTTTCTGAAAATACCACATTTTGTCAATTCCCAATGTTTCAGTTTTGGTGGTGAAGACACCAATTTAGGCGATCAATCTTGTGCTGCCTGGATAACTCGAGAACCCATAACTGTCTCCTGCTGTATACTTCTTGACACGAAGTCTTCTTATCATCGTTTCAACTGAAACAGTTACACCTGTAGCTTCCAAAATCTGCCTTTGGAGCTGAAGGTGAGAAATGGATAGATGTCTTCCAGCTGATTGGCCCATTAAACGATCGTGGCGAGCCGTTATTACTTTTTGGCGGCTTTCCCTTGCTTTATTTTTGAGCTTCCTAGTTCCTCTTACCTAGCATAGGTTTTGGACACAACGCCCTGTATTACGCCTAGCTCTACAGCTATGTCCCTCTGAGAACATTACTTGCTGCACAAGACCAATAATCTTTCCCCATTGTAAGTTATATTTGACTAAAGTACTTGGGCTGTAGTACTATAGGAGAGAGAACCAGACAAGACACACAGTTAAAAAAATCTAACTTAATGATTTGATTTTGAAGCAAGAGTAGAAACTGTTTATATTTGCAGAAATATTTATTCAGGCAAACATTATTACAATCTAAACAAAAACTTTACACTAAAAACCCGCCTTATGGCATCTTCAATAAGAAGATCTAACAGTAGTGCATTTTTATCTTTTAAGACCGATCAAAAAGCAATAAATACAGCGGCAGACAAATTACGAAAAATTATGTCATGAGATATGTCCGCGCCAGAAACTTTTAATTAATAATAAGAGACGTGGAAGAACAAACAGCTCAAGCTGCTGGGAATGCTTTTAAAATTGGTATCAAATTAGATGGGGTCATAGTCCTCATAAATAATCTAGTTACACCTATAAATAGAAGTATATCGGCGAAATAGGTTCACTGCAACCGCACGTATTTACTCGGTGTGAAAATGTGCATAGACTGGACGAAGATGACGACGACCACAGAGACATAGTACAAGAGCTAGACAGTTTTAATTTACAATCAATTTTCTATTTATTTAAATCTGATTTAATTCATTTGATATCGAATTTGCCTTTGCGTTATACAGAGTCATTTATTCATTATGGTAGGGGAGCAAAGTATGCTAAATGTGCAGTCACTCGAGCGCTTTGGGGACCTATTGGGTTGTGAAGAGTAGGTCCTAAAACCAAAAAAAGTTAAGTAAAGTTTTCCATTTTAGTGGGCGCTTGCCACTTTTTAATTTAATTTTCCATTTCCAACAATCGTTTTTTCCGATTATAACGCTATCTATCCATAATTCGAAAAAATATTTCGAATAAAAGTTACTTATTTTTACGTAGGGAATCCAAATCTGCAATAAAAAATGAGGGTCCCCATTTAAGATTTTAAAGTAACCCCCCACCCCACCTCTGTGGGGGGTCGTGTTTGTTGCCATTCGATAGATTTTTCAAAAATATTGAATAAGTGTATTTTACAATTTTTCGATCTGATGTTCATTTCGCGAAATATCGTGGGATTCGTATTTAAAATATTAAATTTACCCCCCCCCCCACGTCTCTCCGTGGGAAGTCGTGTTTGGTATCATTCGATATATTTTTAAAAAATATTGAGCACATATTTTTTAGTTTTTCGATCTGTCATTCATTTCGTGAAATATTCGCTTTTTTTCTTGTGAAACTTTGGGATTCGCCCATTTTCTTACGCCCGGCTCAAATCGTCAGATTTTTGAAATATAGACTCTTTTGCATGTACTTAACTTACCTTATCTTCATCTGACAATTTCGAGTTTTTTTAAGGATAGATTTTTTTTCGGGCCCCCCTTAACGAATTCCCCTGTGTTAAGAGCCAATATATGGTAGAGGTACATCTACAGGGTACCAGGTTTCTCCCCATATGATAATCTGACGCGCTCGAGTAACTGCAAAAATCCCCGCTTGGGCTCCCCTACCATTATGAATTGGAGAGGCGTTATCCACAAGTCAGTCTTTCTCTCTCTCTATCAATATCTCTCTACCCCTTTCTCTCGATCTCTCTTCCTCTCTCTCACTCTCTCTCTGTATTTCTCCCTTCCTCTATCTCTCTTTCAATATATCGGATAAAGATTATTTAATTCAAAAAAGGAAAAGTAAATACCTAGGGCAAAAAATAAGGTGATAATAATATAAAAATATCAAGTAGCTACAAGGAAAAAGCAACAATAAATATAAAAAATTCGATTGGTACAGGCAAAAATGTTGCGTTTCTTGTAGTTTTGTCGCATTAATGAAAACTTAAGAGTAATAGGATCAGAGCAAATGGCTTCAGGAAAGCTATGGGGACACGGGAAGCAATATTATGTCTTCAAACTCTGGCACAAAGGTGCAACAAGCAGACCTTTTTGTCTGCTTTATAGATTCTGAAAAACCGTTCGGCCGGGTGCAGCACGCGACCTTGATACGTCGATTGAACGAGATCGGAGTTGACCAAAGAGATTCTAAGATTAAAGAAGCTATTTAATGGAAATTATAAAAAAACAACAATTATGAAGACTAATGGTCAAGGCCAATTGAAATACAACAAGGTGTCAGACAGGGTTGTGTGCTATCATCGATACTACTGTTTAACGTCTACTCTTTATGATATTTGCGAACGCTTTATCGCACTCTTCAGAAGAAATCAGAATAAACGGTCAAAGAGTAAATATCATCCGCTACGCAGACGACACTGTTTTAATGACTGTTTCGGACCATAGTCTTCAGATACTGTTAAATAGGGTTACTCAGTTGTGAAAAAATGGGGATGAAGATCAATACTGCGAAAACCAAAGTTATGAAAATATCAAAGAACACAAATTTACCCCCTCCAGTATATGTGAACCACCAACAGCTGGAATACGTAAACCAACACAAATATCTTGGCTGCTGGTTCAACAATCAACTTGACTATAAACAAGAAGTAAAAGTGAGAGTAGAGATATCCCGACAATGCTTTATCAAAATGAAAAGCTTATTTTGTAACAGTAGCATTAATATACTAGCTAATTTTGTAACAGTAACATCGGAAGAAGACGAATTTCATGGCTGAAGTACCTGCGAGAATGGTTTGGATGCAACTCAAAATAACTATTTAGAGCTAACCTCCGAATTGCTAACCTCCGTAGCAAAGATGGCACCTGAAGAAGAAGCACTAATATCAGCCTTAGATGTCGTTTTCTGCATTGCTATGTATGGTCAATACTTTTGTATGGAACGGAGATCTGAACATTCAACATAACGCTAATGAATAAGTTAGAAGCCTTTGAAGTCTGGCTTTATAGAAAAATGTTGAAAATACCTTGGACAACTCACGCCACCAACGAAAATGTTCTAAGGAGAATTAATAGGTACAGATACGGAGCTGCTAAAGATCAATAAAGTTAGAAAAGTTAACTACCTGGGATACATAATGAGAAACGAAAAGTACCTACCGCCTCGCGCAACTGATCATCCAGGGTATGATTGAAGGAAAACGGGGTCCCGGTAGGCGCCAGATTTCATGGCTTAGAAATATCAGAGCCTGGACCAGCCTTGATTCAACATCTTTGTGTAGGCATTGGACAGAGACAGATTTGTCAAAGTAGTCGCTAACCTCCACTAAAGGATACAACACCACAAGAAGAAGAAAGAGCAATAACATTAACAAAGATGATGCCAAACTTGTAGGTTCATGGACAGGTAGAAGCAGAATTCTTATGAAAGTGGTTCACTTCACCATACTATACGCAGCATCAGTATGGCAGTAATTATGGAATAAAAATACAAGAGAAGTCTAGACAAGGGTCCTGTTGACTTTTTATTTATGTATTTAATCACGGCTCCTAAAAGAAGTCAAATTTTAAAAAATGACTCTGGCTATCAAGGATATATGACATCTCAGAATGTCAAACTAGATGTCAGATTTTATGTTGGTTGACTGGTGTCAGCTCTCAAACTATACGGAACTGCATGGTTAGGATAAATAACGACACAACTAACTATTATACTCAACACTCAATTACCTGGCCTTAACATGGTACATTCCTGACAAATGACCATAACAAAATGAGACTCACATATAATTTTTTATTGTGAGCGTGGCGTTAGAAATTACTATACAATATCTTAAATATCTCAAGCGCTGTTTCAATTTTAAATTGTAGATAAGTATAGTTGGGAAATTATCTATTGTCTATTTTCCAGACTTTTGATATTTTTATGCAGATTAAATGCACCAATGGTTTTTTAATATTAGCCTTCGTCAGAAAATATATATGGACAGACTGACGATTATAACCCAGGTAGTGATCATCGAATGGTCCGAGTTAAAGTTAAAATATGTAGACAAGGAAAAACACTTCTACTGAAAATATAAATTTTATCCAATGAATGCATTAAACGGACTATTCGAGAAAGCCAAAAAACATTGTCCAAAAAGAAAGAACGAAGAAATAAAAAGCAGCGAAACCAAAACCCTAATGAAATAGATACACAATACAAAAGAGAATATAAAAATATGTACAAGTAAAGAAGAAATTGAAGATGAATCAAGGAGTACCTACATAAAGCAATCAAAAAATATTTCAGAAAATATAGTAACCAAAAAATTCAACAAATGATAGTTGCAAATAAAAGCTGAAAAGTACTTCAAAGAAAATTAAAAACAGGTAAAAGTCAAATAATCAAATTAAAAGACAAACAGTGTCAAATAAACAGCACTAAATACAAGGTGGATAGATGTACGCTATGTAGGTATAGATCAGGGCATTAGCACAAAATACATTGATTTTTAAATATAGCACCTAGAGACTTGAAACTGTCTACTATACCAAAGGAAATGCATAATTGCTTTTTAAAGTGTATAACATGTCTAAATCAGAATATTAAGCGCCAAATCTTGTTATTCGGGGGTTTTTTGGGGTCACTGAACACAAATACGTAACCAGAACCGACGAAGACCCCGGTGCCCAGGGTTACTGCTCAGACACGTCACCTGGAGTTTGGAGAGTTTTCGACACTCAATTGATGCAAACAGATTACTCGGTGGTTTTTGGGATCACTGAGCACGAATACGTCATCAGGACCATCACTGCTAAGGCACGTGATGTTCTGGAGTTATGAGGTTTCCGACATTAAATTGATGCAAATAGATTACTCGGAAGATTTTGGGGTTGCTGACTACGAATACGCCATCAGAACCGACCTCCGAAAACCGAAAACTCTCGAAATTCCAAAAGATGACGTGCATATCAGCCACCTTGGGCACTAAGTGCACCAATGGTCGGTTCTGATGACATATTCGTGTTCAGCTCCAAAAAAGTCCCCGAATAATCTGCTTGTATCAATTTAGTGCCAAAAACCTTCGAAACTCCAGAAGATGACGTCCCTCAGCAGTGATTCTGGGCACCGGGTGCTCCGGGTGTCTGTTCTGATGACGTACTCATGTTTAGAGATCCCAAAATCCCCGAGTAATCTGTGTGCATCAATCTGGTGCCGAAAACCCTCGAAACTCCAGAAGATGACGTGCCTTAGCAGTGACCCTGGGTACCAGATGCATCGTGGAGTCGGTTCTGATTGCGTATTCGTGTTCAGTGATCCCAAATAACAAAATCTGGCAATACAAATCGGCAATTTAAAATGCAATTAGATATAGATTTCCATCTATTTTTCTACTGTAGACTCGTTTCCTGAATGTTGTTCTGAAGCTATTTTCTTGTGGCATTTTTGCAATTAACTGGTTTTGATGGGAAATAAGCCACAATTTTACTAAAAAAAAAGATTAACGTTTCGACGCCCAAATCGGGTGTCGTTGTCAAAATACAAAAAATATTAATATTTTGACTAACATTTATGATTAACATTAACATGATTAACATTTTGACAACGACACCCGATTTGAGCGTTGAAACGTTAATTCAATCTTTTTTTTTAGTAAAATTGTGGCTTATTTCCCATCAAAACTAGTTAATCGTTTCCTGAAGTCATCCTGAACATAATGCAAACAGTTGCATACGTCTTCTTATTAAAAATCGATTTATTCCGGTGTTTGAGTGCTAAATGCCCTTATCCAGTTTGTGTTATTCCAAATAAATTTGAGAATTTGATTTTGTCAAATAAAATAAGCTAAGGATAAAATAAAAATCAACACAAAAAAGTTTAAGCTTTTAATCTAATAACACATAAAATGACATTAAAAATATCATTTTATATTCTACCAGATTAAAACAATAGGCCAGGGTAATAAAGATTTTCTTGGGACACTCAAAGATCCAGGTAGCTGACTACTTTTTTAGTTATTGTAGACCTATAGAAAGAAAACCTACCTGTTTCCTGCCTAGAGTTCACGAAATTTAGTGCAAAAATCGCGAGTTTTTCGATTTTTTGCACCCCATTCAAAAGCTAAATAGTTGGCATAAAATTACAAAATTCAATTTTTTAGAACATTGGAAAACCTTCAAAATGCCTATTTTTTAAAATTAAAAAGTTAATTTTAAACAACCTTAAAACTTTAGTGTTTCAACCAAAGTTGGGTATTGGGGTACTTAACAAACCCTCAGAATTTGAGACCGATCCATTAATTAGTTTAAGAGTTATCCTAATTGTTTATTCCACAGACCTTTATTTTGCAATAAAATAAGACAAAAAATAATGAAGATAAGGCAATTCTGAGTACGCCAAATGAAAGTAGAAGAGTGATAGTATCAAACTGTATTTTAATTCACAGCAATTTTGTTTATAATAATTAAGGAATCTTATTAATGCCATTTTAAAGAATTTAATTTGTATTTTTTCTTAGAAAATTTGCACAAACATTGTACCTTCACAGTACCCTCTACGATTTTTCAAAAATGTAGTTCAAACGATTACTTGGGAAAATCTACAAATCCACCGAATTAAAATGCCGAAAAGCAATTTCAAATTAATACAATTTTCTGTATCTCCGGATCAACTCAATGGATTTTGATCTTTCTTTTTTTAATTGGTATGTAATTTCTACGTACATTACAAATATGCAATTTGTTTAAATACAGACTAATTTGTTTAAACAATTCATGAAAAAATACTTTTTTTTACAAAAATTTATTTTTTGAAGTTATACTTCTTTAGGCGCGATTGAGATTGAGGGTGAATTTATATTAATCTGCGCGGATGCGCACACCGACAGTATGGTATTAGTCGTTATACGGGCTCTGATTGGGTGTTCAAATGATCTGTCATAATAAATAATTGTTCAATATGAAGGTAAACAAATGTATAATATATTAGTTTTATTGTTGTGAGGACAGAAACAAAAAAGTTGATAATTGTAGTGACTTTTAAATAATTTTTAAAAGCAACAGGTACGTAATAATTGTAAATGTATCATAGGTACCTACCTATTTGAACCTACCAAAATACATAGTATGTAATACTTTTATTTACATAATTTGATTACCATCAAAATTTCTATCAATATTCACCTAATATATTGTTTTCTTACTCTATGTTTTGTTGTATTTTTTCAATTCTAAATCATTTCAATTCAAAATCAAAGTAATTTAATTTAATTAAAAAATGTCAAAAGTTTAATCCGTTTAGTTAGTCGATCTTCGCACGTAATGACACATTGTCTCCGTGGCGAAGCGTTTAAGGCGAATGAACCCCAATACCAATCGCGCTGATAAGCTGGTTCGAATCCCAATAGAAACTTTTACTTTTTAATTTTTTTATTACATATGATTGTAAGTATATTTATTATATAATTTTATTTTCAGAAAATACGTATTTAGTTAAAAAAATTTCCGACAATTAATGTTCAGAAATCATTTCTGGCATTTTTAATGTGTTTGTGTGTGTTTTATTCTTTTATTATTTTAATTTTTGGCAGTTTTAATAAAAATGTTTGAGAAGTAGTAAGTATAAATTAATTTAATATTTAAATAAAATATAATTAAAAAGTATATTAATTTCGTTTAAATCATATAATAGAAGTATAACTTCTTACGTGCGTACAAAGTACACACACATTCTTTTTTAATCATAGTATCATTAATGATCATATAAAAAGTTTAAAGTACACTTTAATAAATAATAGTTATTTATGTACCAAGTCAGTAAAGTGACTCTTTATCGAACGAGTCTGATATTACGAGAAGAACGAGCGTAGCGAACGAGGCGAGTAACAGACAAGTTCGATAAGGAGTCTTTACTGACGTGGTGCATACAAAATTTTATCGCCGACATATATTTTTTAAATTTAATGCCGTCCGAACCACTGGGGTTAGAAACGAAAACAATGGAAAATACATATTAAAAATAAAAAGAGATTGTAATATTAAGTAAATACATATGTACTAACAAAAAGTATACCTGAAAAATTTGTGATACAATTAAATGTCTTTTATTCCTATTTCCGTTAAAAACTGTATGATATTGTTGATGTTTGTATTGTCTCTAAGAAGCTCAGATATGTATCTGGGAAGGTTGAGTTTACTTCTCGTTTGCTGGTATATTTGACAAATCGGTTAAGATATGTTTTATTGATATAACATAATATTTGCCAACATAATTTGATATTGGTTTTAACACTTACTTGCAATTTACAATTTAAGAACTTTTTAAATTTTAGAAGTCATAAGAATTTCAGAACAGTGATGACAGATAAGTTGCAAGATGGCCGGTTTCGATTTTTAATCTATAGTTATCAATATTGAATAATTACTAAAACGGTAAAGTTTTAATTTATTTTATATGAATATAATTATAAAATTCTACAGAATTTCACTTTTTGACATAAATTTAATTGAAAATTCCACACCTGTAATTTTGAACCAGTCAAAATACGTTATTTTGACAGATCACCATGGCAACGGAGGTATTTTATCGGAAATTTTTTGCTCGTGGGGTACCCAACAGCGAATTATAGTGGAAATTTTTTGACGTTTACAACAACAGAACATTTTTGACAGACTGGTTTTTAATATTTTGAACAAAACGCCAAAAAATAATTTTCTATCACTTGTAGTTACTCAAAACTTATGTAAAATTGAAGAATATACTATTTTCTATCTTGAAATGGTATTCCCATGCAACTACAATGAGTAGAGATTACGAATTTGAAAGCCTAAATAATTGCTGACAAAGCTATGGCGCGCTATTAATCTGTTCATGCAGCTTTGGATTTTCAAATGCAAATTTGGTGTGGAATTTTCTTACCGAATACCACGCGAAGTCAAATTAATATCCGGAAATTTTTTTTTGATCATGAATATTTTTAGAAAATTTCCCTCGTCTGCGACTCGGGAAATTTTCAAAATATTCATGATCTCAAAAAAATTTCCGGAAATAATTTGACCTCTAGTGGTATTACTAGTGATAATATCGCAAATTGCGTAGAATATTTTTAATACCTAATTAAAGTAAATAAATTGTAAGTCCACTCAAATACTCGCCATTTGATTACTGCCATCGACCACTTACATTCAATCTCGGTTAATTTGATTAATCGCGGCAGGTAAAGTAAAATTCTTCTTTCAGTACAATAAAGTGTTAATTTACTGCCGCAAATGAGGGCAAATGAGTACAATAAAGAATGACTTTAGTGACGGTTGGCGATAAATTATTTTTATTAGATAATTATTTATTGAAGATAATTTATTTATTAAAGTATACCTTAACTTTTTTTGGGAAAAAATTATTTTTTCAAAAATTGTTTAAACAAATTAGACTGTTTATTAATTAATAAATGTCTAGACAAATTGCATATTTGTAATGTACAGAAAAATTACATACAAATTAAAAAAAGAACGATCAAAATATATTCGGCTCGCAGCCCCAGAATCCGAGCCATCTAAAAATGCAAGCCATACGGATTTTGAGACTATAGAAAGATGAGGGAATTTTACAATTTATAATCCACATCCCATCTGCTCAGGCGGTAAATTTTTAACGAGAATGGTTCCCTTTGTACTCCAAAAAGAGTAAATATATAAATTAAAAATGAATAAACATTTTAAATTTCGTTGCAACCCGAAACTGCAGTCGTACCATATTCTAGTTGAATCAGGGAGTACAGCCAAACATCTCTACCGGTTTCGGAGCTTCTTAGCCCCTCATTAGGAGATACATATGCTTTTCTCTCTGACTGAACCAGGATAACAGATCAGGTACTGAATCAGGTATTTTCCAACCAGGAGAGATGCTTGCTGTACTCTCTGATTGAACTAGAATACGAGAAAATGGTACGACTGCAGTTTCGGGTTGCAACAAAATTAAAAATATTTGTTCATTTTCAACACAAAAAAGTTAAATAATATTAAAAATAAAATAAAAATTCCATTTTTATTCAGCTGCAATGCGAAGGCAAAACAATCTTAATTTTCACTTAGAATACGGAGCGCAGTCCATCAATCTGAATCGACGATTTTCGACTCTTATTGGAGTCTCATCGTAGAGACGTAGGCCTGCTGCTCCAATTGCTATTTTTCAATATTATTAATGTCGCTATTAGGATTGAAAACTTTACCTTACCTTTCAGTTGCCAGATGACGCTAGTCACCTAATCCTTTCACGTCAGTTGCGGTGTGGGGGATAAACTCTCGTTCTTGGTCAATTAGAGTATGGAGCAGCAGGCCTACGTCTCTCCGATGAGACTCCAATAAGAGTCGAAAATCGTCGATTCAGAGTGCTGGACTGCGCTCCGTATTCTAAGTGAAAAATAAGATTGTTTTGCCTTCGCATTGCAGCTGAATAAAAATGGAATTTTTATTTTATTTTTACATATATTGGTCTTTACTCCTTTGAGTAACTAGGTCCATTTTCTGTTGGAATTTACCAGCTGAACAGACGGACTCGTGAATTGTAAGTTTTTTGAATTCCCTCTTGTCTTCTTCGCTTCAGCATCCATCTGGCTTGCAATTTTTAGAAGCCATGGAGGTGTCACCAGGGAAATGGACCAATAAGTTTTCAATTTAAAAATCTTTTAGTAATATTTTTAATATTTTTCAATATTATTAATATCGCTATTAGGACTGAAAACTTTACCTTACCTTTAAATAATATTGTTAACAAACAAAAAATAACAATAAAGCATTAGCGCGTGCCTGAAGTGTTAAACGAACATTTTCGAATGAAACTACATATTAACTTAATACACAGTTGTATTGTTCAGTTTAAGAAACACCTACAAACATTGATCAGCCATTTGTATTTCTCGAGTGGCGTTTGTACGAGCTCCGGTTCCGTTTCTTTATTTATTGTTTTGTTATTAAAAAGGTGGCTCAAGCAGCGATCTGCCGCACTACACCGACAATTAAGATGCACGGCACGGTTACATTACCGGCTTGCTGGATATTATTCGCGTATTGAAATTCATCCAACGTTTCGGTTACTTCCTGTACCCGTCGGAGCCAGATAAATGATAAATGGAGATATATAGGAAGAGTTTATTAAACTCGTACACAAATCATTTTCATAATCCAATATGGATTATAAAAGTCAATATTTTTAGCAGGAGCAGAATAGAATAAAAAGGTTAATTATTTAAAAATGTATAAACATTCTCAATTTCTTTGCAACACGAAAATGCAGCAGCTGCATAATACTATGGTCAAATCTGAGAGTGCAGGAAGAGTCTATACCGGTTTCGGGGGTTGTTTCCCCCTCATCAGTAGTCCCATATCCTCTTCTTTCAGATTCTTCCACGTACCACACTTTGGGCCCTTCCGAATTGCAAAGAAAGAAATGTCACGGATGAACTAGGGCCATCTACCGAAAAACAAAGTAAGTTATCAATCGAAGTAGCACAAAAAACGACAATAAATATCGTCTCCATACCACCAGATTGATAATAGGTGGAATACTTTCTTTGGTTACACCTCCTGAGATTTTCAAAATTTATAGATCATACAGGATGCCGAGGATACTTTGTTTTTCTACATCATAATGAAATTTTAAACATACAAAATTATACACAACAACAAATAACAATGCAGGATAGCAGTGGCGGCCCGTCAAATAATTTGATACATCAAAATGAAATTTCAAACATACAAAATTATACACAACAACAAATAACACAACATTTTTGTGGTCCACAACAGCAAGAAGACCTATCTTCTCAACAAGAATGGATAGAAGTTTCAAATAATAAGAGACTAAGAAGCCCTGAACTTATTGGCTCTAGGAAACAAACCAAAATCAGTGATTACTGGCTGCAGAAACCGCTAAGCCGATGCCGCACTGCAGGAGGCTAGATGGTGGCTTGGAGGGTGGATTTTAAAGGTGGATGGTGGAGGGTCGCTGCATCCTGGACGCAGTGAAAGAGTGAAATGAAGTCAGAAGTCAGTATCCAACTGATCGCTGAGGAATCTTTTGTTTTATTTGTTACGTTACATTTGGTTTGTTTTTTAGCATATCGTCATATTAGAGGTAAAACTCACTCACTAAACTTTTCAGAAAATGGAGAAAAATCTACTTAAAAGCAAAAATTGCTTTTTAAATTCACCTGACTTGAATATTGGATTTTTTAAGGCAAATGCAAAGAATTAATAAAACAGATATTTTAAGCCATGTTTCGTCACATAGTGGGTCTGCTGGGTCCCAAATTGCCCTTATTTTATACACAGCACTTATTACGCTTTCGTCCATAGCGAGGCTACCCGGATGGATTATCAAACACGACTGATATGGGTGGATAGACGCCTGGCGGACCACCGGGTGGGTAGATGGTAGTGGGATGCCACTGCGGCTACCGTCGTTGTATTATTCGTGGTATAAGTAGCTGGATGGTCGCCAGGCGGGTATCTACCATCCACCATCCTAGCAAACTTCCTGCACTGCGGCATCGGCCCTAGAGTTACAAAATAATTCAGTAGTTTATCTGAAGAAGGTGAATCGAACAATAAAAATGACAAACCAAGGGACACAAAAACTGTGCCTAAGCCGCCACCTGTAACCATATACAAAGTTGGAGTTATCGAACCTATACACAAGCTACTCAACGAAATTACAGATGGTAAATATACAATAAAAACCACTGGATTTGAAACAGTAAAAGTCCAAGTTGATGAAGCCATGCATTTTACCACATTTATAAAAGAGTTAGACAGTAGAAAAACGGAATACCACACATTTAGACCGAAAAGTGAAAAAACATTTAGATTCGTACTAAGAGGATTACACCACGGCTCGGACCATAATGATAAAATGTGAATCATAAAATGTGAACCCCCACATACCAAAAGGATAAAACCGCAATGCACAAGATGCCAGGCATTTGGACATACTAAAGCCTACTGCCGAAAATCGTTTAGATGCGTAAAATGTGAAGATTTCCATGCCACGAAGGAATGCACTCGCAAGGTACGTGATGGAAATGTTAAATGTGTTAATTGCGGAGGTCATCATCCGGCAAATTATAGAGGATGTCTAGTACACAAGCAACTACAACAAAAGCTATATCCAGCACTAAGAGAAAGAAGCAACCCACAAACGAAAGTACATCCAACAGCAACACAGCAAATACAAGCAGGCGTATCCTTTGCTCAAATAGTAAGTAATACCCAGGCTCCGAGTAGTAGTACTCATAATAATAATAATGTGACCGAAACGTTAACAGCTAATAATCAAGCAGAAATAAATATGACTAAACTCGAAGACATGCTTCGTAAACTTATGGAGCAGATGAGCACAATATTGAACCTCCTCACCACTGTCATCAACAAAATAGCTTAATGGCGGATTATCAAAAATTTAAAATAGCAATTTGGAATGCCAACGGGCTTCAACAACATACCCAAGAGCTTAAAATATTCCTACAAGATCAAAATATTGACATCATGCTGATCTCCGAAACGCATTTTACTGACAAAAATTATCTTCGAATCCCAAAATACAAACTGTACTACACTGAACATCCAGATGAAAAAGCATATGGAGGTACTGCAATAATCATACGAGACAGCATAAAACACTACGAACGAGAAAAATTCTCCAAAGATTATCTACAAGCAACAAGCGTGACCATTGAGGAAAATAATAGAACACTAACGATATCTGCCATTTATTGTCCTCCAAAACACAATAATAAGAAGGAAGATTACGAAAGGTTTTTCTACACACTCGGAAACAGATTCCTGGCTGGTGGCGACTATAATGCCAAACATCCAGAATGGGGTTCCAGAATAACAACTACAAAAGGGCGAGCATTGATCTCAGCAATGAAGGCGAATAATCTACAGCAAATATCTACTGGAGAACCAACATACTGGCCATCTGACAGGAACAAGATTCCCGATGCTATTGACTTTTGCGTCACAAAAGGTGTTGATACTAAAAAATGCATAGCGAAATCCTGCCATGAGTTATCATCGGATCATTCTCCAGTGATAATATCAATATATTCAAAAATATTGGATCAGTCAAAACGACCATCCCTATATAATAATAAAACCGATTGGGGAGTATTCAGGGAAAAATTAGATCATTTAATCACCTTAAATCAGCCATTAAAAAATGAAATTGACATAGAAGTAGAGGCAGAAAAGTTGACCAAGATTATACAGGAGGCGGCCTGGCTTGCTACCCCACAATATGAAACGCGTCAAGGAAAATATGAAATATCTCCTTCAGTCAGAGAAAAAATTGCCGCAAAAAGACACTTGAGGAAACAATGGCAACAAGCTAGGACCACAGAAAACAAGAAAAAATTGAACAAAGCCACCAAAGAATTGAAAGAGCTAATCATAGCAGAACAAAATCAGGGAATCCAGTGTTACCTGGAAAGCCTTACACCTACAGAAGCCACAGATTATTCGCTGTGGAAAGCAACGAAAAAACTAAAAAGGTCTTACTTGCCTAATCCACCAATCAGAAATGATAACACCTGGGCCAGAAATGATAAAGAAAAAGCTGAAGCTTTTAGCAAATATCTGAAAAAAGTCTTCATGCCCTTTCCTTCAGAATTATCTGCTGAAGAAGAACACGAAATCACCGACTATCTAAATGTACCCTTCCAAATGGACCTGCCTCATAACAAGTTCACTATTAGAGAAGTCAAACAAACAATTCTGGAAGAAATTAACATAAAAAAAGCTCCTGGTTTCGATTAGGTATCTGGAAAAATTCTTCAAGAACTATCCGAAAAGTGCTGTAGACTTATTACTTACATTTTTAATTCTATACTACGACTAAATTATTTTCCTAGCATCTGGAAAGTTGCCCAGATCGTTATGATAGCCAAGCCCGGAAAGAAAACAGAAGAGTTGTCTTCCTACAGACCGATAAGTCTACTGCCAATTCTTTCCAAGGTTTTTGAGAAGCTATATGTTAAAAGGCTAAAAACTATAATAGACGAAAAGAAGATAATTCCGGATCACCAATTCGGATTCCGCAATAAACACGGGACAGTAGAACAAGTTCATAGAGTGGTAAATCAAATCAATAAGGATCTGAATAGTAAAAGATATTGTTCAGCAGCTTTCCTCGATATATCTCAGGCTTTCGACAAGGTGTGGCATGAAGGATTGCAGGTTAAACTAAAGAAGCTACTGCCCCATCCCCACTTTCAACTTCTAAAATCATACCTGACAGATAGGCACTTCCAAATAAAACATGGAAGTGAATATACAGAGCTGCATCCAATAAATTCAGGAGTTCCACAAGGTAGCCTACTTGGACCGATTCTGTACCTATTCTATACTGCAGACGTGCCATCAACACGACTTACCACTGTTGCGACATTTGCCGATGATACAGCCATTTTGGCGTCCCACACTGACTCAACATCAGCCTCTAGGAACCTGCAAACTAGTCTAAACAAGATCCAAAATTGGCTAAAAAGATGGCGTATTAAAGCAAATGGATTGAAATCAACACATGTGACGTTTACCCTTCGCAGAGAAACGTGCCCACCTGTTCAATTTATTGATTGTCAACTTCCACAATTTGATAGCGCCAAATACCTCGGAATGCACCTGGATCGACGACTGACTTGGACAAAACACATATTCACTAAGCGCAAGCAACTTGGCCTCAAATTAAGAAACATGTATTGGCTCATCGGTCGCAGATCAAAACTCTCCATAGACAATAAAATATTATTATATAAGACAATCTTAAAACCTGTGTGGACCTACGGCATCCAGCTGTGGGGAACTGCTAGCAACTCCAACATATCCATCTTGCAGAGGTTCCAAAATAAAGTACTACGAAATATTGTTCATGCTCCCTACTACGTCAGTAACGAAATCATTCAGCATGATATCCCTTTAGAATCCATCAAAGATGCCATACATCGTTTTAGTGTCAACTATAGTGAAAAAGTGTCAGTGCACCCGAATCGGTTAGTGGCCCAACTAAACGTGCGCGATACCAATGAAATCCGTAGGCTGAAACGTCTAATGCCATCCGATCTATCTATATCACACAGACTTTAGTTTGGTTTTTTTTTTAAGGCAAATTATTATAAATTCAATTCATACCAACAATGTTTAACTTAGGTTTAGATATATTTAAAAGAGATTATTCATTGGAATAATACTCTACATGTCATCAGCTTCATTGTCAGAAAAAACGCTTATTGCCTAATGGGCAGATTGCAGATCTCTCAAGGAGTTAATAAAAAAAAAACTTTGTTTTTCGGTAGATGGCTCTAGTTCATCCGTGACATTTCTTTCTTTGCAATTCGGAAGGGCCCAAAGTGTGGTACGTGGAAGAATCTGAGAGAAGAGGATATGGGACTACTGATGAGGGGGAAACAACCCCCGAAACCGGTATACACTCTTCCTGCACTCTCAGATTTGACCATAGTATTATGCAGCTGCTGCATTTTCGTGTTGCAAAGAAATTGAGAATGTTTATACATTTTTAATTCATTTACTCTTTGGTTTGAGTATTAAGGAATCTTTCTTGTTGGAGCTTTTATCACGCTGAACAGATGAGTTGTGAATTATTTAAAATTCTCTCATCTTAATTTCCTCGGCATCCTGTATGATCTATAAATTTTGAAAATCTCAGGAGGTGTAACCAAAGAAAGTATTCCACCTGTTGTCAATCTGGTGGTATGGAGACGATATTTATTGTCGTTTTCTGTGCTACTTCGATTGATAACTTACTTTGTTAATTATTTATTTTAAATCAACAAAATGATCAGCATAGAAATTAGCTGCTTCCAACCATGTTCCCCAACGTGTTAAAATGGGTTGCGGTGGCAGTGGAACAGCAGGAAGCATATCTCTGTAACATTGTATTCTTACAGGTGATTTCAGGAATACCTTTTTGACGCTCGCTATTAAACTAGTGGAAATTTTTTTCTTACTTCCTCCGCAACTCGGTTTATTCCATGCGCTAAACAAGTGACATGTATTAAGTTTGGATAAAATATTTTTAAATTTTGTCCTGCTTTCACTATATGTATATGGTGCGGCATCAGATAAAATAAGCAATAATTTATCATTAGGCACAGCAGCAGGAAGAAAAAAGTTTGCTAATGCTTCTTGTAGAAACCGTGATATTGTTAGAGCGTTGGTTTTTTCCACTTACTTACAGGAAATTAAATACGATTTTGGAAAGGTTTCATCGCTAAGTACACCAATCAATAAGTGCACAATGTATCTTCCTGACGAGTCAGTGGTCTCGTCCACACATACTATGTAAAAGTAATTATTACCTATTTCTTCTTTTATGTTGTGGATAACTGAGGAGTATAACAAATTGACATTATTTCTCTTTAGAGTTTGTTCACTGGAAATGTTTTGTTTGCAATATTTTTTTAAAAAACAACTAAAGTTTTCATTAGATAATTTTGAAAGCGGTATATTACTAATGCACGACACAAGTCTTCGTTAAAAGTTTCTTGTTCGGTTGTTTTTTGGAACTTGACTGAAAGCACTTGGACACTGAAGGTTGATATTTTTCACCGGATGTGGTTTTTACTTTTTTAGCTAAATGTTTCGCGGTTCTGACATGCTGATCTATTTGAAATTTTTTTTACAGATGAAATCTAAAAAAGAATATAAATATTCTTTAGCTGTACCCATTTTTAAAATCTAAGATTGTAAAAATTAACTAAAAATGAACCGTTTTTGCATAACAATTAAAATATTTAAATTAAATCAAATAGAAATCGGTGTAGTAATCTTGAAAATGTCAAGAAATGACTGTGCAAGAAGAAAGAACTCCCAAATATTTACAAGAGGCTCTTGGTCTCTCTGTTTACATTTAAAGAAAAATACTGTAAGCATAAATTAAAAGCAGTTAATTAATAAGTCCAATATATTATGATATGTTTTTATGTTATTAAAGCAAAGTATGCCATTGTTATGCCAGAAAAAAAATGTTAGCGACCTTTCAGTAGACTATTGAATGATTTGAATTTTAAATAGGTATCCTATTTTTTATCGCAAGGAGTTTAAAAAATGCTTGAAAAAAGAAAAAATACATCGATTTATTGCGAACTATTCTTGTGTCGGTACTTTTTTTAAACATAATCTCCAATTTTAAAATCTTTGTTTGTACCACCGTGTAAATTTTTAAAACAAAATAAAAAATAATACGTATGTACTTACGGTTTTGCCACAACATGAGCAATAAACTTTATCCATATCCATAGATAGCTCTTTGTAAGGTTTTATGTTTTATCCAATTTGAAACATTGCTTATTTTCGGCATTTTCAAAGCACAATAATTATTCACAATTAGAAATACACGTTGTTTACGCCTCCAATTTTACAACAAAAGTGAAACAAAGTGAAACTGACCGTCAAAATAAAATTTTTTACCTAGAGACATAAACTGGCAAACACAAACCCTTAATTCCAGGACAAAACGTGACAAAACTATAAGCCGCTGTCTGATATTAGTTACTATACCAAGAATTTAAATACTAAGTGATTATAAAACAAAATTAAATATTGGCATTTTCATGCTATCTGTAAGTTTGAATATAAAAATATATAGTTAACACCAAATTTTCAAATTATATGCACTTTATGCTCACTTCTATAAAAATATGCAAAATTTGACATTTTTACATTTTTTATGCATTATATACAAAATATGCATTTTGCGTATTTGCCTAGGTCTAGTCATTACCCAATTCTCACAACCATGGTTACTACGGGTCTAATTAATGTTCTATAGATAGTCCTTTTGGTTCTTTTGTCTAATAATTTCGATGTTATCAATCTTTTATTAACATACATAGTATGTACGATTCCCGCTGGAAATACGTGCATTAATTTCGCTACTTACGGAATTCTTCTGATTGATTTCTGTTTTCTGTGCCCATATATGTGTAGACATCCACACGTTCAATAGTATCGTTGTCTATTGTGATATAATTTTCTTTGTCAGGTGTTCTTTTGACGGTCATGTACTTCGTTTTTGCTTCGTTTGCTTCCAAGCCCCCTTTTTCGTGCTTCAGGATCAATTTCTTTGAACGCTTCCATTATTAGTCGTGGCTTAATCCAACTAATGTCTGCATATGCAGTAATTTATACTGTCTTGGTGTTTACCTTGTTTTTTCTGATGACTGCCTCAAGTACTACTCCCTGTCTCACCCCCATGTTGAGGTCAACAGAGGGGGGGTCAGTTCTCCATGTACTCTGACTGCGCCTTTTGAACCCTGCAACGTCATTTTTATAAGGCTGATATATTTTTTAGGTATACCTAGATTACGAACGTCTTCCAGCATTTTCACACTATCAAAAGCTTGCTCATTGGTCCATATTAATGTTATTAGGTAATGAATTCTTCCCCAGAGTTCAAATCCTCCATGTTTTAGTAATTCTGCTGAAATTCCGTCCGTTCTTAGCGCATTATTGTTTTTTAGTTTCTTTATTATTCGAACTACTTCTTCATAACTCGGATTTTCAATGTACTGCACCGCCGTATAATAATATTTTCTCGGTTTGATCATTTTCGTTGTCTGCATTTAGCTTTTCTTTCCATCTCGTTATAATGTATGCTTCTCTTTGCTAAATTGCTTTAAGGGGAGGGTATGGTTTGAAAAGAACATTTGAAACATATTTTTGTGATGTTTTTTTGAAACTAGGATACAACTATTTTCCTTTTAAATTAAATAACTATATTAAGTACAATTCGAAGAATATTAAAAAAAATTTTCAAGGGAACATATTGAAAAATGAGCCAACTGTGGCAAATTTTTACAGACACCTCCAAAAAAATGAATATTGCGGTAGACATCAGAACTCATCACTGGATCATGCGAAATAGAAGATTCAAAAAGATTTTATTAGCTTCTGATTTTCTCGGGGTAACGCTGTCGAGTTTTTTGTATTGTTAACGACTTTTGAGTTCTTGGCATCACTCGGAAGTAAAAAATGCGAAATTCTTTGTAACAAAAGAGTGAAAATCAACATATTTATCTCTTCTTCTTCTTCTTCTTCTTTTATATAGGCAGTACTGCCTGTTTTTCTTCAACGGTGCCTTTCATTATGCCCCTAAGTTGTCATTCCATCTTTTCCTTGGGCGTCCTATACTTCTCCTGCCTAACGGTGACTTGTCCCTGGCTATTCTTACTATCCTTGATTCAGACATCCTGCTTATGTGCTCATTCCACTCTTCTTTTCTGTTCTTTACCCAGGTATTTATATCGTCTACTCCACATATGCGTCTGATTTCCTCACTTCTTACCCTATCCTGTAGTCCTTTTCCAGCAATCCTTCTTAAGATCTTCATTTCGTTGGTTTCCAGATGTCTTCGTGTTTTGCTTGTATCTGGTCTTGTTTCGGCCGTGTAAGTCATAACTGGCCTAATAACTGACTTATATATTCGGGCCTTTGTTTCCAATCTTAGGTGTTTGTTTTTCCAAATTGTGTCGTTTAGGCATCCGGCCGTTCTACTGGCTTTAATTATTTGGTCTTTTACCTCTTCTTCGATATTGTTGTCGGCTGATAGATTAATTCCCAGATATTTGAAAGTCATTACTTGTTGTATAATTTGATTGTCTAACTCCAATTTGCATCTTATTGGTTCTTTGGCAATTACTAAGCTTTTTGTTTTTTGGACTGATATTTTCATATTCATTTATTTTGCGCTAATGTTGAACTCGTGCAATAATATTTGTAGGTCGTCTTCGCACTCTGCTACTAACACGGTCTCATCAGCGTAACAGAGTATTTTTATCTCTCTATTGCCCATTTTGTACCCTCTTTTTTTCTTCACTTGTTTTATTATTGCATCCAATATTATGTTAAACAGTAGAGGGCTTAGTGAATCTCCTTGCCGGATTCCTGTGTTTGTTTCTATGGGTTCTGTTATTATTCCATTGACTTTCATGTCTATTTTATTTCTTACATATATGTTTTCTATCAGTTTTATGATATCCAGTGGTAAATTTTTCTCATATAGAAGGTGTATCACATCTTTTAATTGGATTCTATCAAACGCTTTCTCTAGGTCTATGAAACAGAAAAAGGCTGGTTTGTTATATTCTAATGATTTCTCCGCTATTTGCCTTATCACAAAAATTGCATCGTTACATGATCTTCCACTTCTAAATCCTTGTTGTTCATCCGATATATTTATGCACGCCATTATTTTCTCCATAAGTATTTTTGTTGTGAGTTTCAGTATAGTGCTCAGTAAATTTATCCCTCTATAGTTACTGGGGTCTGCCCTATCACCTTTCTTAAATATCGCTATCATTTGAGTGGTTCTCCATTCTTCTGGAATTCTTCCTGTATTTATTATTTTACTTATAAGGATATTCAGTTCTTTGTGAAGTCTATCTCCTCCGTACTTTAAAAGTTCATTAGCTATTCCATCTTTCCCAGGAGCTTTTCGATTTTTCTTCTTTTTTAAGGCGTTCTTTATATCTTCCTCTTTAATTTCTGTTTTCTCATCCGATTCTAATCGTGGTGTTTCCAGTTCTTTGTGATTAGCTGTTTGATAAAGGTTTTTTAGGTAAGTTGTCCATGTATTTGTATCAATATGTTTTACTTCTATCAATTCCTTCATCTCTGCTCTTTGACCTCTTATCATTTTCCACATTTCCCTTGGCATCCCATAAAAGTCGTGCTCCATCTCTTTTGAAAATGCTTCCCAATGTTCTGTTTTCTTCCTTCTTACTATTGAGTTTAATTCATTTCGTACTCATTTATATTCTTCATATGTTTGTCTCGTTCTTTTGGACTTGTATTCTAGGTAGATTTTCTTTTTTTCTTGGCATTTTATTTTTATTTCTTCACAGAACCATGGAGTTCTCCTTTTCTTTCGTATATGTTTACTTATCTTACGTTCTCCAAGTGCTTCCGTTGCTGCCATTTTGATATTATCTCTGATCTTCCTCCAACTTTCTTCTATGTCTTCATCCGGTGTAATGTAGTTTTCATTCAGTACTTTTTGCAATCTTCTCTGGTATAGATCTCGTGTTGACAAGTCTCGTAGCTGTTCTACCTTTATTCTTGTCTCACATTCAACAGGGTCTTCTTTCCTGTTTCTTTGTAGCTCTATTCTGATTTTTCCAAGTACTAGGTTGTGATCGCTTCCAATATTAGCTGCACTTAAACATCGTATGTCTAGTACTTGAGAGTGGTGGATGTTTTTGTTTGTCAATATATAATCAATAACGGATCTGTGTCCTCTTGTATTTTGGAATGTATATTTTTGTTGATCTTTGTGTCTGAAGAACGTATTGTTTATTCGAAATTCGTTCTGAGAGCAAAAGTTAATAAGTAGTTCCCCATTTTCATTTTTGTTGTCTTCATTGAATCGTTGCTTTATTCCTGGTATAATTATGTTACCGACTCTTGCGTTCATGTCTCCTAAAATGTATATTATCTCATTGGCTGGTATTTCGTCGACTGTTTGTTGAAGCTCGTTATAAAAGTGGACTCTGTCGACTTCAGGTTTGCAGTTTTCTGGGCTATAAACTCCTATGATATTTATTTTTTGCTTCTCTAATTTGATCTTAGTAACTACGATTCTTTCTGATATATATTGACATTCATATATGTTATATGTTATATGTTAACATATTTATTATTTCACAATAAAACACTGAAAACTTTTGTTTTCTATACTTCCACAAAATTTATTATTTACAACTATGTGACTACAGCTGTTTCGGCAGAGTGCCTCTGTCAAGTGATATAATTTACAATGTGTTTGCCTTTTTAAGTCTCTAACTGAAGAGGTTGAGGAGTGGGGAGCTGTTTGTCTCGAGTTGGTCATTCAGAATTATATCTGTATTTTTCAGTTTATTAATTTCCATAGATTCTAAAAAAGATAGCTTAAGGCCTTTCTGGATATGCAGAATTTGAAACTCTTCATTGAAAGAATGATTATGATCTAGAAGGTGAAGTGCGTATGTAGAAGTGTCTGTTTTTCTATTGTTGAAAGCCCTTTTGTTTTCTGCTATCCGTTTGTCAAAAGTTCTGCCAGTTTGCCCGATGTACGTTTTCGGACAGTCACCATAAGTTAGTTTGTACACACCACTCTGTAGTTGCTTTCTCTTTCGGCTTTTATTGTTCTTAATATATTTGCTTAAGTTGAGGCTTAAGTTGCTAAAAGCCTTAAGCTATCTTTTTTAGAATCTATGGAAATTAATAAACTGAAAAATACATATATAATTCTGAATGACCAACTCGAGACAAACAGCTCCTCACTCCTCAACCTCTTCAGTTAGAGACTTAAAAAGGCAAACACATTGTAAATTATATCACTTGAGAAAAGCACTCTGCCGAAACAGCTCTAGTCACATAGTTGTAAATAATAAATTTTGTGGAAGTATAGAAAACAAAAGTTTTCAGTGTTTTATTGTGAGATAAAATGAACTTCCATCAAGTAACGGTCGAATCCATCAATATTTATTATTGTTATACATAAAATAAGCATAAAACCACATATATCTCAACAGCGTTACCTCACAAAAAGTCCAAAGAACATCTACGCAAAATTTCAGGTGGATCGCTCGAGTAGTTTTGAGCTACAATGTCCACCGCCTTTGAAAGAACATTTTTGAGAAAAACGCGTTTAAAGTTTTGACAACTTTTATTTTCAATTTATATTTGTCTGTCAAATCGTAAAGTGATGCACATTGGAATACGTTTTTTGAATCGTGGAGTAATCTACAAAAGAGAAGGCGAACAGTTGTTTAACGTTTCTCACTACGCTCAAGCGTGTTGGCGCGAAGCCGCGGCAAAGCGAGTCGAAGGTAGCTATATTCAACACGCTGTATCTCTGGCAATTTTACTCCGATCAATCTGAAATTTTCAGAGAGTTTTCTTGTAGTTATGCATTGTCATTTACAGTAATAAAAAAATCGAAAATTTTAAACCATACACCCCCTTAAATTCAAAGAAGGAACCTTCAAATAATAAAACGAATACAGGCATCCGTGGATACCTTCCTACGTTTCTTTTTTATAACACAGTAGGTAATAGCTTTTTAATAACTAAAGGTTGCCTTATGTATTGTGTAAAATTGCTCCTGGTATTGTTTACGAAACGTTGCTTTGATTCTACTTTCTCTTTTAAAAATATTAAAAAAACGTTTTACTAGAAATTTTAGCAAAAACTCTCGAGCATTACAACATCTCATTGCGCACAAATTGCATCTTAAAGAGTTGCAATTTATGACTTGAGCGTTTCCAAAGTATTGCTTACTTCACAAAATGCATTATAATTTGCAATCTGGACCACGTAAACAAACAGGCAATAGAGAAATAAGTAATACAGTGTTACAATGTTGGTTCTAGTGTATTAAAAACATTACATCGGTTAACGATATCGAGATTTTACACGGTTCACTTGACAGAGGAGAAAGCATTATCTGCCGAATAGACGGAAATAATGTTCTGCCTCTTGTATGTTATACTTAAAAGATTTTTTTTGTAGGCTAAACATGTAATTTTATTTCACTTTTATACAGAAAACGAAGAGATTTTAAGTAGGCACATTAACATTCGTAGCACAGTGGATGGTACTTCCAAAGTGTGGAATAAATTACCTTTCTTATACATACCATACATACACTTAAAGTCTGTTGGATAGCGAGAAGGAATTTCTAAATGATGTAAAAGAAGAAGTGTGAACATTTTAAGTCGTCTTAAGAGAAATTAAAACCTAAAGGTTGTAGTTTGTGTACTAAATTGAGAAATATAACTAACTATATCTTACAAAAAAGGTACGGTGGCCAAAATAAGAATATTAACTGATAAGAAGATACAAAATATATTAAACCATACATACTGCAGGGACCGCAGATGTTCGGATACAATTAGTGTCTCTTTGCAAAGACAATGAAATTGACTTTGCGAAGTAACAAGACATTTACTCAGCACGCACTCTACACATTACACTAGGTGTCTGATTGCAAAATCAACTGTACCATGCCAATGGTCATTAGTTGTCAAGGCATAGGAGGTACCTCTATCTTATTCATTGCAAGTACTTTTCCTTCCCATTTCTCAGTGAAGTTATTTCAAAGTTAAAAAACTTACAAATAAAATCAGGGGCTAAATATACATATATAGTTACGTCATAGAAATCAATATTTCAAATATTTTATTGAAACAGTGCATATTTCAATATTTTTTTTATTAAATGTCTGGTGTGACTTAATATTTCTATGCAGTCTGCAGCTTAAACATATTTTTTCCCAGATGTGATTAGACAGTAAATGCTTTTTTCCTTTTTCATATTTAAATTTAATTGCATGGTTTTGTTTTCCAACACAGTTAATCCATTAAAGAGAGGACTGACTTAGTAGAGAGTTTGTAGTTAGTAGAGAGTTACTCAAACAGTTTAGTAAGACAGTTCTTATGTTGTCTATGGCAATAACCTCATCAATATTTGACATATTTATTTATTTTATTTGAATATTTTATTTGCCTATTTTGTGATATTTATGATTTTGACATTTTTGAATACAGTTTAATATAGAAAATTTTATTATCTTTGATTTTATTGATATTGCATTTTTTCTCTCTGTTTCATTTCTATTTTTTTTATTCAAACATTTAAAACAGCGCGGCGCCGCCCTTTTCTTGAAGAGTGGTTCTTTTCCTTAAGGACCACGTGGAAGACCACTTATGAGTGTTAGGAGTGCGAAATTGGAACAACAAAGCGAAGGATAGGAAGGAATGTAAGCTGATTCTATAACAGGCCAAGACCCACCAAGGGTTATAGAGCCAATGATGATGATGGTTCTGTTTCTTACTTCTTTGTTTGTTGTTTAGTACCTCTACTTTCTTGAGTTTCTCACCTCTAATAACTATTTTGCCCATAATCTACCAGGACGGTGGCTTCGAGTCTACTGTCTACCAGTGTTCTAATATTATTTCTTCATAATCTAGATCACTAGTTGTGGACAGACGATCAAATGAAGAAATGATGAGAATGTATGGGAAACCAATAATTACGGCAAAAACACTAGCTCTAAGTGTTAGATAGTTTGGATACATCATACGGATGCCAGTGAACTGAAATGTTAAACGAATAATGACGAAGGGAGAAATGGGAAAAACCAGAAGAGGACTATTGTATTTTAATCATTTCTTTTGCCTTTTTTTACTTTTGACTGGTCTCTTCTTGCCAAAGCATGCTTATATTTTCCATCGAACTGGTCTGACGTCTGTTTTTAGATGCACTCTTCCTTTATACTTGTCCACTACTTTCGACATGGCTGTCTCTACGGCCTGCCATTCTTTTTTTGTATCTCCTGCTTGCCTAGATTCTCTATTATTTATTTCTTCCTCTAGTCTATTTACTACAGGTTTCTTCTTGAAGGCGCTCTAATAGGTAATGTGATCAGTCTCTAACAGATTTTGAAATTTTTGGTAGTTCTTGTTTTAATTTGATTATAACTTGTTTATAGTCACTCTCACTGTTGGTATCTGCTTCTCTAGAATATTATACCATGTACGTACTGGTCGAATAATACTAGTCGTAGAGAACCGGTTTATTATTTAGACCTTAAGAGTAAAATAATTTTTATTTTAAAAATTTAAATTTTAAATTCTTTGGCTGAAGTAACAATACATACAATTACAATGTTTCATCGTAAATTAACAGTCTAGTTCTGACATCGTTCAAAAATGGCATTAAATTTAGTTGCTAGTTGAAGTCCCTTATGTGAGGTCAACCCTCTGGACATTGCAACCCACGTGGAGAGAGTTACCTGGTAGATAAATCCAGAAATATTTTAAACAGCATATATATTTTTATAATATACTGTAAACAATTTAAAATTATTTGGATATATAAAATATAACCATTAAAGGATTTTTACCCTCACATCTTGGTGGCGCAAACATGTGTGACCTGTACCTAAGTATAACACTTTTGTAATTTTTTTTCAACCTTAGTCAAAATTTAACTTCACGTTTGTCTTAACTTAAAAGGTTATACTTATTTTAGATAATAAGCACTGATGATGGAATCATTATTCCGAAGTGCTGTGATGTAGCCGTTTTTAGGGATTTTTTATATAAATATATCTTTTACAAAGGAATTTAACTATTTTTAAACGCTTTTCTTTACTTCAATAGTTTGCATTAAATCTTTAGACGTTAATTTGACTGACTTTTCTTCAATGCAAATGAATGAAAATTTGCAGACATATGCATTCGAGGGAACAAACTGTTCAAACTGTTCAACAACTTTTTTGACTGTTCATTGCCTAGTTTTAAGAAGAAATTGAAAAAAAAATGCTAAATTGTATTTAATATATATGTGTGTGTATATATGTGTATGCGTATATGTGTGTGTATATGTGTATATATATATATATATATATATATATATATATATATATATATATATATATATATATATAAGATTATGGTATTCTTGACTGTATATTCAAATATCAAGCAGTGATTCTTGAGGATGCAGTCTATTTTGGCCCACAAGACAAAGAAAACTCTTTGACTTACTGTCAAGCTTTCGAATTTATTTTAATTCTTTTTCAAGACATCTGTTGACAAAAATATACAAATATAAAAATTATGTAGGTACTTACAATTTTCTTAATTACTTACTAGTCATGAGATTACATTGAAAAAATTTTAAACTTTACCAAAAGGACAATTATGCACATAGGTATGAAAAATTATTTTTAAAAACTTCAGTTATGTTGTCATGTTTGAAATATGTCATGAAATATGTAAAGTGTATACACTTTATATAGGAGGAAAGTAAAACTAGTAACAACATATTTTTTATTTTTTATTAGATTTTATTAGATTGATCTATGAAAAAAAATTAATAACATCAAACCCAATTAGTCCAGTCATTTTTTAAAGCATGTATATAAATTTTAATGTTGGATTATATGATAGAAAATCAGATTATGATGTACTAATTTTTTTGTTGATATGCTAATATGTAACAATAAATGTTACTTAATTTGTCTATATCTGATTTTCTATTTATACATTTTTTATTTTTCTGTATATGTGTCATTTCTATAAATAACCTTTTCTGTTCATTTTTTACCCTCTGTAGGATTGACGCTTGTGAAAAATTAAATGTATGATTTAAATTAATCGAGTGGTCGGCTAATGCACAAGCTTGTGATTTATTTGTGTTAATATCACTTCTGTGAGATATTATTCTACTGTGCAATGTACGAGAAGTTTCTCCTATATAAACTTTATCACAGTCTGAGCAAGGAATTTGATAAACAACTTTTGAACTTTCTTTGGTCGTTAGAGGATCCTTAGTTTTAGTGTATAAATTTGCTATAGTTTTAACATTTCTAGTAGCAATTTATACCGACCACTCGATTAATTTAAATCATACATTTAATTTTTCACAAGCGTCAATCCTACAGAGGGTAAAAAATGAACAGAAAAGGTTATTTATAGAAATGACACATATACAGAAAAATAAAAAATGTATAAATAGAAAATCAGATATAGACAAATTAAGTAACATTTATTGTTACATATTAGCATATCAACAAAAAAATTAGTACATCATAATCTGATTTTCTATCATATAATCCAACATTAAAATTTATATACATGCTTTAAAAAATGACTGGACTAATTGGGTTTGATGTTATTAATTTTTTTTTCATAGATCAATCTAATAAAATCTAATAAAAAATAAAAAATATGTTGTTACTAGTTTTACTTTCCTCCTATATAAAGTGTATACACTTTACATATTTCATGACATATTTCAAACATGACAACATAACTGAAGTTTTTAAAAATAATTTTTCATACCTATGTGCATAATTGTCCTTTTGGTAAAGTTTAAAATTTTTTCAATGTAATCTCATGACTAGTAAGTAATTAAGAAAATTGTAAGTACCTACATAATTTTTATATTTGTATATTTTTGTCAACAGATGTCTTGAAAAAGAATTAAAATAAATTCGAAAGCTTGACAGTAAGTCAAAGAGTTTTCTTTGTCTTGTGGGCCAAAATAGACTGCATCCTCAAGAATCACTGCTTGATATATATATATATATATATATATATATATATATATATATATATATATATATATATATATATATATACAAGAAATACTGATATATATATATATATATATATATATATATATATATATATATATATATATGTATAATTTTGATTTTTCAGTCTTTATAATTATAGTGATATTGTTCTTTATTTTAATATGTATTTATGATTGTGATACTACCTATACCTATTGTGATATGTGGTATTTTTGTAAATGGTATTGGCCGTAAATAAACTATTTATTTATTTATTTTATTTAACAATACATTAATGGTCAATAAATTTTTTTTTATGTTTATTAATTGTTTAAATAAAAAAAACGATTTTAATGGAAAATGATTAAATTCTCTTGTTTTTTACAATGTAGAAACTTGAAACGTTTACGGATTGTAGCTAATGATATGAACTTATACATAATTTCACTTTTTACGTTAATTGTTTACGTTATGCTTCATAAATAAACAATAAAGTTTTAAATTTTGAACGCTCATATATTTGTTTATATATAAATCGGCGTTTATTCGTGTCAAATTTCAATACAATACGAAACAAAACTTCAACCAAAACTCGAATTCAAAAAAATCGTGTTTTTATCGTAGTCTTAGAAAAACCACCTGTAGAGACGTTTTGTGCTACAATTAACATTATAATTCATTTTGTCGTATTAATTAATTAAACGCTTTTTTAGTTAAATCTTTTGGGCCAAATTTTTGGACGTTAATTTGGCTGCTTTTTCTTCAATGCAAATGACTAAAAATTTGCAGACATATGCATTCGCGGGAACAATACACGAATAGTCAATAAAACCATTTTTGTTTATTAATTGTTTAAATAAAAAAAAACGATTTTAATGGAAAATGCTTAAATTCTCTGGTTTTTACAATGAAGAAACTTGAAACTTTTACAGATTGTAGCTAATTATATGAACTATACATAATTTTACTTTTTACGTTAATTGTTTACGTTATGCTTAATAAATAAACAATATAGTATCAAATTTTTTGCCGGCTCCGACTATTTTTCATGTTTGTACATCATATGTTTTATACATATTTTAATAAACATGACGATATATTTTAATGTTTGAAAAGTGTAAGACTAAAAAGTAAAAAATAAAAAAAATATGAAAAAAATATTTTTAAGAAACCCTTTTCTTTAGTTATAAGTGACTAAAATTAAACATATCATAAAAAAATCAACTAAAAAGCAAAAAATAAAAAAACTGAAAAAATCTAACACATTCGTTAAAGAAAAGCGTGGTGCGAAAACCGTTTTTTTATATGTTTAATTTTAGTCACTCGTAACTAAAGAAAAGCGTTTCTTAAAAATATTTTTTTCATATTTCTTTATTTTAAAGAATTTTGTATATTGTACTGATAATTTATTTTCAAATATTTGGATGTGGTTTTAGTTTTAAATCAAGATCGTATTAAAACATCCACTTATCGCAACGTCAATTTACCAAGCTGCCTCGACGAAATCCGATCGAAAATAATATACAATAATTTTTGGCCACGGGTGTATTTTAAGTGACACGACAGGTTGCAATTAAAACTTAAATCGACACATGGCCTAAATTTAAGAAGGCTTTGCCCTATCGGAGCACTTGCATCACTGCAAAAAAAGTAAAACGAAGACGAAGAAGAAGAAAATAGTAGCAACTGCCGTCGAGCGCCGCAGGAAACTGATTGAAACGAATCGCACCTGCGACAGGTGCTCCATTGCCGATCGACGCGACGTAGCCGTGAAATCAACAATATGCCAGATTTATATTTTCATTTTAAATAAACAACAGAATTATAGATGGTATTATGAAATATATTGAGTGTAAACATTTTTTTTTATTTAGCTAATGCCTCGACAACTAATGGCCATTGGCATGGTAGGTACGGTGAATTTTTGCAGTCAGGTAACTAGTGTCATATCTAGTGTGTGTGTTGAGTAAGTCTCTTGTTACTTTGCAAAGTCGACGTCATTGTCTTTGCAAAGAGACGCTAATTGTATTCTTCTTCAGCCTGTGTTCGCCCACTGCTGGACATAGGTCTCTTCCATTTGCTTCCATCGATTTCTACTCTTGGCAATTCTCATCCACTGCTTGCCCGCGACTTGTTTGATATCATCTGCCCACCTCTTCTGCGGTCTGCCTACTCCTCGCCTGTTCTCTCTTGGTCTCCAGTTTGTTAGTCTCTGTGTCCATTTTTCGGGATTATTGTATTAGTCCAGAGAAATAAGATTTTTCTCGTGACACATCCCCTCCAGACCGAAACCAAATTTTTTGAGTAGTATGGACATCTATATTAATAACCTATATTATATTTCCTGCAGCCGATTTTGATGATATACATATTTATAAACAAATGAAGATCAAAAAACGGTAAATTTTCGCTTTTTTCGTCTATTACTAAAAGGTGAAGCATTCTAAACAAATTTGAGAATAATAAACTCATAAATCATATAAAAAACTTCAATATGGCGTTCGCTGTTTATGTCTATCCTTCTTTGTTGCTTAGAAAATTGCAAAATAAGTCATACATTTTGAGATTTTATAAATGTTCATAACTTACGTAAAAATTAAGTTAGAACCTTCTTATTACACGGAATGCTGAGACTTCTTGTGGTTAAATAATATTTTAAATTTCAAAGCAATTGGTCAAATAGTTTAAAAGTTATTTAATTTGTTTATCCCACATTCATTTTTTTTGCAACACTATAAGTCAGAAAATTATGAGGTTACAGTAATACTTGGGCCAGTTTATGAAAGAAGAACATTTATACTATTAACCTAATTAAAAAAAATGACGAAAAGTATTTTTAAACACTGTAAAATTATTTTGCAAAAACATGTCGATTTTTTGCTTACTTATAAACAATTAGAATAACTTTTTAACCGTTACCCGTAGAAAAATTATTTTTCATATTTAGAAAGACTGAATTTTTATACACATTTAGAAAGAAAAACAATTGAAGACACAAGTGCATGAAGGGTCTATGTGACATTTGCAAGTGATTGAGAAAAATGAAGTTTTTATACTAAAACTTTTTTACTATAAGATCTAAATAGACTAAATTTATAGGATAGGTAGTCCTAAAACTAATATATTTATTAACACTATTAAAAAAAAAACTTAAAAAAAATATTTATTATATATTTTTTATATATAAAAAGTGTACATAATATATCCTTTATGCACTTACATTTTAAAATTTACTGTGTACATAGATCCTTTACACTCTAGTAACTTAGAGAATATTAATTTTAAAACGTGTTTGGCTTGTTTGAAAGATTTTTAATAGTGGAGTCACTGAAGGTGGATATGAGCTATTACCTCCGATTTCGTTCAACCTCCATCGATTTGTATGAAAATTGGTGAGTGGTTAGAGGATATCTGAAGGAACAAAGGTGACATGGTGCTAACTTGCGCTTTTACCGGGAGGGGGAGGTGGATCCCACCCCCAGCCCTTCTCGGGGTGAAAATTATTTTGTTAAAAATAACCCCACAATTAGATAGGGGGACAAATTCTAAGCAAAATTTGTTATATAAAGTTATTAATATAAATCAAAACATTTTGAGTTATTAAAGATCAAAAATTTTAATTTTTCGTAAGAAAAATGCCTGTTTGAACCGATTTTTCATAGATAACGCAAAAACTATAAGTAGGCCAGGAACCGAAGCTTTTCACCTCGCAATTTTCACAGAATGGATCGATTTGCTTGAAAATTTGAGAATAAGTAGCGGATAGTCCAAGGATCAAAATCTATATGATGCCGAAAGGCGTTTTTACCATGGGGGTGGTTGCCACCCGATCTCGGGGGTGGAAATTTTTTATTATATTTTGACCTCAAAAGTTGATAAAAACATTCATTCTAAGCAAAAAATGTTCTATGCATTTTTTTGATAGAATTAATAGTTTTCGATTTATTCGCTATCGAAAGTGTTAGTTTTGTATAAAAAAAATCAATGTTTTTCGATATAGTAATTTACGATTCACTCAATTTTTGCCGCAGAAAAATTTTTTCAAACCAAGTTCTTGGGAATTAAATAACCTACAATTTTATATTGAAACATTTTTTCGTATCTCTGATGCTAATCTTTCTATTCTAAAGAAAATGGAATTTTATACCAAACTACAAAAATTCGTTATTCGCTTTTAACTCCAATTTTTTAAAAACTAATCATTCTAAGCCAGTCAAACGTCTAGAATCTATTATTAATACATAAGTAAATAAGAATGAATAAGGCCAATGACTAAAAACACCGCCAACTTACATTATTATGCTTCCAATTGGATTTCTCCTTTTTTTTTCAAAAAAAAAATTGATTTTTTAACCATAAATTTTTTATTTTTTATCCTAGAAAGTTTGGTAAAAAAAAAATTTAATTTTTTTACAAGATCTATAAGCCTATTTATATACTAAATCTTTTTAAAATCCTGAGTCGCAAAAAGAGGTGACTTTGAAAGGGTTGGTAAAGGTGGTTTTTGCATGTTATTACAAGTTTTAATTGTCAATAGCTCACTCAATTTTCGGCGCAAAAAAATTTTGCAAACCAAATTCTTGGGAATTAAATAAGCTACAATTTCATATTGAAACATTTTTTCGTATCTCTGATGCTAATCTTGCTATTCTGAAGAAAAGGCCATTATTTTCCAAACTACAAAAATTCGTTATTCGCTTTTAACTCCATTTTTGTTAAAACTAATCATTCTAAGCCGATCAAACTTCTCGAGCCTATTAATAATACATAAATAAAAAAGCCCAAATAAGATTAATGACTAATTTTAATTAGGGTGGTGATTAGGGGGTTGCTTGCGATCACTTTTTCGCTGAAAAAAATGAGGACTGACATTCTTTTCAGTATAAGTCACTTAATTTTTGAGCTAGAGACTTTTTTTATTTCTGGAGATAGATATTTTTACTTACTTTAAATTAGTTTCAACAAGTTGTCCTCGAAAAATGCATAGTTTTTCCGTCTTTTGACTTTGAAACTACAATATTTAGCATTTGACGAAGAAGAGCCAACATATAATAAAGTATAGCTCGATTACTATTGGTCTTAAAGAAAATTAAAAAAAAAATGGTTTTGTTTATTTGTTCATAAGCTACATTTTTGTTAGGTAAAATTGTTTTGATACAACGAAAACTTTTGGAGTTATTAGCAGAAAACGTATTAAAAACATTGATTTTTTCGATAAAAAACTAACACTTTCGATAGCGAATAAATCAATCAATTTTATAAAAAAAATGTATGGAACGTTTTTTGCTTAAAATGAACGGTTTTACCAACTTTTACGATTAAAATATAATAAAAAATGTCCACACCAGAGAGGGTGTGGCAACCACCCCCATGGTAAAAGCGCCTTTCGGCATGATATAGATTTTGATCCTTGGATCATCCACTACTTATTTTCAAATTTTCAAGCAAATCGATCGATTCTGTAAAAATTGCGAGGTTTTGTCCTATTTTAAGCTTCATTACTTGGACTAAAGTTTCTACAAAAAAGTTATTATTACCAAAATTGAATCTAATAAAAAATTAAATAAACTTCTTACCAAAAAAACCTTTTAATATTAACCGTTGATTGAATAAATACACGGATCCGTGTATATAATCAATGTATTAACTAAAAATGAGTTATAGGTAACTGAATGCATATTTTTTTCTTCGAATTTTTGTGGAACTGGCGTATGTTTTATTTTTCACTTTTTCCTAAAAATTCGAAAGGGTACTTACTCTTCGTTTCATCATAACTTGCTTAATTTTAATGCTATTAACTTCTTCTCGAGCTCATTTGTTAGGCATTCTGAAGTACTTTGATAAGTGTTTAGCAGGTATATTTATATTTTATAAAATGAATCGTTTTCCCGTTATTTAAGGTTGAATACTTAGATCTGAGTACTCATCGAAACAAATATACATTCAATTACCCATACCTCATTTTGAATTAACATTAGCTTAGTACTTTGAGTGAACAGTGTATTTAATTTTTTATTGTCTTCAATTTTGGTAGGATTGACTTTTTTGTTAAAGCTAATAATTTTTGAGTTATACGTGAAAAGAAACTAAAAAATAAAATCTTTGATCTTTAATAACTCAAAAAGTATTGATTTATGTTAATAACTTAATATAACAAATTTTGCTTAGAATTTGTCCCTCTATCAATTAATGGTATTATTTTAAATAAAATAATTTTCACCCCAGAAAAGGGGTGGCATCCACCCCCAGGGTAAAAGTGCAAGTTAGCATCATGTCACCTTTGTTTCTTGAGGTGTCCTCTAACTGCTCACCAATTTTCATGAAAATCGATGGAGGTTCAACGAAATCGGAGGTGAAAATCTTCAGTGACTGCACTATAGGTTCAAACAACTTACCTTTAACATAAAAAACATGTTTTGAAAAATTTGTCACATAGACCCTACATGCACTTGTGTCTTTAATTGTCCTAGGAGAATTAGGGACAAAGTTAGCCCCCCTTTTTAATTCACAAGTTCTTGCAAAATAATTTTGCAATATTTAGAATTATTTTTTGTCATTTTTTTAAATTAAAATAATAGTGTAAATCTTCTTATTTCATAAACTATCTAAAGTATTACTGTAACTTCATCATTTTTTTCTGACTTTAGTGTTGCAAAAAATATTAATTTGGGATAAACAAATTATATAAGTTTTAAACTATTTGACCAATTGCTTTGAAATTAAGGGTATAATTTAAGCACCAGAAGTGTCAGCATTCCGTGTAATAAGAAGGTTTTAAGTTAATTTTTACATAAGTTATGAATATTTATAAAAACTCAAAATTTATGATTTATTTTGCAATTTTATAAGTAGCCAATAAGGATAGACATATTCAGCGGACGCCATATTGAAGTTTTTTTATACGATTTATGAGTTTCTTACTCTCAAATTTGTTTAAAATGCTTAACTTTTTGGTAATAGACGAAAAAAGCGAAAATTTACCGTTTTTTTATCTTCATTTGTTTATAACTATGTATATCATCAAAATCGGCTGCAGGAAACATACAGGTTATTATTATAGATGTCCATACTACTAAAAAAATTTGGTTTCGGCCTGGAGGGGGTTGTGTCACCAACAGGATATTTTTTTCCTTATTTCTCTGAACTATATCCGAACGTCTGCGGTCCCTCCGGTGAGTACCGATCCCACAAGGACATAAATATTTTTAATTTGCATTAATTAACAAAATTATAAAACACAATAAAATACTTCAAGAATGGAAAACACGTGAACCAATTCTACTATTCAAAAAAGGAAATAAAAACCAGCCAGAGGTATCAACTTGATAAATGCTAGGTACCCTAAAACTTACAACTAAAATTTTACAAGAACTAGTAAATCAGAGGATAAGTTTAGCAGATAAACAACAGGATTTTCGTACTGGAAGATCGTGTACGGATGAAATAATATTCGTCATAAAGAAAATTACTGAGAAATCACTAGAGTATTATAGAACATCATTTCTATGTCTGATTGACTTAAAGAAAGCATTTGACAGAGTAAGACTCAAAGATGTAATCAATCTACTGTATAATAGAAAAGTTCCCCTAGATATCATAGAAACTATTGAAAACATTTACCAAAAACAACAAAATGGAAGTCAGATAGATGAACAACTTACAGAACCTATATACATAGGCAGCGGAATAAGACAGGCCCATTGAGCCCTACGCTCTTTAATTTACTAATGGATGCAATCATCAAAGCAACAAAGTGAGAGGATACAGGATGGGAAACAAAGAAGTAAAAATACTCTGTTACGCAGATGACGCAATACTGAGCCCACCATGAAGATAGTCTGCAAATATTAGTCCACAGATTTAACATAAGAACAAAAGATTTCAATATGACAATTTCATCTAAGAAAACTAACACAATAGTAATCAGTAAAGAACCAATCAGATGTAAAATAAAAGTTGATGGCATCAGTGTTGAATAGGTAATGGGAATAATGTACCTTGGAGTTACATACATTGCCCAGCTATAGTATGATATAACTAGATCCAAACCTAGACATCCAAAGTGAAAGTTATCCTCCAACACCAAATTGTTCTACATATATGGTCCACATAATGTTCAGAAAAAAGTCACACCATTTTGAGCGTCGGGTTTGGGGGGGGGGGGAGAGGGGAAAGAAATCGGTAAATTCGTAGTTTTTTACGTTTTTCGTCAATATTTCTAAAACTGTGCGGTTTAGCATGAATAACCCTCTATGTATACAAAAATTTTCTACATTAAATGTGAAATAAAAAAGGCCCTATACATACTCCTTCTAAAATGAACGGTTTCAAAGTTACTGAGGTAGTATAGCATAATTGGTCCAAAAAAAGGCCTAACCTAAAAATCCAAAGTAAAAGTTTTCCTCCAACACCAAGTTGTTCTATATGGTCCACATATTGTTCAGTAAAAAGTTACACCATTTTGAGCGTCCGGTTTGGGGGAGAGATGGGGGAGAAATCTGTAAATTAGTAGTTTTTTTACGTTTTTCGTCAATATTTCTAAAACTATGCTCTAGCGTAAACAATGTTCTATACAAAAATGTTCTACATAAAATTTAAAACAAAAAAGGTCTTACACATAATCGTTATAAAATCAACAGTTCCAGAGTTACGGAGGGTAAAAAGTGAAGGTTTTCGATACTTTTTATATTTTTTGGGCAATTCCCTACTGATTTTCTTTAACAGGATTGTGTTTTATAAATCAAATTTGCTATTTCAGTGACCGATGGTATGTTAGTGATAAGCCCTTGAAGAAACGTCAACCTCACCACCCGAAATTATCATCAATTGCCCAAAAAATATAAAAAGTATCGAAAACCTCCACTTTTCACCCTCCGTGACTGAAACTCTGGAATCGTTGATTTTATAACAATTATGTATAGGACCTTTTTCGTTTTAAATTTTATGTAGAACATTTTTGTATAGAACATTGTTTACGCTAAAGTATAGTTTTAGAAACATTGACGAAGAACGTAAAAATAACTACTAATTTACCGACTTCTTCCCCATCTCCCCCCCAAACCGGACGCTCAAAATGGTGTAACTTTTTTCTGAACCGTATGTGGACCATATAGAACAATTTGGTGTAGGAGGAAAACTTTTATTTTGGATGTCTGGGTTAGGCCTTTTTTAGACCAATTATACTATACTACTCCGTAACTTTGGATTCCGTTCATTTTAAAAGGATTATGCATAGACCTTTTTAAATTCAAATTTACTGTAGAACATTTTTGTATAGAAGGTTATTCATGCTAAACCGCACAGTTTTAGAAATATTGACGAAAAACGTAAAAAACTACGAATTTACCGATTTCTCCTCCCTCTCCCCCCCAAACCCGACGCTCAAAATGGTGTGACTTTTTTTTAACATTATGTGGACCATGATTTGGTGTAGGCGGATAACTTTCACTTTGGATGTCTGGGTTATGCCATCTTTTGGATCAATTCTATCATACTACTATAGACTATAGAGTATAGAGACATGGACAAAGAAATGAGAAATCAAATACAAAATGCAAATAGACTCTGGCAGGATGCCTTAATAGGTGAGCGGCACACCCCTAATTTAAGGCTTAGAAATCTAAAAGGTGAATGGCAAATTTTGGTGTCATTCTTTATGCTTTTGAGGTCGCTGAATCCGAATATGAAGTTTATTTTTATCTAGAATTGGTGGAACATGTTAAAAAAATCAAATTTTATGCAAAAATGCGAAAAATCAATTTTGATGATTTTTCATAATATAAATATTATTTACCTCGCTGTATCTTTGGTGGCTGTACATATTTCCTTTTGAAAATTTTACTGTTCATCATTGAAGAATTTAGATAAGAATGAGATTTATCCGAGATGTTTAAACAAATTAAAAGAGAAGTTGTTAATTTTTAAACATTTTGTCGCCAGATTTCGTGTTTCATGTTTACTTAAAAAAGTGGTGACAAACTTTTTAGTTTATAATTTTAAACAGCACAGGATTAAAACATAAGTCATGAAGAAGTTTTTGGAGAATTTCAAGTCAAAATATTTCGGGCCAGTAGCACCTCGCACCACGCTGATATCACTGGCTCAGCGACTAAATAAGTCCGAACGAGTCGAATTAGTAGAGTTCATTAATTAACGTAAAAATTTCTTTCGCTGGTGCGAAGAAACAACTTTGAAATTCGTATTGTATTCAAAGTATTTAGAACATGAATGTTTGTGGAAATTAAATCCTCGCATTATAAAAACAAACAAATAAAACTGTAACGTTCCTGATTTCTTTGAGAAAAATTTCTCACTTGTGTTCAAAATTTTTCTGATGGGTGAGAGGAGTGTGTAACGTTACAGACGTCACATCTTTGCTATTTTATTTTTAAATAATCATTTTACTTTATTTTCTTTAATATTTCATTAATTATTTTCTTCTATTTGTTTTACCAGTTTTCTTCGTTAAAAACTCCTTGGCGCCCTCTTTTATTATCTTCTATTTACTATATATCTTTTCATTTAAATGATCAACTGAACATACTGAACGTACCCCGTATATCCTTACTCTGTAGATATCTGTCTTTTAATACGGAACATGTCTGCCACCTCCTACGTCCCACTGTCATGGTAGTCACACTTCACACTTCGTCTCTCAATTCTCAGTATGGTGGTGGAAAATTAATTTCGGTATAAAAGCCGATGAAGCTTCAAAATTAAAACATTTTCTATTTCAACAATCATTTCTCTTGGGTTTTTGGGATAAAAGATCACCGTCCTCCCTCTGGGAGCTTCAAGAATCCTCAATCGCCGGCGATACAAGAACGAGGAACATGTTATCCAGACTGAAACCACACCACCTAGACTGCAACGACCAACATCTGTAGGCCTGGTGGAATACAGCCTTTAGAACCCCAGAGCCAGTTGCAGAACCAACAGCAATACCATTCGACATCAAGAAGTTACCATCGAACCAGATACCAAAAGCCATAAGTATAATTTAAAAATTGTTAGTTTTTGGCAAGAATTTGAATATGTTTGTTAATGCAATAAGTCAAATTTTTATTATATCTTTATTGAACAAATAAACATGATTGGTTAAAAATACAGTTTTGTTGGCTTCCATTCTAAATTTTCAGAGTTCATTATCTAAGATTAAGGACAAGACGAACACATACCCTGAGAGACTGAGCTAAGCTAGGGTGGACGATAAATATTTTGGTTGATTGAAGCAATATTTTCGAATATTGTTTCGATTAGCTGGGGTAGTTTATTATCTATTGTTGTTTTCGTTTCACTGGCGCCCAACGTGGGGAAGTGCCAGTGAAACGAAAAACTACAATAGACTACCCCAGCTAATTGAAACAACAACCGAAAATAATATTTTAACCAACTAGGATAGTTATCATTCACCCTAGCTCAGCTCAGTCTCTCAGGGTGTGTGTTCATTTTGTCCTAATCTTAGATATGAAATCTGAAAATTTAGAATGAAAGCAAGCAAAACAATATTTTAACCAATCATGTTTATTGTTCATAAAGATATAATAAAAATGTGACTTATTAAATGCATTAACAAACATATTCAAATTCTTGTCAAAAACTAACAATTTTTAAATTATACTTATGGCTTGTGGTATATGGTTCGATGGTAACTTCTTGATGTCCAATGGTACTGCTGTTGGTTCTGCAACTGGCTCTGGGGTTCTAAAGGCTATATTCCACCAGCCTACAGATGTTGTTCGTTGCAGTCTAGGCGGTGTGGTTGCAGTCTGGATAACATGTTACTCGTTCTTGTATTGCCGGCGATTGAGGATTCTTGAAGCTCCCAGAGGGAGGACGGTGATCTTTTGTCAAAAAAACCCAATAGAGATGATTGTTGAAATAGAAAATGTTTTAATTTTTAAGCTTCCTTCTAGGTCTGGATCCCGCGTTTGAAAAAAAGTTGATTAATAGCAAGCTGAAAATTTGTTAATAGCGTAAGGGTATCTAGTCGGATAAACTTTGATATATGGGAACACTGTAACAGGGGCAGTTTTAATTGTGGAACAGGTTAAAAATTTGGAACGGTCAGACCACGAAAACGGCACATTTATTTTGTCCGACAGAACAGACTTACACTCTCCGAACAGAGATTAAACTCTCATGCAAAAATCAGACTGCTATTTATCACCTGTCATAATTCCTGTCATTTGACATATTCTACATGTTCCACTCATTAAAACGCCCATTTTGTGACAAATAGCAGTCTGATTTTTGCATGAAAGTTTAATCTTTGTTCGGAGAGTTTAAGTCTGTTCTGTCGGACAAAATATATGTGCCGTTTTCGTGGTCTGACTGTTCCAAATTTTTAACCTGTTCCACAATTAAAACTTCCCCTGTTCCAGTGTTCCCATATATCAAAGTTTGTTCGACTAGACACCCTTAAGCTATTAATAAATTTTCAGCTTGCTATTAATCAACTTTTTTTCATACGCGGGATCCAGACCTATTCGGCTTTTATACCGAAATTAATTTTCCACCACCATACTGAGAATTGAGAGACGAAGTGTGACTGCCATGACAGTGGGACGTAGGAGGTGGCAGGCATGTTCCGTATTAAAAGACAGATATCTACAGAGTAAGGATATACGGGTTACGTTCAGTATGTTCAGTTGATGATTTAAATGAAAATAGATATAATAAATAGAAGATAATAAAAGAGGGCGCCAACGAGATTTTAACGAAGAAAACTGGTAAAACAAATAGAAGAAAATAATTAATGAAATATTAAAGAAAATAAAGTAAAATAATTATTTAAAAATAAAATAGCAAATATGTGACGTTTGTAACGTTACAAAACAATCCGCGTACTTGGATTTAGAAAATGCAATCAATAGGTACACAACTTTCAGACATTCTAAAACCATCGAAGTATTCTTTGGGATCTTCTAATGCTACTCCCTAACTTACTTGTGAATTGTACTCTGAACTTTTTATAATCTCAGTAGTCTTGCTGAGACGTTCTAGTATTGTGGAGTTTCGAATCTTCTTCACCCCGGAAACTTTTAAAATTATTCTATAGCACCACATTTCAAAAGCGTCAAGACGATTTAGATCGATTTTATTCACAGTCCAAGACTCGACACCATAAATTATTGCTGAGAACACGTAACAGCGAAGTAAACGAATCCTCAATGGCAATTTTAGGTCTCTGTTACATGATACCTTGGACATCCTTCTAAAAGCGGCTCTGATCTGCTCTATCTTAGATCTAATTTCGCCGTGACTTTCTGCGTTACAATTTAACTGATATTCAAGGTGAAGCATTTGATAAACTTGTTTGAGTTTGTTATTATTTACATATACAGTGATGAGCGCACTAATAACCGGCAAAATAACGCAAAAGATGGAAACATATGAAGTTGTGAGATAAAAAGAGATGGACCTAGTGGAGGTGTTAAATTTAGCGATAGTAACTTATAGATTGACACTATATTGATTGTTTCCCACCTTTAGACGTATCGAATGAATTTGAGAAATGCCACTATCACAGTGACAGTTTTAGTTGACATACTCCTCTGATACGTCTAAAGGTGGAAAACAATCAATATAATGTCAATTTATATGTTACTATCGCTAAATTTAACAACTCTGCTAGTTTTATTTCTTTTTATCTCACAATTTAATATGTTTTTCATCTTTTGCGCTATTTTGCCGGTTATTAGCACGCTCATCACTGTATAGACAGTTTTATATTCTATTGTTTACTTATTACGAGTATTTTGGTTTTTCGTATGTTCAGATCCAGATCTTCCTTACAACTTTCAACGACACTATCAGTGACGACACGGTCTTCAGCTAATCGAAATAGTTGTAAGGTGATGCATATTCCGTGAATGTTCTTGATCCGTGACATCTGCTTCCTTCCAATTCCTCTGCGGTCCTCTCTTTTACCTTTCATTATGCACCGGTCTCTAAGAATATACCCTAGATATGAATTTTCTCTTGTTTTAATAGTTTTCCAAAACTCACGAACGGCATTTGCTCTATTGAATACAGCTTTGTTGGCCTGCATTGCTCTCCAGGGTATTCGCAGCATTCGTCTATGTAACCACATCTCTTAGCGATTGATCGTATCAGCCATTAGAGTCAAGGTCTCGGTACCATGCAACAACACTAACCAAATAAAGCATTTGATCATTCGTTGACGTAATTTTTGGTTTAAACTATGGTTACAGAAGAACAATTTCATTTTTAAAAGAAACGTGGTGCAAGCTGATTCAATTCTACACTTATAGTCGAGGAAATAAATATGAAAAAATGGCAAAACCTCGCAATATTTTCGCCCAGCATTGATTTATACAAAAATTTGGGATTAGGCTCATTTCACCCTCTAGTTCATTTTCTATATTGAACCGTTATACGCTTTTGGTTTTTAAGGGTGAAAACTACCCCTAATTGTAAAAAATTATGCAATAACATTTTAAACTTTAATATTGTCAAAATTTGCTTCTTATTAGTTACATAATGATTGTTTTATCTACTCTATGTCATATTATGTATAAGTTTTTAGTTTGTGAAAACTGTCATTATAGATAGCAGTGCGTGAAATGTTTAAAGTGTGCGTGAAGTAACAATGTATTTTAAATGGGACTTACTTTTTCGCACTGTTTTTGACACACTTTCATATAATCAAATAAATATCCTTAACTTTCACGTTGTCATGGTGATGACATAATGAGCAATAAATTACGACAAAAGTTTTGACAGTTTTGTGGTTTGAAAGAAGTTAGAATTTTTAAATGTCAAAGTTCTAAAAATTATAGAACAGAAATAAATTCCAGTGACGAAGAGTTACAGTTTTTTTACTTGTTCATCATAGATAAAATATTGTATTGTAATATGCGTGAAGTACTTTTTGCGAACTTACGCGATGTATAGCTAGGGTTACCATAATTTATTAAAGCCAAATCCGGACAGGGGTAGTCCAAGGGGTTGTAGAAAATGTAAAATGCATATGCCACAATTAAAATTACAGCTGTTTCGCTACAATGTGCAACTAACATCGAAAATCTCTTCCAGTTTAAAACACATATACTTACACTTATGTTTTAACATGATAAGCAGTGCGACCAACTTCTAGGAGCTGAGCTGAATGAAATTTCCCACCTTTGGGACAAGTGTTTTCCATTTTTTTTAGTAAAGAAAAAAATCCCGACACTTCTCATATCCGGACGCCAATCCGGACGTGTCCTTCAAATCCGGACTGTCCGGATGAAATCCGGACGTATGGTAACCCTATGTATAGCCCTCGCTCCGTTGTCGCTCGTGCTCTAAACATCGCGTGCGTTCGCATAGGTACTTCACGAACTGTTTCATAAATAACTGTTATGCTTTAACATATACTATCATAATATTTCAACCCTTAAAACCACCCTTGTTGGAGCTATATATAAAAAATTACTTATCCTAAAAGAATAATTTCTGCTTGCATGGATTTACATAAAAATTTGGGATTATGATCATCTCACCCTGTACTTCATATTTTGTATCATGCTCAAGGACGTTGATTATTTTTAGGGGTGTAAACTACCCGTTATTGTAAAAAATTATATAAAGACATTGTAAACTTTAATATGGGTAAAATTTGGTTTTGATTGGTTAAAAAATTATTGTTTTATGCTTTAAGATATAATATCATAATATTTCAATTCTTAAAAACCATCCTTAATAACATTGCAATTTTTATAAGTATATAATTTAATAGATCTATACAGAAAAAAAGTAGAATTAAAGAATTACAAAAACATTTATTTACACAAAAATACGAATTTACAAAAATATGTACAAATATAAATAGTTTTTAGTTATCTTCCAGTATACGAACTGGTTTTGTGGTATTATACATACATTGAAAATGTTGCAAAAGCGGACTATTCGAATTTTTCTAAAAAAAATTCGTTTTATAAACATAGCTCCTTATATAATCACATTTTACATCGACTTACATAGTTAAAATGTAGTAAAAAATTCCCACCCCCCGAGATGGGGTGGCAACCACCCCCAAGGTTTTAGCGTACAGCGGCATAATATAGAAAATTATCCTTGGGCTATTCCCTGCCTTCTGTGAAAATTTCAAGTAAATCCATGCTGGACGAAAAAATTGCGAGCCAAAATGCTTCATTTGCTAGACTATTAATCTCTTTACTTGATCTAGTTGGTCTGTAATTTAACATCCCAGATATTTAAAGTGAGTAACTCTCTCATTATTTTGTTGATCTATCTGTAGGGATAATATCAAACGGTTGGAGAATATCAAAGTGGTTTTAGGCCTGGCCGATCAACAACAGACCAGATCTTTGTGCTAAGGCAAATACTGGAAAAAACCAATGAATTCAATATTGACACATACCATCTTTTCGTAGATTTTAAATCGGCCTATGATAGTGTCCTAAGAAATAAATTGTATGAAGCCATGGATGAATTCCACCTCCCTGATAAACTGATAAGATTGGTTAAGGCTACAATGCGTAAAGTCGTTTGCAAAGTCGAAATACAGGGTGAACAATCACAAGCGTTTGAAACGAATGTTGGGCTGCGACAAGGAGATGCGCTGGCGTATCTTCTCTTCAACATAGCTCTGGAAAATGCGGTCAGAGATGCCCAAATAGACAACAGAGGAAATATTTTTAATAAATCATCCCAAATTTTGGCATATGCAGATGACGTGGACCTGGTTGCCCGCACAACACGCAAACTAGAAGAAATGTATACCACCTTCTCAAATGCCTCAAAAAATATGGGCCTGAAAGTAAACGAGGAGAAAACTAAGATGATGGCATCAACACCCAACAATAGAGCCAGAAACATCGGTCACCAATTCACTGTTGATAACTCTACCTTTGAAGTGGTGGACACATTCACATACTTAGATTCCCTGATCACCAAGGAGAACGTCATGACGGAAGAAATCAAGCGAAGGATAATCCTAGCGAACAAATGCTATTTTGGACTGAGTAGACAAATTAGAAGCAGAAATTTAAGCCAAAAAACAAAAATAACCATATACAAAACCCTTATACAACCAGTGTTGACATATGGATCGGAGACATGGACCATCTCTTCTGCTTATATTTGAACGAAGGATCCTGAGAGGAATATTCGGTGGCATCTGTGAAAATGGTATTTGGAGGAGGAGGTACAACTACGAGGTATACCACAGATATAAACATATATTTGGTGATATCAGATATCATGGTTTAAGACTCTTAAAGAACAGGAAGACTAAGATGGGCAGAACATCTAGCAAGATCACAGCATAACAACCCTCCTAGAAGAATACTTATGTCACAACCTGTGGGAAGTAGAAATAGGGGTAGGCCAAAACTTAGATGGAAGGATGGTGTAGATGAGGATGGGAGAAAAATAGGCGCAGCAAACTGGCAACGGTTGGCAATGGATAGGACTGACTGGCGTCGAGGGGAAGGCGTCGACTGACTTGGGAAGGTCGAGGCTCTTTCATAGGGCTGTAGCACCATTGATGATGATGATCTGTAGGGAAGCATTGTTGTGAAGTTTGCGACTAAATATTATACTAAATATCATCAATTTTGTTTTAGAACCATATATTTTTAAGCTAATTTCTCTTCCTACCGTGTTTGTGCAATCCAATAACTCTTGAAGACCCTGTACTATGTCAGTTACTAGTGTGTTATAGATAACTGTGTCGTCATAATTTTCACTATTTTTTAAATTCTGTTGAAAAATGTATGAAATACTTTGCCCTGAAACTCATTGTCTCTATGACACCAATTTTCAAAAATTTCAAACTTTTTTGGAATAAATCACCCAAAATAAAAAAGTTATTTCTCATTACGACTTATGGTTACGAGTTTACGAGACTGTAAATCACTAAATCAGTGTTCTTTCTACTTTTGAAATAAGTTCTAGTCATTATCTCAATCTCAACAAAATCTTTCTGTATTTTTCTGTTTTTTTTCTACTTTTGAAATAAGTTCTAATCATTATCTCAACAAAATCTTTCTATATTTTTCTAAATAAAAAATAAAATTGATTCTAATTTCTCTCGCCCGTATCGCCATCTGTGATGTAAAACGTTGACTACGTAACCACACAGCGCAGTGGACTGCGCTTAGTATAAAATTCTACCTATTCGATTTAAATTTTAAATCTCTACACTGCACGCGCTGCAATCCATTATCATTATTTTGATCATTTAAATGCCCCAACGTTGCCAGATGTAAAATGAGTATCCTTATTTCAAGGAATTAATTTTAAACAAGGAAACAAAATTATTTTGATTAACAAATAAGTATATTATGTAAATATTTTAATCAGTATTTTGTAAAGATGTCCAGTTGTTGCATATTTCTTAATAACATTGAAAATATTTTATCTATACGGATTTTTCCGCGGATTTAATTATGTTTTGGTTATGTAATGCAAATTAATTTATGCACTAATTGTTGATACATAGTTTTGGAATTTAAATTAACCATTTTGTTAATAAACAGTACAAATTTTTAAACGTTTCGAACATATGAAAAGAAAACGGTATCTAAATGACTTAAAAAAAAATAAAAAATAATAATAAACAGGGAAATATAAATTAAAATATATAGACTTATGTATAGACAGTTGATGATGAGTAGCTTGATGATTTCAAATCTCCGATAGGAGTGGCACAAGAAGAAGAAGAAGAATAGAGAGTTGTGTTAGTATTTTCTACATTTCTTAGTTAATTCAGTTTAGTTGACATTGCTTTTTTTCGTTATACTATTCAAATGTATAATTACATCCTCTTAGCTATAGTCATTTTGTTTTAGAGAATCTTTTTTAAAGAAAATTATATAGAAGCCATATATGTGACCACGGTGAACCAAGCGATCAAAGCACAAAAATACTCCAATCACCAGAGCGTGAAATCCCATTGAAATATGGAAAGAAAAATACGGAGGTTGCCAGTACGGAAAATGTATAATTTCACAGAGATACATAGTAAAAAAGAAATTCAGAACACTAGAACATTGGAATAATCGCCTCTTCACAACAAAAACGATGTCTTGAATTGTTCCAACCGTATGTGGATTTCACTACTACATGTTGGGTATTCAATTTTCATGAATGTGGTAAGTCGAAGACTGAATTCGATTGCTGAAGCTATGAAGTTTCAGGTCCACGGCAGATCAAATCTCATCAGAAATATTTTAGATAAATTTTATGAGAATTATACCCATTCGCATCGTCTTTATATAGACACAATGGAAGATGAATAATTGTAGGCACATAATATTAGTTAAAATGACGCTTGCAGAAACCATAAGTGTTGAAGAGTAAGTGGAACGATATTGGCGTCGTTTCGAATTAAGGTTACAGTGCAACTAAAATGCCTTTCTACAGAAGACATGTAATAATGACTTCAAATACCTGGACATCCAAATATGCGATAATGGTTCCATTGTTGGGGAAATAAATGCAAGAACAGCAGTTGACACCAGCTGAGTATAGTATTAAAAATTTAACTTATCAAACTATAAAATAGTAGAAAGTCTAAAATAGTATTATGAATATCAGTCAGGATCAGCTTCGTAGATGATAATGAAAAAATGAAACAAAAAAAATTAAGTCGTACATTAACAAGACATGCTCGTATAAGAAGTAACAATCTGGCCTGATCAGCAGGTCAGATATGGCTGCGAATTGATAAATTTTAAGCAAACAATATCTTCTTTCACACTATAATTCTGGGCCTATAAACCCGGAAAACTATGTAGCACTAAACTGAATGTATTGTATTTAGTTACTTGCATACCGCTATCCAGTGATGAGCGCCCTAATAACAGGCAAATAATCCAAAAGATGGAAAACATAATATGTTGTGAAATAAAAAGAGATGAAACTAGTAGAGGTGGAAAATATCGGTAGAAACCTATAATTTAATTTAAATTACATTACCACTATTAAGAGCTTCCACCTTTAGATGTCAGCTTAATAGCTAGTTGACTTCAGTCATAATTGCACGTAGGTATGACGTAGCAACGAAAGGAGCAAGAAAAATAAAAAACCTACGTTATGCTGATGACACTGTTATATTGGCGTCTTCACCAGAAGAACTGAAAGAAATTATGAATAGGCTAGGAACGGTGAGTACGGAATATGGTTTGAAAATAAATATACAGAAAACCAAAGTAATGATCATCGATAGAATCAGAAACAACCAACCGGAGATAAGAGACTTGTCAGGTTACGAAGTGGTCAGACAATTTAATTACTTAAGCTCCGTTATTAATAACAGTGGAGGATGCGAAGACGAGATTCGTAGGCGCATCATAATGGCCAGATCGGCAACAGCCAAACTCACAAAAATATGGAAGAATACTGACATTACAAAAAACACAAAATTACGCCTTGTCCGAGCGTTAATATTTCCTATCGCCACCTACGCTTCAGAGACTTGGACCATCAAAAAAGCAGATTCAAAACGTATAATGGCATTTGAAATGTGGGTCTACCGGAGAATGTTGCTCATACCATGGACCGCACATCGCACAAATAATTCAATATTAGCCGAACTAAACATAAAAACTAGACTCAGCACAACTATCAACCAAAATATACTGAGATATTTTGGACATATAACTAGAAGAAGAGAAGGCATGGAACGAATGATAGTTGAAGGCAACGTACAGGGCAGAAGATCCAGAGGAAGATCTCCATTACGATGGTCGGACCAAATAAAGGACATGACCGGTTACTCATTCTCCGAAGCAAAACAACACGCACAGGAGAGAGAGAACTGGACAAAAATAGTCAAACGACTTACATGACGCCACTACATCCTTACGAAGGAGAAGAGATAGAGGAGGAGGGATGACGTTCTTCCTAACCTAATTTTATTAGGTTATGTATGTCTTCTTCTTTGGTTTATTGGCCTCCACCTACTTGGCTATTTGGCCAGCTCGTCGTCTCGGAATAAAGGAAAATCCCTTATTCACCTACAATTTGGAGTTGATATGGAACAAAAATACAACAAAGGTTAAAACTTTCCTCGATCTAGGATAACTGCCGACCATTACTTTAATAAGCCACACTTTTAGTTTCAAATTAAGTTTATTTGACGTTTCTTTTTCGATTTGACGTTTATTTGTGTCAGCCGAAACGAATAACATAGATAGAAGATATATATCCTTATATATATACATATCCTTACATAGATAGAAGACATATAACAACTATTATCAGAATGCGTACAGGTCACTGCTTGGTTCCAAATCACCTATTTAAAATGGGGATAGTAGAACATCCTTATTGTGAATGTGGTCAATTAGCAGATTTACAACATGTGATTCTTGAATGCCCTATTAATACTGTGCAAAATTTTGATTTATATAATGAATTAGCTAAAAATGGGTGCCCAACACCCATATCCCTTACAACCCTTCTTTATAAACCGCAGTTGGTTCTTGTTAAACTTTTAATACATTTTTTGAATATACACAAAATTAAGTTATGAGGAAAGTAAAATATTGAAAGTAAATTAATAACATAAATGAATATATTATAAATAATTTGAAAAATATGTCAAAAGTACACGTGAAAATATAATTCGTATAACCGAATAATATAATCTTTTGTTTCTATATAAACATTCTGTAATCACCTGGGTCTTTCACTATACCTATCTGAGGCAACAACATGGGATTGTGTAATGGTCAGGTGTTGCCCTGTATAAGAGAAGTTTGTGCCTTTGTTGTATTTATTCCATGCCAACTCAAAATTGCCTGTAAATAAGATATAGAAGAATAAGATTGTGTAATGGTCGGCAGTTTCCCAAGAGAGAAAAAAGTTTGTGTCTTGTTATATTTCCCATGCCATCTCAAAATTGCCAGTAAACTCAAAAAAAGTAGAAGAATAAGATTGTGTAATGGTCGGCAGTTGCCCCTGAGAGCAAAGTTTGTGTCTTTGTTGAATTTGTCCCATGCCAACTCAAAATTGCCAGAAACTAAAAAAGAAGTAGAAGAATAAGATTGTGTAGTAGTCGGCAGTTGCCCTCGAGAGAAAAAAGTTTAATGTCGTTGAAAAAAAAGTTAAGTTTTTGTATTTGTCCCATGCCAACTCAAAATTTCTACTAAATCAAAGAAGAAAAAGAAGATTGTGTATTGATAGACAGTTGCCCCCTTAGACAAGGAAAGAGAGGTTGCCCCTAGCGTGAAATTTTCTTTTATCTTGTCATGTTTGTCCCACACCAACCAAAATTACTAGTTAACTAAAGAAGAAGAAGAAAAAGATGAAGAAGAAGAAGAAACAAATTGTACAATGTACTAACTCCAAATTGTAAGTGAATAAGGGATTTTTCCCTTTTTCCGAGACGATGAGCTGGCCAAATACCCAAGTAGGTGGAGGCCAATAAACTGAAGAAGAAGAAGAAGAAACGAATAACACAGGACATTGAAATAAAATGTCTTTCGACGTCATATCTTAATTATGACTGAAGCCAACTACCCCATATTTTGCTTTTCTAATTGAACGTGCTCCGTTATTATTTTGGTCATCATAATATACAAGTGAGGGGCAAAATTATAGAATCGCTTAACTTCTAAGAATAAGATAATATTCTATAGCTATACATTTAACTAAAAATAAAATAAGTAATTAGCATTGCAATAAATAATTATAACAAAAAATTTAACTACAGATAGAGGTTCACTATTTATGTTTATTTAATATTTTTAATATTATATTGAGCGTTTATACGAAGCTTTAGAGAAATATTATCTTACCCTCATTTTTTTTCCTTTAAATTTAATCTGTGCTTTCTACATTAACTTTGGTATGCGATGCTTCGTCTTTTATTAAATCTTGAGCATATGGAGCAATAAGTAAATTAGTTGAACACTACTATCAAAATGCTTGTCTAAACCCTGCTGGTTTTAATTCAAAAATCTAACTGCTGACATGGTAGATAAACTAAAACTGAGCCAACTTTAAATCTGATCTAAAGGAAAAATCTCGGAAACACGTCAAAAATATTAAAATATTGTGAGCTATAAACTAAGTTTTTAGTGAATCATTGGCATAATTAACTATCAAATAAATAAACATACAGAACCTACTCTATTTACTAGGAAATTCAAGGTGATTGCCAAACATTAGTGAATCTAGTTCAAAAAACTTATTAATCCACTGGAAAATACTCTGAATTTGTGTGTTAATCATTAAGCTTGGACAGTGTCCAGATTGTATCGTCCAATATAATATACTATCGCTTAAAAACATATTTACTGTCAGGATCAATAAGCACTTTTCAAAACACAATAACGCGCGAGAAGGCTAAAAACAATAATTAAGCACATTATAGAAAGTAAGAACATAATATGTATGAAATGAAATAAAAATGTATACCATTTTTATTCAGTTGCTATGTGCAGGCAAAACTGTCTTATTTTTCACTTAGAACAGAGAGCGCAGACCAGCACTCTAAATCGACGATTTTCGACTCTATTTGGAGTCATCATCAGAGAGGCGTAGGTCTGCTGCTCTCTGCCCCAAGTGACGAATCTCCGAGAGCTTGTCCCCGCATTGCAACTGAAGTTTATGGAGTAGGTGTCTAATGACATCTAGCAACTGAAAGTCAAAGTTTCAAAGTTTTCAACCTAATAGAAATATCAAAAATATTGAAAAATATTAAAAATATTCCTAAAAGATATTTAATTGAAAACTTATTGTAAGTTTTTTGAATTCCCTCTTGTCTTCTTTGCTTCAGCATCCATCTGGTTTGCAATTTTTAGAAGCCATGGAGGTGTTACCAGGAAAATGGTCCAATAAGTTTTCAATTAAATATCTTTTAAAAATATTTTTAATATTTTTCAATATTTTTGATATTTCTATTAGGTTGAAAACTTTGAAACTTTGACCTTAATACGGATAAGATCGTTTTGCACAGATAGCAGAAATATAAATAAAATTACCATATTATAACAAAAATAATTTGAAAAACTGTACAGGGTGTTTCATTGGGAAACATAAATACTTGAATGGTGAATAGAGGTCACTAAGGCGGTTCTAGATATACTACATTTATTGCTCCATCGATTTGTAGAACCGAGTTACAGGGTGTTTTATCGATTTTGTCCATCTTTTCTGGATTTATAACTTTAGAAGCACTTTCTATATTTTTTTGATATTTGGTACACTGTAATGATATGCCTTCAGCAGATCGACAGCAGAGAACCGCATGCGTCCCGATACCTGCGCAACCCGATACCAAACTCATTTCCAGTTCCAATTCTACTCCGAGCATCCGAGGAAAGGCAGCCGAGAGCGCATTTAAGAAAACACACGAAGGAGGATAATCAGTCTGGCCGCGTTCAAGCTCTAGACTCCCTGGCCAGCCAGTGTAGTGAACAGGTAGGTCAACCTGAGTGGTGGAACTCTATAGTGAGGAGATCCGCCGGTCGAAATTGAACGGGATCCGTGTAGCCGTGGAGTGAACAGCTACCGCCAGCTCCGATCGGAGTTGTATGGGTGTCCGTATAATTATTAATATGTACATATTTTGATTGTGGGAGTGTTTGTGCTTGACACTGGAGTGAAGTGTAAGGAGATACGACTCTGAGCGTAATTGCTTCTTGTATTTCATTAATTATATTTTCTTTTGATAGTAATAGTAATAAATACAATTTTCTTTTTCTTTTGCAGACATCCATCAAGAGGGCTTTCTCCGTAACGGGCGAAGATAGAATTATATTTTATTTTGTTATTTTTAATTTTGATTTGTATATAAAAATCCTGAATATATATGACTGACCAGACAATGACAATGACTTTAATTTTGAAATTATATCCAAATTTTTAAGAACTTCGAGATTAAAAAGCAGGTATTATTAACGTTTAATGATAAATTATTAAAGTTACTGAAGGAATACTCATTTTAAAAATAATCAATACTTATGCTACATTGGAACGACCCATTTAGTAATCACAAGTAAAATATAGGTCCGGATTAACAAAGTAATTGTCACCTTGAAACAACGCCCTGTATATTGAAATTTTCAAAATCTGTTTGAAAAGAGGATAAAAAACTGAGTTTCTAGGTTCGCTTTAATTTTTTGCGCAGAAAACTTAATGACTTTAATTTTGAAATTAATTATATTGGAATTTTAAAGAGTTCTGAAAATAAAAAACAGGTTTTTAAAGCACTTTTCCGGATTAACAAAAAAATATAAAGTAATTGTGACCTTAAAACAACACCCTGTATATTGAAATTTTCAAAATCCGTTTGCAAATTTTTGAAAAGAGCACAAAAATTTAAGTTTAACACAGTTTTGATATAAAAGTGTCTTTCTGTATACTCTTGTATAAATATTGTAGTGGTTCATAACCAAAAAAATTCAGTGCATGCTAATTTAAATGTTTTATTCAACTAATCCCCCGAGAGTTCTTTTGGTTCTATTTTTTCTAAACGAAACAAAATATATAAGTGGTAGGTCTTGGGACCACCCTTTAAAAAAATATTACCTCCCTCATGAGACTCTTTTTATCCAGTTATTTATGTCGAGTCGGACACCTTTTCTATTTCGAAAAATTTTCGGGACAAGGGCGTTTCGTAAATATAGAGGTTTCTAAACTTTAAATTAAATTAAATGAATTTAAATGAACTTTAAAGAATTAAAAATGTCTTCTTCTTCCTTCTTTAGACAAGGCGAAAACGGCGGGTTCGTTGGGAAAAATATTCCTATGAGATTTTTTTGCATAATTACATTCGTGAGACATCCCAGAATAAGGTTCAAGAAGTCGCCCACGTGAAAAGTGGGCCAAATTTTTTTAACAATATTTTTTAATCAAATTGCAAAAATCAATATTTTTGACCCAGACAATTTTTTTGTAGGTTTTTTGAACATTCTGGATAAAAAAGGTCTCTTATAATTTTTCTCTAAAGTTGATCGTTTTCGAGTTATAAGCAATTTAAAATTGAAAAAAAAAAAAAAACAAAAATGGCGGTTTTCAAGGCTTAATAACTCGGTTAAAAGTTATTAATATCAAAGTCAGAAAGTGACTAAATCAAAGTTTAATGCCCCCCTACAAGATCCCGAAGAAATTTTTGTCATTATTTTATTACTAAGCTGTTATTTTTAAGTAATAATATTGAGCGCCATGTACATGGTAGGCGGCCGTAAATGTGAGTGCAAGTAAGATGCACAATTGGACTGCCGGAGTGGCATCTCTCTCGCACTCAGCATTTACGGCCGGCTACCACGTGCATGGCGCTCAATATTATTACTTAAAAATAACAGCTTAGTAATAAAATAATGACAAAAATTTCTACGGGATCTTGTAGGGGGGCATTAAACTTTGATTTAGTCACTTTCTGACTTTCATAATAATAACTTTTAACCGAGTTATTAAGCCTTGAAAATTGCCATTTTTCGTTTTTTTCAATTTTAATTTGCTTATAACTCGAAAACGATGAACTTTAGAGAAAAATTATAAGAGACCTTTTTTATCGAGAATGGTCCAAAAAGCCTACAAAAAAATTGTCCGGGCCAAAAATAATGACTTTTGCAATTTGATTAAAAAAAAATTGTTAAAAAGAATTTGGCCCACTTTTCACGTGGGCGACTTCTTGACCTTATTCTGGGATGTCTCACGAATGTAATTATGCAAAAAAAATCTCATGGGAATATTTTTCTCAACGAACCCGCCGTTTTCGCCTTGTCTACTTGTATGTAGCCTTTAAAGCCTGTTTCTTCTTCAATATTAGCCTCCTAAATTATTTAAGTTATCGCACCATCTTTTTCTTGGTATGCCAATACTTCTTCGTCCATTTGGTGACTTATCTCGTGCTCTGCCATTCTACTAATGTGTTCGATCCACTCCTGTTTCCGTTTTGTCACCCATCTATTTATGTCTTCTACATTGCATGATCTTCTGATGTTTTCGCTTCTCTCCCTATCAAACAGACTTTTCCCTGATATTCGTCGGAGTATTTTCATCTCTGTTGTTTCTAGTAGTCGTCTCGTTTTAGATGTGTCAGGTCTTGTCTCCGCCGTGTATGTCAATATAGATTTAATTGCTGCTTTATAGATTCTTGCTTTTGTGTCTTGTCTTAGGTGTTTGTTCTTCCAGATTGTATCATTAAGGGATCCCGCCGCTTTACTTGCTTTTAAGCTTTGTTGTCGTACTTCCACTTCAACATCTCCGTAACTGATTATATCTACTCCCAGATATCTAAACCTTGCTTCCTGCTTTATTATTTTCCCATCAATTTCGATTTTACATCGTAGTGGGTATTTAGATGTTGTCATACATTTGGTTTTTTCTGCTGATATTATCATATTGTATTTCTTGGCTGTTGTATTGAAGATGTGTGTTAATCTTTGGAGATCGTCTTCTGTCTCGGCGATCATTGCGGCGTCGTCTGCATGTCATAATATTTGGATTTTTCTTTGTTCCCCATTCTGTAACCATGAGCTTTACATACTGCTTCTACTATTTCGCCCATTATTATATTAAAGAGCAGAGGGCTTAATGAGTCACCTTGTCTGACTCCGCTTTAAAAATTCAAATTAAAAATAGGTAGGACAATATTACGAGTTAATTGTAAATATTTTTATCAAACAATCCGGCAAATATCAGCTGTGAGGGTATAGATTTTATGACTCTTTATGAGGAATGATACGTCCCCCGATGCGGTGCAGTTAGTCATAAATGATGATTTTTTGCAGAATTGTTTGATAAAAAAATTTACGATTAACTGGTAATATTGTCCCACAAATTTTTAAGGGTACTTCAGTTGTGTAGAAACCTCTACATTTACTAAACGCCCCCTTCCGAAAATTTTCCGTATTTGTCCGACTCGACATGAATAACTAAAATAACTAAATGAAAAAAAATCTCATGAGGGAGGTAATACATTTTTTTAAATGGTGCCCAAGCCTAAGGACTATAACTGTGTGTGATTATTTAATGACAATTAATGTTTTAAAAATTATAAAAGTGATGACTTTCAACCGTGAAATATTTATAACAACTGTGTGTTTAATCGTACTAAATTTGTACTTTCGCAACAAATTGCACTCGATCTCTAAAATTAATATAGCATTTTAGAGCTCTTGTGCAATTACTACTGAAAATTCATAATTTACCTATAGTCCAGGCGCATCTGTTTTGAGATGGACGTTGAGAGGTGACTCAAATTTTTTTGCAGAAATTGCTTGAAAATGACTCAAATAATAATATTTGAGTTATCCTCCCACTCAAAATGGTCCGGAACATTGTTTAAATAATAAAAATGTCAAAATATGAAGGAAAAATTCGATTTTTTTATTGGTTTTCTGATTATAACTTTAAAACTATTCATTTCTGAGAAAAGTTGTACTGACATAAAAGTTGCGTAATTAAATTTCCTACAATATAGAACTGGTTAAAAATTTAAAAAATAGTCACCCTTGTTGCAAAATAGCAATAATTGCGAAAAAACCATATAAAAACAAGTATTCGCATTTTAGGTTTTTTAACCATATATGCTACACTTAGCACCTTCATATTTTACCCAAAAACTTTATAATATAGTAAAACAACACTGTAAATTTCATTAAGATCGGTTTAATAGATTTTGCAAAATAAATTTTGCAATCCATCTTTCGCAAAAAAATTCATTTTTTTTTAAATGTTGCAGGACTGAAAATAAAGCAGATAGCAAGTTGAATTTTTTTTATTTATAGAAGTGTACTGTACCTTTCATTTGCAATTTACAAAATCAAAATCGATTAATTACCACGGCGTCAGGAAATTTTTTAAATAAACATTAATTTTTGGTGCTACGCGCAGAACAGCGGTGTTCGATTCACACAAGTTGATTTCCACCAAAATTTCTTCCAATCTTTATCTAATATATTATTTTCTTACTCTTTATTTTGTTGTATTTTAATATTCTAATTCCACAAAAATCAAACTAATTTTATTATTGTTTGTGAAATATTGTTTAAACAATTGCATATGTTTAAAAATAATACACTTTTATTCTCTAAGTTAAAATATATGAACAAAGAAAGTTTTTGCTAAAAAAAGTGTTATTTCAAAGAATAGAGTATGTGTTTTTATTTTGCAATAAACAAATTTATTTATTTATGTCGAAATGTAATAAAAATTAAAATGTATCAATCATTATCAAAGGTCATTGGAATGCCCAATCAGAGCAAACTATCCGCTGTCCTGCGCGTAGCACCAATAATTAATGTTTATTTAAAAAAATTCCTGACGCCGCGCCGTGGCAGTTAATCGATTTTAATTCTGCAAATTGCAAATGAAAGGTACAGTACACTTCTATACGCAAAAAAAAATCAACTTGCTATCTACTTTATTTTCAGTCCTGTAACATTTTGAAAAAATGAATTTTTTTTGCGAAAGCTGGATTGCAAAATTTATTTTGCAAAATCTATTAAACCGATCTTAACGAAATTTACAGTGTTGTTTTACAGTATCAAGTTTTTATGGGTGAAATATGAAGGTCCTAAGTGTAGCATAAATGGTTGAAAAACGTAAAATGCGAATACTTGTTTTTGTATGGTTTTTTCGCAATTATTCAAGGGTGACTATTTTTAAAATTTTTAACCAATTCTATATTGTAGGAAATTTAATTACGCAACTTTTATGTCAGCACAACTATTCTCGGAAATGAATACTTTTAAAGTTATAATCAAAAAACGAAGAAAAAAATCGAGTTTTTCCTTCATTTTTTGACATTTTGATTATTTAAACAATGTTCCGGACCGTCCGGACCGTTTTGAGAGGGAGGATAACTCAAATATTATTATTTGAGTTATTTTCAAGCAATTTCTGCAAAAAAATTTGAGTCACCTCTCAACGTTCAAATGTACTAATATTGTTACAGATGCGCCCTGGTCTACTACGGATCTCCATAAAATAAAAATATTTGTTTTTCAATATCAAATTTTAGTTGTTCGATGAGTTTTTTTGTATAGTCATGCCATCGACAAACAGTAATGAATCATACATACATATCCTTTTTAAAAACAACCGTACATAAAACTGATTTGTTTACAAGGAAACTCAAGGTGATTGCCAAAAAGTTTCGTAAGTCTAGTTCAAGAACCCGATTTTTCCGCTGGAAAATACTCTGAATAGCTGTATGTAAGATGACTCATCTTAGTTGGATGCTATCCAAGTCCAAGTCGCATTGTAATAATTATTTATTACGACGATCCTTTCGAAGCACATAATAAAGATAATAGAAATTATTAGTAAGACCGGAAGTTAAACTGTAATTGTTATAAAATAACGGCAGTACATTAATGGTGATGTTGATCAATTACACTGGTCAACAAAAAAATATTTTTTTTAGTCTGATATTTAGTAAATATTTTCTGTTTGTATACATCGAAAATTAAACAGAATTTCAATAAATAATAAATAAAGTTTGGTTTTTTACCTTTAGATACTGAAAAATAAATATACGGTGTTTTGGCAGATTTTTTGAGGATCCCTTGTATGTAAGATGCCAGAAAGGGGTGGGGGGCACAGTGGGTGTGAAGCGAGAAGTGGCACACTGATATGGTGGTAGTTTACGCGTGAGCATTGCAGTGGAATAATCTGTTTGAATTTTTTGTTTTACTTATGTTTTTTTAAATGGAACACCCTATATTTTATTTTAAATTCGAAATCCTGTTAACTTCTCCATCACAAAAATATAAAGGTTTGTTATGTTATACAGGGTATTTACAAAGTTGTAACCAATTTTATATGAAAATCGTAACAAGTTCAACTCCCTGTATAAATAAAAATAAGCAAAACGACAATGGTTTATTAATGCCATATTTTTTAACGTATTGTCAAAATTTTCAAGAATGGTCGATATTGCTAATTTTCTTTATATCAAATACAGGGTGAGTCAAAACGCAAGTACATTATTTTCTCAGTAATTTTAAATGGAACACCCTGTATTTTCTATCACTATTGAAAAGTACCATTACCGTACTTTAATTTTTAGATAACATTCCCTATGTCTAAATTGATTAGTTTTCGAGATATTTTCATTTTCAATGGACCAGTAGCGTTGCCACCCAAATCACCAGAATTTAATAAACTGGACTGATCTTTTTGGGGTTACGTTAATAATAAAGTTTATAAAATACCTCCAACAACAAGGGATGAGATGAAAAATAGAATGCAAAGTGTATTTCGATGTGTTAATTTACAAATGCTCCGTAGAGTAAGTAGGTCATTCAATGATCGTTTTTAGGCGTACATAAATGTGTTAGGAGATAATTTTGAACACCTTATGTAATTAAATATTAAAAATATTTTATTAAAAGTAGCTTTTAATTTTTTCAAACATGTTTTGCAAAATGTATTACTAATAAATTATGTTTCGTTCTTTATTTGTTACATTGTTACATTTACATACAAAAGTAGTGTTTAATTGTCTTAACAAAATATTGTATTTTGTGTTTGTGTGTTTTTTTGTAAAATGTAATTTTCTGTGTTTATTTGTTGCATTTACATAAAAAGATAGTTTTTAATTGTTTCAAAAATGTTGCATGTAGTGGTTGTGTTTTTGTTTGTAAAATGTATTACTAATAAATTATTTTTATTTCTTTATTTGCTACAGTGTTACATTGATTACCGGATTGATAATCGGTAATCTTCAATTGTCAATTCAGTCATGGCTTACTTAAAATTTAAATAAATTTAAACACCTAAAATAATTTGCTCTGAAAAATGAAAATATCTCGAAAACTAATAAATTTGGGCATAGGGAATGTTATATAAAAATTAAAGTACGTTAATGTTACTTTTCAATAATGATATAAAATACAGGGTGCTCCATTTAACATGACTGAGAAAATAATGTACTTGCGTTTTGACTCACCCTGTATTTGATATAAAGAAAATTAGCAATATCAATAATTCTTAAAAATTTTGACAATAAATAAAAAAATATGGCATTAATAAACTATTGCTGTTGTGCTTATTTTTATTTATACAGGGAGTTGAACTTGTTACGATTTTCATAAAAAATTAGTTATAACTTATAACTTTGTAAATACCCTGTATAACATTACAAACCTTTATATTTTTGTGATGGAGAAGTTAACAAGATTTCGAATATAAAATAAAATATAGGGTGTTCCATTTAAAAAAACATAAGTTAGGTCTGCCACTGTGTTATCGAACACCCTGTAACATTCTAACTAATTTTGTAATGTGAAGCTCAAAGGTGGCTAAAATTTTTGTTATTAACTTTTATTGCTATCTATTACTATAGCGGAGCTATTGAGCTTCACCCTACTAATCAATCACCCTGTATGTACATATCTCTGGAATTTTGAACAAACTGTGGTTGTTTTTGTCGACTTATTGGTCTTTTTTCTTTTAGATTTTGCTAATTTGCAACATAAATGGTATGGTCCCTTTCCATTTTGGGTTGCTGTTGAAGGTATTCAAGTGGGATTATTTATCCACTGTCAAGTTTTTATAAAAGTACGAGGAAATGAATTAAATTATAGAAATGATAATTATGGCATCTAATAGGACACTAGTACGCCGACAACTACTAATTATTTGAGATTTTTACTAGCAAAGGTATTTAGAAAATCGGATGTAATGCAATGTTGTGGATACTCTTTCACCCTCCTCGGTCCTTCTAAAGTTAAGGATAGCTATGAAATGATATTGATAGGCAACCCATGCTAGAAATGTTTGTCTATGTATGAAATTTAATAAAAAAAAATGATTCATCCGGCAAGCAGATGGGTACAGATCGACCTATATTCGGATCCCGCACTATGAAGAAATATTAAACTGAAGAGTATGTAGAAAAATTTTGATTAGGACAAAGAAATAACAGAAACGTTTTGTTAATGACCTATGTGCTAACTACCTTCTCCTACAAACCCAACTACTATTGTTGGACATGTGGCTCTGGTTGTATTACAAAATGTGAACAAAAAAACTGTGTAGAAAAAAATCTAAATCTAGATAAGATAATGCGAAAATCAAATGTACAACGGCAAATTGTTGCACTAAAAAATCAGGATGAAGAACACTATCAAGAGATTATAAAAAAACATAAAATACCAAGACTTGGTAGTCAACGCTGGCCTAAGATGGTTGATTAAGTTTCCTGGTAGAGTTGCACCATGTTCCCTGAGGTTATATCTTTTAACATCGGCGTTTAGCCTGTTTAATTTCACTACAACATAATGTAGATTGAATTACAATTTCAACCATTGTTTGGTTCTGGGGCTATTTAGCAAGTATTCGAATTCACTGATGATGGATTGATAGGTCCGAAAACGTTCTGAATTAAAACGTTCTGAATTGGACACATTTTTCAATCCAATTGGGATTTTTAAAATTTTTAATAAATATACCAATTACATAGAAGTGGTTTTATTTCATGTTTGAGTTTTTTAACTATATGGTATACAGCCAACCTAGGGAACTATTCTTTTTAGTAGTTAATATTAATTATTACACTAATTGTTAATAATAGACATTTTTGAATGAAATACCAACCGCATAACTTCAAAATCGCATAAACATAATCCGCATAAAAAGAGACCTTACTGTATACATGTTGATTATCGCCTATGTACAGCAAACAATTATCACTTCTGTCGGTACTCTGCAAAGGCCACGTGCCATTTTTTATTGTTTTTTTTTGTTTTGAATGAATTTATTTTTCGAGATAACTGCTTGTAACCAGGCCGCGCCGTCCACGTGTGCAATGAGTGCGGCGCACACAGGCGCCAGAAATTAAGGGGCGCCAGCAATTAAAGTTGTTACAAAAATTTTACGCTGGTCAAAACAACACTTACCCATTTACCGACCTTGCCACCCTGTATATCTCAACTTCAAAGGTAGGCACATTACGTATTGATTTATCCAATCTGCATAAACAAAAAAAAGCATGTAGGTATTTACAGACATGTAGCCATCAGGCCACCGGTCCAGAGGAATTTATGCTTTAAAGCCATTGTACAAAAATTTGGCCGAAATTTATGATGCTTTATGTGATATAAATCATTTGGATAAATTTGATCTTGATTCAACAGATAAAATGTCAACATTTACATTAATATGCTCAGTCCAAATATTATGATATGGTTTGAAGTTCTGATCAAAGTTAACATCGTTACCAAAATTTTACAAGCAAAAACAATAAATATGCAGCTGACCTTAAATGCTTTACAGCAGCGTTTCCCAAACTTATTTTTCCGTGGCCCGGTTATTTTTGTGCTTATCCCTCGTGACCCACTAATTTTTTGCATAGCCTGGTGTGTGTACAAGAAAACATATTCAAATATTTATTACAGTTTTATATATTTTAATAGAGAATCATTTGCTCAAACAAAAATGTAATAAAACAAAATAATAATCAAATATTAATGAGAAGTAGATGTTAATTTTATCCTCAGGTCCGGTTCGACTTCCAAATGGTTCCTATATTTATTTTTAAGGAAAATCAGTGTTAAAAACCCTACCACACACTTATAGGTCGAAACAAAAGGAATTAGAAATTTTATTGCTTTTTCTGCTAAAACTGGGTACCTACTCCTGGTGGCAAAACAGCCAAAAATCTATGAGTGGTATTTTTTCTAAATATGTCTTTGAGTGCCCTATCACATGATAGTTCAATTACTGACTCAACATCTAAATCCGAAGTTCTGCCTCGGATTATACGTCCATTGTAAATGGATACCTTATCCACGCTTTGTTGCCGTGGATGGGGGAAAGTATTCATTCAGATTTGCCTATTGCGTCCAGTCCTAACAGGTGTTTCTTGAAAGCCGCTGAAATCTCATCCGACAATGAATTTACGATATTATTTTTTTTTTGTAGTTCCGTTAGCTTTGCAAAAGCTTTGTAATTACCTGCTTCCGCGGGATGTGTCTACAAATTAAGTTTTTTTGTTGCAGCTTCCACCTTCTCTTGTACTTTAAATACAGTTACATTGCTACCTTGTAATGTCATATTTAAATTGTTCAAGAAGTCAAAAATATCACAAAGGTAAGCTACCTTAATTAACCAATTGACATTATGAAAACTGTCTTTAAATTGAAATATTGAATACCGTTGGTGGATGTGCTTCTAATAATATTGAAATTTCTTCCTTCAATTCAATAGGACATTCTAAAACATTCCTTTTTGATAACCAACGCACTTCGCAGTGCAAAATAAGATCTTCATGACCACTTCCCATTTCTTTGCACAAAGCAGAGAATACTTTGTGAGTTCAGTGGGCGAGATTTTATGAAGTTTAAAAAATTTACACTCTCCTTCATAGATTCGGTTAAAATCAGTGTCATTTTTTTGACAGCTAATACCTCTCTGTGGATGGTAAATGCACCCAAATACATTCTGGTGCTAAGGCTTTGATCCCAGGAAAAAGTACAGTACGAGTGCCTGCCATTGCCCCCACATTCAACTCCATTATCACTAATGTAGTTAAATCAGATTAAATATTTCTTCAGCAGTTGGTCTTGTTGACAAAGATTTACAAAATGGAAATTCTTCGTGAATAGTATTTTCAAAATCGTGTCTTACAAAACATATTAAACTAACATTATCTGATATGTCTGTACTTTCATCAAGTTGCAAGGAAAAATAGTTATAGTCCTTTAAGTGACATATAATAGTTTCTTCAATATTATCTGCCATCTCCACAATCCTATTCTTCAATGTGTTATTTGATAGAGCCAGCGAATTCACTTCTTGCTTTTCTTGCTTTTCATCACATATTATCCGAGATGCTACTATTTTCATTGCTAGAACTATTAATTTCTTGACAAATGTGTGTGAGTGGATAACCTGTTTCAGCATTTAATTTTGATATTTCATAAGAAGCCAGTACAAGGTTTTCAGATTGTGCGTTCTGAGAAAATTCAATCACATATTCTTTATGGTAGCTATTAATTCTCTTTTTATTTATAAAAAAAAACCTATTCGGCAAAGCCAGGCGACCCGGCATTTTGCTTTCGTGGCCCGGTACCGGGTCGCGACCCACCATTTGGGAAACGCTGCTTTACAGGAGTTAAAACAATTCTTGTTCGGGTTTCGGACAGATAGCTAATTTAATGATGTTATTACCACAGCAAATGAAACTGTATAGAAACTGGATATGGAGCCCAATTTTCAACCAGCCACAGCTACGGCATCGGAATAAAAGCAGACAGTTCGATTACGAACATAAAGACGAACTGATTTTGGATCCTAAAATTTCATACAAATTTCATTTCTTTTATTGTGTTTTCGACCAAGCATTAATCTCACTAATTATTGAAATATTTTTCATATTGGAAAATCACGTTGATTCTTTAAAATTTTTACATAATTTGAACAACATTTCAGAGCACTCACAATAGAGCATTTCAACAACAGTCACTTGTTTCGAGCTTCTGTCATATTTCGTATAATCCTTGTATATTAATATATTATACACAGATTATACAACATATGACAGAAGCTCGAAACAAATGACAATCGATGAAAACTTTTAAAAACTTTTTCGAAATATGTAAAAAAATGAGATTTAATGATCATCTAGATATAGCCGGAGACCGGAGACAATTTATTTGAAGAATTAAATAATGATGTTTGTAAAATTTTAAAATTAATAGTTTTAAACGAATTTACTGCAGTTTGCCCAAATTTAACAATAGCTCTTCGCATTTTGCTCACTCTGCCCATATCTGATGTCACTGCTGAACGGTATTTTTCTAAATTAAAACATAAAAAATTATTTAAGATCGGCCACTGGTAAAGAGCGATTGACAAATGTATCTATCATCTCGATAGAGTCAGTATTAAATGAAAATTGATACCACCTATTCACCATATTATAAAAAGATATTCCGAACTGAAGGCGCGAAAAGTTAATTTTTTATAAAATAGCTATTTGATGTTTACATATTATATCTTTAGTTTTTTTTATGTTGTTACGCCAAAGATTTAATTATTTTATCATACTTTATTTTTCTGTTGAATGTGTGAGAATTTCTAGTTATTTTTGTTTGGTTATAATCAGTAGAGCACCTAGTATTTTCTTCTGGGGGGGGGGGGGGCTTGGCTTTCAGGCGTTGGCTTGGGCACACATTTTCCTACTATTCTTTATATATTTTACATATGCCGTAGACGGGGGTTTAACCCCCAACAAAACCCCCCTGGGTGCGCCACTGGTTACAATAAATAATTGTTAAAAAGACAAGTTTTCACTCTAATGGCATATAAAACAACATAATGCTATTCTACATCCCACCAGAATGAAAACAATGGGAACCTTCTCTGGTTACAACTCCGAGGCTTCTACAATTTGCAAGCCATACGGATGCTGAGACTAAGGAAGATGAGGGAATTCTACAATTTACAATTCACGTCCCATCTGCTCAGCACGGTAAAGTTCCAACGAGAATGGTTCCCTTCATACTCCACACAGAGTAAATGTAAATCAAAAATGAATAACCATTTTCAATTTCGTTGCAAAACGAAAACACAGCCAAACCATATTCTAGTCCAATCAGAGAGTGCCGCAAGCACCCCTACCGGTTTCGAAACTTATTAGTCTCTCATCAGGAGGCACATATGCTGCTCTCCCTGATCCAACCAAAACAAACCCCAGCGTGCAGTCCCGGATTGCAACGAACGAAATGGCATAGATGCCCTAGCGGCAACTGCTAGCAAAAAGACTGTTTTCACTCTAATGGCATATAAAACAACATAATGCTATTCTACATCCCACCAGAATGAAAACAATGGGAACCTTCTCTGGTTACACCTCCTAGAATAACATTATGTTGTTTTATATGCCATTAGTGGTTATTCATTTTTAAATAATTGTTAATTTTGGGCGCCATTAAATGATTTGCACACAGGCGCTACCACGTGCTGGCGCGGCACAGTTATAACTAACAAATACCGAAGTCAGGATACTCAGATTTTAATTCATTTTCTGGAAAATATGAAATATACATGTTGTTTATCTCCTATGTACACCAAACAAACGTTTCATTTCCTTGTCTTGATAATTAATATATACGACTTGTGAGATCCAATTGAAAAGTATCTAGCCATGACTTGGTTGATCCTGATAAGTGAGAAAAAATTGCGATGTATTAATAAACATGACAGAGAAGTGTTTGATCGTAAAATTTATTTACTTTTAATGTATAATCATGTTTTTCATGAAATGTCGGGAATAAATAGTAATTATTCATTTGGAATTTTGTGTATTTAGAAACTCGAGCATCCGCCAAAAATTTGAATTTGTCTTATTGTTGGGATTTTTTTAGGAAATAAATTACGTAGGTATTGAACATAATACAAAATTTTTAAAAACGCAGTATTATTTTTATTAATTAATACGTAATTAACTGGCATCAATGAATGCCTCGCAGTAATTTATTAAGTAATTAATTGGCATCAATTAATGCCTCGCAGCCACATAGCCAACTCTTTTAGCCAAATTATTAAAAATACAGTACAGTATGTATGTACAGCTGTATACAGTATATACAGCTGGTTCCAAAAAAACTGATACGACTCTTGTATTTTGTAGAAAATTGAGCAGTGTACTTTCTTCTTCTTCTTCTTTTTGTTTTTGGTCTCGCTGCAAGGCAATTACCAGCACGATTTATAGAAGATCTTGATGTAGTCTGGCTCTAAGCAATATCAAAATCGCTGACTATGTTGTTGTAAAAAGCTTTTGAGGTGTGATATAATGAATATGAGTTTAATTATATTTAATTTATTATATTTTGAAGGATAAATACTTATTATTTACATACTGTCACTGTCACTGCCAAATCTTAAAATTTGTCAGATAACTTCAACCTCAAAAAATGGCTGTTTGTTTGTTTATTTTATTATTTGTCTGTCATAATAAATATAATATAATGTCAGACCAATCATACACTGCTCAAAATAATCAAATCTTACTAAGAGTCGTATCAGTTTTTTAGGAACCAGCTGTACATATAAAGCATTATTAAAAAACTACTACTTACTTTACTTACTTATTGAAATACTTAAGTCAGCTTGTATTATACATCCTAGTTATTTCTATAAACCACTTACCTGAAAACAAAAATATATTTTAGATAAAATAAAATCACATACACATTATTATTTTAGATAAAACAACCTTCGCAATGTTAGAACATAGGTAAAATTCTCGAAATATGAGAAAAAGGGACAGATGTAAAAATGGTGTTATATAAAAGACATTTAACTCGGTAACAAAGCTGTCCACACTTCTCCAGAGATATCATCTGATCAAATTGCTTTTTTCTTATCTTTTAACATAAATCACTTGCTTTTTTGAGCTCCTCTCCGATATTTTGGTTTCGTTTTGCTTCTTGTTTCGATGTCCAGCACAAGCAAGTTGGCTCACAGTTTCACTAGTACCTTGTAGTTCTGACATTCACGTATATGTTCTTTTCTTGTCATAAAATGTTGGGCAATGGCACGAGATACAATAATTCCTGTTTATTCGAATTTAACGAAAATGTTTAAAGTGAAATCTGACAGACGACAACTGAGATAACTTTTTCTAAAATTACGGAGTCACCACAAAAGTGAACTGCATATTCAAATACCCTATGGCAAACTGGACATTGACCACTGGACAAGTACAACAGACCAGTAGTATAGGAGAAGCCAGGGGATGGAATATGAAATTATAATTATATGTTAATATATTATATTACAACAATTAAAATGAAACGAGCGATAACTAAACTACTCCTAAAATTTTGCGTCCTAATATATTGAATACAAAAATACCAGACATGTTCTTAAACGTTCCAGAAAAACGGAACCGCCCATCCCTAATAAGCTGTGGCCTTAGCCTACGGCTCCACGGGCGAGAAATTGACGCTAGCAGTAGCAGCAAAATGGACTTAAGGTTCCGCGGAACGGAATGGGAATAGCCGAACTGAACCGACTACGCACAAGCCCTGTAGTCGGTACAGTTCGGCCATTCCCATTCCGTTCCGCGGAACCTCAAGTTCACTTCACTGCTACTGCCAGCGTCAATTTCTCGCCCGTGGAGCCGTTCGCTTATTCGTGGCCGCTGCGTCATTCTTCCAGATGTTTCCGTAAATGCCTGGCTGTCGAGACGGAACCTGTTACTGGTGGTCGGTAATTCGTCATAATATAATATTCTTCTTCTTCTTCTTCTTTTAGCCCATTTCTATCCAACTTTGGACATAGGCCTTCTCCAAATCTTTCCATTTCCGTCTGTCCTTGGCTGCGTTTTTCCAGTTAGTTCCTGCAGCTTTTACAATATCGTCCTTCCATCGCATCTGAGGTCTTCCTCTTCCTCTTCTTCCTGTCCACGGTCTCCAGTTTTGTATTTCAGCATTTCATCTTTTATCTTCCTGTCTGGCATTGTGGCCCGCAAAACTCCATTTTAACCCTGTTACATGTTCAGTTACATTTTTTACTTTTGTTTTCTCTCTTATCTATTTGTTTGATTTTCTGTCTTGTAGTTTTATTTCCAACATGGATATATATAATATGTAGACCGAATAATCCAGCTCACATACTCAAACCTCTCAAATTAGACCGGGCAGTATCGTCGCCCCCGCTAGCGAAATTATTCTGATTCCATTTTTTTGCAGAAACTTACTCAAAACGAGATCCTTATAACATATCCACAGGGTGCCGGGCGGTGATGTGGTCGAAAAATTGTTTAAACAATTTTTTTAAACAAATTCACAAAAATAATTTTTTCACTTTGAACAATTTTTTTTAGATAATTTGGGACATTCTGAGCAAAAAATGTCTCTTGTGATTTTTTTCTAAAATTGATTGTTGTCGAATTATACGCGATTTATAATTTGAAAAATGCGAAAATGCCCATATAGCTCGAAAACAATCAATTTTAGAGAAAAATCACAAGAGACCTTTTTTGCTCAGAATAACTCAAATTATCTAAAAAAAAATCGTTCGCAATAAAAAAAAAATTGTGAATTTGTTTAAAAAAATGGTTTAAACAATTTTTCGACCACGGCACCGCTTGGCACCCTGTGGATATATTATAAGGACCTCGTTTTGAGTAAGTTTCTGCAAAAAAAAAATGGAATCGGAATAATTTCACTAACGGGGGCGACGGATATATCCTGAACTATAGCGCTAATTGTTAATAATTAAAAATAACAGCTTTGTAATAAAATAATGACAAAGATCTCTTTAGAACCTTGAAGAAGGGGTTTGAAACTTGATTTGGTCACTTTTTGAATTTCATAATAATTATGTTTACTCGAGTTATTAAGCCTTAAAAAAGGCCATTTTCGCATTTTTCAAATTTTTAATCGCGTATAACTCGACATCAATCAATTTTAGAAAAAAATGACAAGAGACCTTTTTTGCTCAGAATAAGCTAATTTATCTAAAAACATTTGTTTTAAATGAAAAAATTATTTTTGTGAATTTGTTTAAAAAAAATTGTTTAAACAATTTTTCGACCACGGCACCGCCCGGCACCCTGTGGATATGTTATAAGGACCTCTTTTTGAGTAAGTTTGTGCAAAAAAATCGAATCGGAATAATTTCGCTAGCGGGGGCGACGATACTGCCCGGTCTAAATATAAATAGAGGTGTTAGTCGCCAAACTAACCCCTAAACTAACTAAACTTTTCCCTCAAAAGACAAAATACATGGTTATAAAGGCACATCTACTAAGATTTAAATTAAAGCTCAGAAGAGGGTCAGATATAGTGCAGTGATGCAGTCACTGAAGGTTTTCACCTCCGATTTCGTTGAACCTCCATCGATTTTTCCATCGAAGTTGTGAGATAAAAAGAAATGAAACTAGTCGAGCTGGGAAATTTAGCGATGTTAAACAATAAATTTACATTATATTGATTGTCTCCCACCTTTAGACGTATCACAGGAGTATGTCAGCTAAAACTGTCACGACTGTGACAGTGGTAGTTGCCAAACTCGTCCGATACGTGTAAAGGTGGGAAACAATCAATATAATGTACATTTATAGATTAATATCGCTAAATTTCCCAGCTCGACTAGGTTCATTCCTTTTTATCTCACAACTTAATACGATTTCCATCTTTTGCGCTATTTTGCCGGTTATTAGCACGCTCATTACTGTATAAAGTTATTAACGTAAATCAATACTTCTTGAGTTATTAAAGATCAATCAAAGATTTTATTTTTTCGTAAAAAATGCAAGCTTTGAAGCAGTTTTTCACGTATAACTCAAAAACTATCAGCTTTTGCAAAAAAGTTATTATTACCAAAATTGAAGATAACAAAAAATTTAATAATTCACTTAAAGAACTAAACTAATGTTAATTCAAAGTAAGTTATGGATAACTGAATGTATATTTTTTTCGACGAGTACTCAAATCTAAGTACTCAAGCTTAAATAACGGGAAAACGATGCATTTTATAAAATAGACCTGCCAAATACTTGTCAAAGTACTTCGGAATACCTATCAAATGAGCTCCAGAAGAAGTTAATAGCATCAAAATTAAGCAAGTTATGATGAAAATAAGAGAACCTTTTCGAATTTTTTAGGAAAAAGTGAAAAATTAAACATAAGCTATTTCCAAAAAAATTAAAATTTATAGGAATGCTTACAGTAATTTCTTTGTATTAGCATATGCAATGATTTCAAAAATTTTCACCGGTTTAGAATGCACATTTTAAAAAAGATATAATTTTAAAAAATCAGAATTTTTAAAATTGTGGTCATTTTCATTTTCTTTTGATAACAACTCCGAAAATACTTAATATACGTAAAAAATGATTTATAACCCAATTTGAGTTTTTTCTATATCAAATATTTTACCTTTTCTACTATTTCTGTAGGGTAAAAAATAACCGAGATAGAAACGTAAATAACCATGTAACACGTGGGCATTTAACCTTTGACTTTTAAAAAACGTATAAACGTAGTTATTGTACATTTTTTTCACATACAAGTCAGAATTTAATATTCACCATTGGCGCGCATACGGGTAATATGACGGCTCATGTTACCCGTATGCGCGCCAATGGTGAATATTAAATTCTTACTCGTATGTAAAAAAATGTACAATAACTAATTTCATTTGCATATCTCAACCGATTTTAAAGCAATAAATAAATCGTCAGTTTGTAAGAAAAATTTTAACACCCTCTATCTCAGAAACGAAGCATTTGAGGACATAGGTTTATAAAGCAAACTGTCATTATTTTTTCATGTAGAATTATACCTTGAAGTTTGCCATACTTATTTAAAAATACCCTGTATTGATGAAAAATATGGCTAATTGTTAAAGTACCTAACTTTTTTACGGTCGAACATAAGCGAATGAATCAAAAAACAAAATGTTGAGAAAACATGAGGCTATAGTTGGGTGTTAATTTAAGTATTTTCTAAATGCTAGAATATTCCACAGGGTGATGCGAAGTTTGAGAAAAAAACACAGTTTCATTGGTACACCCGGTATACAATGAAAATTTACCTGTTTAGCAACAATATAATTACAGCGATATTGCTAAAGAATAAGGTTATAACATATTAAAAAATCATTTAAATCGGACAACAGGTTTAGAAAATTCGAGACATCAAAAATGATCCATTTTTAAGGTGTCCGGTTAATTTTGCACCCCAGTGTATAAATTAAATCTTTACTTTTTTGAGACGCTTATATAGTATACTATACATGTAGGTCATAGGTACTAAAGAAATATTCAATATTCTACTACTCTAAAGAAATATCATAACCTCGATTTTCGACTAGTATTATATTTGAATCTCATATACCCTTAACTTGTTTTCCAAGTTTCAGTAGTACATATGTACCATAAAATATTTTTTAACTTTTAACAATGTTTTCAAGAGGACACGCTATGTAAACCCTAATAAAACGATTTTAAATTTAATATTTGTCACGTTCACGTAGTACGTCCTATAAAGTTTTATAAATGTATTGTATTTACTAAAACCCTCAAGATGTCAACGGTACTGGTGTTGGAATCCAACATTTCGTTTTTACCATCTACCATCGAGAATTCGTCCAAGTAGTTAGCTATTACTGAATTTGTGTGTAGTTAATAAAACGAGAAACAATAATGGATCCAGCCAAAAGCAAAGCTTGGCTGCATTTTAAGAAAATTTAAAGAACAATCTCGCTGCAATTTTTGCTCCAAAGTTTTAAGAACATCTGGAAATACCTCCAATTTATACGCCCACCTAAAAAAAATTATAATTTACTTTTTTAGTAGTTTATTTTAGTAATTCTTTTATTTTATTTAATTATGTAAGAATATATCGTATATCGATATCTTCATTCGATGTAGCATAATATGATACAATATATCGATGTGTAATTTTTTTTGTCGACCCTATGTAGTTAGAATTCGCCCTAAAAATCATGTAATATCTACGAAAACTCTAAACTAATTGAAAAAAGACTATTACTAGAAGTAATAAAACAAATTTCCTGTGGACCATCGATGGATCCTATCTGCTAATGAATCTGCTTCCGCACTTTACTATAATAGTACTTTACAGTATTTCTTGTTTTCTTGATTAGATTTTACATTGTAAATGAATAACACTTTCAAAAATGTAAAAAATATGTTCTATCCTTATTTATCTTATAAACATAGATCATTTTGCCATCTGGCCCCAAGGCTCTAAAAATTCATCATTAACTAACTGAAATAATATAAACTATGGGGGTCATGATCTCTATCGATAACTATGAATTGTAGCGTTGTTAAAACAAACGCATTTCGATATTTTTTACGATCAGGGTTACCCTTTTTAAAGATTTTTTTTTAATAATTCTTCTCTGAGTTAGATACGATAATAGACCAAAATTTTTGTTTCGGTACTACTAAGGACAAAAATAACGTTAAATATTTCAATAATATATTATAAAGGGTAATTGCTTAGTAGGGTAAAGCTCAATAGCTCCGCTATAGTAATAGATAGCAATAAAAGTTAATAACAAAAATTTTAGCCACCGTTGAGCTTCACATTACAAAATTAGTTAGAATGTTACAGGCTGTTCGATAACAGAGTGGCAGACCTAACTTATGTTTTTTTAAATGGAACACCCTATATTTTATTTTATATTCGAAATCCTGTTAACTTCTTCATCACAAAAATATAAAGGTTTGTAATGTTATACAGGGTATTTACAAAGTTATAACCAATTTTGTATGAAAATCGTGACAAGTTCAACTCCCTGTATAAATAAAAATAAGCACAACAGCAATGGTTTATTAATGCCATGTTTTTTTATTTATTGTCAAAATTTTTAAGAATTATTGATATTGCTAATTTTCTTTATATCAACTACAGGGTGAGTCAAAACGCAAGTACATTATTTTCTCAGTAATGTTAAATGGAACACCCTGTATTTTATATCATTATTGAAAAGTAACATTAACGTACTTTAATTTTTATATAACATTCCCTATGCCCAAATTTATTAGTTTTCGAGATATTTTCATTTTTCAGAGCAAATTATTTTAGGTGTTTAAATTTATCTAAATTTTAAGTAAGCCATGACTGAATTGACAATTGAAGATTACCGATATCAATCCGGTAATCAATGTAACACTGTAGCAAATAAAGAAATAAAAATAATTTATTAGTAATACATTTTACAAACAAAAACACAACCACTACGTGCAACATTTTTGAAATAATTTAAAACTATCTTTTTATGTAAATGCAACAAATAAACAAAGAAAATTAGTAATAAATTTTACAAAAAAACACTCAAACACAAAATACAATATTTTGTGAAGACAATTAAACACTACGTTTGTATGTAAATGTAACAATGTAGCAAATAAAGAACGAAACATAATTTATCAGTATTACATTTTGCAAAAAAACATGTTTGAAAAAATTAGAAGCTACTTTTAATAAAATATTTTTAATATTTAATTACATAAGGTGTTCAAAATTATCTCCTAACACATTTATGTACGCCTAAAAACGATCATTGAATGAGCTACTTACTCTACGGAGCATTTGTAAATTAACACATCGAAATACACTTTGTATTCTATTTTTCATCTCATCCCTTGTTGTTGGAGGTATTTTATAAACTTCATTATTAACGTAACCCCAAAAAAATCAGTCCAGTTTATTAAATTCTGGTGATTTGGGTGGCCACACTACTGGTCAATTGAAAAATGAAAATATCTCGAAAACTAATAAATTTAGACATAGGGAATGTTATCTAAAAATTAAAGTACGGTAATGGTACTTTTCAGTAGTGATATAAAATACAGGGTGTTCCATTTAAAATTACTGAGAAAATAATGTACTTGCGTTTTAACTCACCCTTTATTTTATATAAAGAAAATTAGCAATATCGACAATTCCTGAAAAATTTGACAATACGTTAAAAAATATGGCATTAATAAACCATTGTTTTTTTGCTTATTTTTATTTATACAGGGAGTTGAACTTGTTACGATTTTTATATAAAATTGGTTATAACTTTGTAAATACCCTGTATAACATAACAAACCTTTATATTTTTGTGATGGAGAAGTTAACAGGATTTCGAATTTAAAATAAAATATAGGGTGTTCCGTTTAAAAAAACATAAGTTAGATCTGCGACTGTGTTATCGAACACCCTGTAACATTCTAACTAATTTTGTAATGTGAAGCTCAAAGGTGGCTAAAATTTTTGTTATTAACTTTTATTGCTATCTATTACTATGGAGGAGCTATTGAGCTTTACCCTACTAATCAATCACCCTGTATAACCAGTTACTCGTTTTACCCTAAGGTGTACCAGTCAATAATAATAATATTAAGGCTTTATTTTCTTGTCGTGGCCTTCGACAATCATATTTATTAAATTAGTTAAGTATTTGCTGATGTTAAATTTTTAAATTTAGTCCATTTACTTACGGTTTCTGCTGTAAATTTTAAAGAACCGCTTCGATTGACATGAAATTTGACAAACAACATTTGACATGTCAAAGAAAAACAGTGATATTGTACCGATGTGTGCTTTTGCCCTGGGGGTGAATTGTACCGCTTCTCGGGGGTGAAAAACATACGTTCAAAATCAGTCCGGAATTGGATAAAATGACTGATTCTAAGAAACTTTTGTTCTAACGAGTTTTTCGACGAAATCAGTACTTTTCGAGTTATTTGCGAGTGAATTTGTTCATTTTCTACAAAAAACCGCGTATTTAGAACGGTTTTTCGCAAATAAATCAAAAAGTAAGTATTTTATCGAAAAAAATATTCTTAACAAAAATATAGCTTAGGTATGAAAAATAAAAAAAAGCGGAGTATATAATTATGAAGTCTGTAGACCCAGTAGAACGGAGTTGTAGCTAATAAAAAGTAGGTTCTTATTCGTCAAATTTCTAATCGAATATTTCAACGTGAAATAACCAAAAAACGAAGCAGTTTTGGGGGAAAACAAACGCAACGTTTAAAAGTGTTCAAAAAAAGCTTTATGTGTTTTTAAGTTTCTAGCACCAAATGTACGTAAGTTACGCTAACATTAAAGTTGATTTTATTTTTGTAAAAAATAATAGTAAAAATCACCCCCTCATTAGCATCCCAAATGAAATTATTCATTATCGCTTCACAAGTTAACTTCTATTACTTTAAAAAATGTATAATATATTTCTAAATTGCCGATATGAATGAGTCAGATTAAATTAAATTATTAGAAGAATTTTTTTACCAAGCAACATTTTTGTATATGTTAGAATATTTTGTATTTTGATAACGACGTCCGAGGGGGAAGTTGAAACGTTAATAAAATAATTGTTAAGTTAAATTGTGGCTTATTTCTCAGAATAGTAATTTATCTAAATGCCACAAAGAAATAGCTTCAGAACAATATCAAGTTAACTTCGATATGTATTGTTTATATGATCTGTAAGTTTCATCGGTTCAAAGTGCACATTTAAAAAAAAATGGGTAAAATTTTTGTTACCTGTAATTTTGAAAAAAATTCATTTTTAAAATAACTTAGTGAGACCAAACATCTCCAACAGTAAAAAAATGTAGGTTTGCCTTTCCGAATATTTTTGATGTTTTTGTTTTCCTGTAATACAAAAATTGGTTAAGATATGGCTGTTCAAAATTTGCATACACTCGTGATTAGTGACTCGTTCAAGCACTTTTAACTACAGCCTTTTCAAAAATAAGCAATTTAGACCGATGAAACATACAGATCATATAAGCAATACAGAAGTATTGCAATATCATATAAGCAATAACGATTAATTTCATTTGGGATGCGAAATAGGAGGTGATTTTCACCATTTCTTTTACCAAAAAATAAAAGGGACCAACACTATTTTGAGCGTAACTTACTTACTTTTGATGTTTTTTTAAAAAACAAAAAAGGCTTTTTTTAAATACCTACTTAAAAAAAATTGTAATGAGTTTTCCCCCAAAAATACTTTATGTTTTGGTTATTTTGCGTTGAAATATTCGATCTGAAATTTGACGAATAATAACTTCCTTTTCAATCCTCATGTACTTTTTGAGTTATTTGCGAAAAACCGTCTAAAGACGTGTTTTTTGTTGTTGAAAAATGAAAATATTCACTTGTAAATAACTCGAAAAGTATTGGCTTAGTGAAAAAACTATATAAAAAAGGTTGCTTAGAATTAGTCAGTTTATCCATTTCTGGACTTATTTTGAACGTATATATTTTCGTTCCCGACAAGGGGTGAAACTCACCCCCAGGGCAAAAGCGTACATTGACACAATATCACTTTTTTCTTTGACATGTTAGCTATGTGTATGCCATATTTCATCTCAATCAAAGCAGTTTTTTAAAATTTGGAGGTTTTGCAATATTTTACCGTGAGTGAATGGACTAATTTGCTTTGTATAGCTATAGAGAAACAATATAACTAATCTTAAATTAGCTTCCACTTCTTTCCCTCAAGTATTTTTGTTATGAATAATGTGTATAGTCTTTGCATTGGATATTGGCAGAATTATGACTTTATTTATGGGCACAATAGAATGAGAAAGATGAGGGCGATGTGTTTTAAATGCATTCATCTTTTTCGAATCCTGAGAACACTAATAAGTATTTTTGAAAAATTTAACCGCATAATGAAAGATTGCATTAACAGGGGCCGAAAGTCACGGAAACCTTTTATAATGTTTATTTTAACAAGTTACAGAGGTGAAAAAGAAAGAGAAAATTTAGTGCGATTTTTAATTTCAAATATCTCATTCAAAAGAAACTTTTTGGTTATTCTGAGGGACTTTCGGCCCTCGATAATAATTTAATCTTTCATTCTGCGTTTAAATTTTTCAAAAATATTTATTAGCTTTCTCAGGATTTGAAAAAAATGAATGCTTTTAAAACACACTGGCGCGGAATTTTGCGCCTACTCGCTTAAATAATCATCATCAGCCCATAGTCGTCCACTGCTGAACAAAGGCCTCCTCGAAAAACTTCCATTGAGATCTATCCTGCGCTGCTGCAATCCAGTTGGTACAAATCCTCTTTATGTCATCAGTCCATCTTGTCGGTGGTCTTCCCGGGTTTCGTCTATCCGTTCTCGGTCTCCACTCCAAGATTTTTTTGGTCCACCGATCATCTCTCATTCTAGTGACGTATCCTGCCCACTTCCATTTAATTTTGGCTTTGTGTTTTATAATGTCTTCTACACCACTTCTACGTATTTCTTCGTTTCTTACCCTATTTCTTAACTTAGCCCTTAAATAATAATTGTACCTTAATATAAACTAATACAATTTAAATCGACATGTCCCTAATAACCATTAGCAGTTGATAAGGTTGAAATTAAATTAAAAAATCTAAGATTTTCTTTAACCTTGGTAATAGGCGGTGCGGGGTGCAGCTGCACTCCAGACCTCGTTTTTGTCACCCATCTTTTTCAATAATTTTTTTTGATTTTTGTCCATTTTTTTATTCGCATTAAATTCAATTCTAAACTCATTCCACCCATTGCAGCATTTAAAACGCTTTGCGTTTACGTGCTTTTTTGGAAAAATGACTGTAAGAATAATGAAAATTTCGTATCCTGAATTTGACGTTTCTCATGTTCCACCTGGAGCTAATAGAGCAGAGGGACAAGGTCGGTGTTACTTATGTCAGAGAAAAATAACGAAAGTCCCGGCATAACTGTATTATGTGTAAAAACTTTTTGTTGCTCACTCTGTGAAAAATTTCATGTGTTTGTCTTGCAACGATAATAATTTTTTTAAGAAGAAATGAGTATGTATGAGGCCTAATTATCTTTCAAATCAATTTTCCCTACGTTCACATATAAAAAAATGGATATACGGATGGGGTGCAAATGCACCCCGCACCGTTGTTTACGTAAGAATCTAAGCACCGCCTTACGAGGGTTAACAACCTTGGAATGTTATGTTTTATTCTAAGTAGGTATAAATGTTTAAACAATTTGAGTGTGATGTAAAATCAAGCAATAATATTAAAAGTCCCTAATAAAACATTTCCTCATTCCTAATTTCGATACTCATAATTCAGTTTATTTAAAACTAAAAAGTAATTATTATAATTATTAATTGAAGTAATTATCGCATTTTGAAAAATTACTCCTACAATGTAACAATTTCCTTTCATTAACAAAGGAGCCATTTGATCTCCTAATTAATAGGGTTCTCAAATTACTCCGATTTTGGGTAAACATTACTCATCTAAGGATCTAGCATCCTGTTTGATTAGGGTCTTAGTGTATTCCTTTGATCGAATTCGTGTTATGATTCCTTTCTTATTTGTTGTAGGCCAGATGCTGAACGGAGAATAGACGACAAATATTAAAAAAGTACGTAACAATTAGTGTTGCCAGGTCCGATTTCTTTTTAATCGGTACATAAGCAAAAACAAATCGGGATTTAGGGTTGTAGATCGGGACAAATAAACAACAATAGCCCAGTAAATGTAATTTTCAGTCAACTCCTAGTTGCATGACAATCTGGTTTTAGGTTCTAGTTACTGTCTACTTCAAAGTTGAACTTGTACCGTTGGTTGCTTTTACTTGGGGGGTGGCAGCTACAAAAAAACGCTCGTTTGAAATAAGTCCCAAAATGGATCAACTGACTAACTCTAAAAAACTTTTGTTCTATATAATTTTTAATCTAAGTCAATACTTTTCGAGTAATTTTATCGAAAAAAATATTCTTAATAAAAATGTAGCTTTAAAAAGCAAAAAAAAATTGTATGTTCAGAAAGTCTATAAAATCAGGAAAAGCAAAGTTGTTGCTTGTAGCTCATCAAAAATACGTTCTTATTCGTCAAATTTCAAATCAAATTTTTCAACTTGAAATAACCAAAAAATTAAGCAATTTTCGAGCAAAACCTTGCTCGAAAAATCTTTAATGTTTAATGTGTTTAAAAAAATATTTAATTTTGTTTTCTATAAAATATAAAACTAAGACGAGTTACGCTCAAAATAACGTTGGCCCTTTTTTGGTAAAAAAATCGTGATAATCTCCCCCTATTTAGCACCTTAAATAAAGTTAATCGTTAGCGCTTTACGATTTACTTTATATGTGTATTGTTTGTACGATCTGTAAGGTTTACCGGTTGGTTGGGAGTCCTTAGTTTTGAAAAAAATTGGTTTTATATTAAAAAAAATTTCCTAAAATATTGGAAAATAAAGGAGTGAAGGTAGGTTTTGGTTTTATAAATATAATAGATTCATTTTGTTTTTCTGTAAGACAAAAATTGGTTACAATATGACTGTCCATATTTTGCATACACTCGTGATTATTGACTCGTTCAGGCCCTTTCAATCATGTAAAAAATACATAAGTAAAGTAAATTGTTTGTAAAGCGGTAACGATTAATTTGATATGGAGTGCTAAGCAGAGGGAGATTTTTACGATTTTTTTACCAAAAAAAGGACTTAACTTGATTTTGAGCATAACTCGCTTAGTTTTGATGCCAGAAAATTTTTTAAAACATAATAAAGCTTTATTAAAAAAGTTTTAATTGGTTTTCCGCAAAAAGTGCTCTATTTCTTGGTTATTTCACGTTGAAACATTTGATTTGGAATTTGACGAATAAGAACATATTTTTCATGAGCTACAACTTTGCTTTTGCTGGGACTATAGACTTTACGAGTTCACATTTTTTTTTCATTTTTGTATATTATGCTACATTTTTGCTAAGAATAGTTTTTTCGATCAAATATTTACTTTTTGAGTTATTTGTGAAAATCGCCTGAAAACGTGATTTTTTTGTCGAAAAATAAACATTTTCAATCGTAAATAACTCGAAAAGTATTAACTAAGTTAAAATTCTATGGAAGTAAAATTGCTTAGAATTAGTCAATTTATCCATCTCCGGACTTATTTTAAACGCGCGGTTTTTCACCCCCAACTAGGGGTGACTGTCACCCTCCCAATAAAAGCAACCAACGGCGCAAGCCGTCCAAATTTTCATGCAATTAGGAGTTTATCCTGAAAATTACACGGTATCGCCGTATTTCCCGTTCATATACTGGACTACAAGGTGTTTCTATAATCTGTATTTAATCCTACATAATAATAATAATCAGACGAAATTACAAAAAAAATCGTAGAATAAGTAAATTATTTCTTTTTTATTAAAATTATAATTTTCATTTGATTTTGCGGCTTTTAGGAGTGCCCTGTTTTTATAACATAGTTATAAAATTCCTCCTGAAATTGGTTTTCGTGGGTGAAAATCGGGACAGTTAGTGTCCCGATCAGGTACAAATCGGTAAGCGTCCCCAGACTCCTCAAAATCGGGACGTCCCGCGCAAATCGGGACACCTGGTAACGCTAGTCACAATAAAGGTCGCGGCAGATAATCATGCACGAATCGTTTCCAGCACGTAGCGTCTAGCTTCCGAAAAATATTGATTTTAATCGTTTTAAATATGAACAATTCACACTGTCCGGAACGTATCGTATCAGACACCTCTTTGTAAAATCAGGTTTTTCGGAGACTACGCTACGTGCTGGAAACGATTCGTGCATGATTATCTGCCGCGACCTTTAACGTAAATATTTTTACACTTTTATAAATCCGTATCCTCATCACATATTAATAGGCCTTTTTCACATGAGATACACCTTTTTCGGATAAAGGATATGGAATAGGTATCTGGAGATAAATTTCATACACTATAGAGCTCGCTGTTACCCATGAGAACCCCCCGAGTTACCCATGAGCAACATAATAGGTATATCGGAATTTCCCTTCATAGAAATTCTTCTATGTCTGTACCAGCCCTCCAAAGAGACTTCACGCATGCTACAGGAGTATCGTTGGCTACGATAAGAAGAAGAATTTTAGAGTCAGGTTGGAGGAGGAGTCGACTAATAATAGTTCCTCAGCTACAATCTAGACATAGACCAGGGCGCATCTGTAAAAATATTAGTACATTTGGACGTTGAGAGGTGACTCAAATTTTTTTGCAGAAATTGCTTCAAAATAAATCAAATAATAATATTTGAGTTATCCTCCCTCTCAAAAAGGTCCGGAACATTGTTTAAATAATCAAAATGTCAAAAAATTAAGGAAAAATTCGATTTTTTTCTTGGATTTTTTATTATAACTTTAAAAGTATTCATTTCCGAAAAAAGTTGTACTGACATAAAAGTTGCGTAATTAAATTTCCTATAATACAGAATTCGTTAAACATTTAAAAAATAGTCACCTTTGTTGCAAAATAGCAATAATTGTGAAAAAAACATACAAAAACAAGTATTTGCATTTTACGTTTTTCAACCATTTATGCTAAACTAAGGACCTTCATATTTCACCCTGAAAAACTTTATGATACAATAAAACAATACTGTAAATTTCATTAAGATCGGTTCAATATATTTTGCAAAATAAATTTTGCAATCCAGCTTTCGTAAAAAAAATTCATTTTTTCAAAATGTTACAGGACTGAAAATAAAGCAGATAGCAAGTTGAAAATATTTTTGCGTATAGAAGTGTACTGTACCTTTCATTTGCAATTTTGCAAAATTAAAATCGATTAACACCACGGCGTCAGGAATTTTTTAAAATAAACATTAATTATTGGTGCTACGCGCAGGACAGCGGATAGTTTGCTCTGAATGGGCATTCCAATGACCTTTGATAATTATTGATACATTTTAATTTTTATTACATTTCGATATAAATAAATAAATTTGTTTATTGCAAAATAAAAACACATACTCTATCCTTTGAAATAACACTTTTATTAGCAAACACTTTCTTTGTTAATATATTTACACTTAAATAATAAAAGTTTATTATTTTTAAACATATGCAATTGTTTAAACAATATTTCACAAACAATAATAAAATTAGTTTGATTTTTGTGGAATTAAAATATTAAAATACAACAAAATATAGAGTAAGAAAATAATATATTAGTTAAAGATTGGAAGAAATTTTGGTGGAAATCAACTTGTGTGAATCGAACACCGCTGTCCTGCGCGTAGCACCAAAAATTATTGTTTATTTAAAAAATTTTCTGACGCCGTGGTAATTAATCGATTTTAGTTTTGAAAATTGCAAATAAAAGGTATAGTACACTTCTATAAGCAAAAAAAATTCAACTTGCTATCTGCTTTATTTTCAGTCCTGTAACATTTTGAAAAAACGAATTTTTTTTGCGAAAGCTGGATTGCAAAATTTATTTTGCAAAATATATTAAACCGATCTTAATAACAGTATTGTTTTACTGTATCATAGAGTTTTTCTGGATGAAATATGAAGGTCCTAAGTGTAGCATAACTGGTTGAAAAACGTAAAATGCGAATACTTGTTTTTGTATGGTTTTTTCGCAATTATTGCTATTTTGCAACTAGGGTGACTATGTTTTAAATTTTTAACCAATTCTATATTGTAGGAAATTTAATTACGCAACTTTTATGTCAGTACAACTTTTCGCGGAAATGAATACTTTTAAAGTTATAATCAAAAAACGAAGAAAAAAATCGAATTTTTCCTTAAATTTTTGACATTTTGATTATTTAAACAATGTTCCGGACCTTTTTGAGAGGGAGGATAACTCAAATATTATTATTTGATTTATTTTCAAGCAATTTCTGCAAAAAAATTTGAGTCATCTCTCAACGTCCATCTCAAAACAGATGCGTCCTGGACTAACATGTTTTGCACCGCTTACAGTGGGCTCAATCTGTTGTTTAAATTTTAAATAGTCATAGCCAGCGAATTCTTCTGAATTGTCGATATACACGAGTCAGATTAAATTAAATTATTAGAAGATTTTTTTTACTAAGCAACAACATTTTTGTTTAAGTTATTAATATTTTGTATTTTGACAACGACGTCCGAAGTGGAAGTCGAAACGTTAATAAAATTATTATTTTTTAGTTAATTTGTGGCTTATTTCCCAATTAGACTAGTTAATTTAATGCTTTTTTGAATATTTCCTCTGAGTATGCATTAAACAGTGATGGCGACAAGACACAGGCCTGTCTATCACCTCTTTTGATTTTTATTTTATTAGTTTTTAAATTATTCATTCTTATGACAGCTTCTTGTTCATAATACAGAATTTTTACTGCTCATCGCTAATTCTCGTATTTAATTCGTACAGGTGTTTGTTTCCGACAAAACGTCCTCCGACGTTGTCCGATGCCTTGTTGCCAATATCTTCTATCATTTCAGTTTTCATCTTCTAATCCTCGTACACTCATTGATCGTCTTTCTCCTTGGATTCACGTCGTTCTTGGCCTTCCTCTTTTCCTGTTGTCTGTAGGTATCCATTTCATAATTTTCTTTGGCAGTCTCTCTTCCCCCATTCTTTGAACATGTCCGTACCACGTTAATTGTTTCTTCTCAATGCATTCTACGACCGTTTCCTGTAAATCCATTTTTTGCTTTACTTCCTCATTTCTAACCCGGTCCAATCTCGATGTTCTACTTGCTCTTCTTAGGGCGTCCATCTCAGTAGCTTCTATTTTTCTTTTTTGGTGTACCTTTATTCTCCATGTTTCGGATCCGTATACCAATGTGCTCTTAATCATGGCGTTGTATATTCACATTTTTCTTTGTTTCCCTACCTCGGTACTCCACAAAACTCCGTTCGATGATTTAATTATCGTTCTTGCTTTATTTATTCTGCTCTTAATTTCTGCATCGTCCGTATAGGTCTGGATCCCGCGTATGAAAAAAAAAGTTGATTAATAGCAAGCTGAAAGTTTGTTAATAGCTTAAGGGTGTCTAGTCAAACAAACTTTGATATATAGGAACAGTGGAACAGGGGAAGTTTTAATTGTGGAACAGGTTAAACATTTGGAACGGTCAGACTACGAAAACGTCACATGTATTTTGTCCGACAGAACTTCCAATTGATTTGTTACCCTTTCATTAAACTCTCATGCAAAAATCATGCTGATATTTTTCACCAAATGGGAATTATAATGAGTGGAACACGTAGAATATGTCAAATGACAGGAATTATGACAGGTGATAAATAGCAGTCTGATTTTTGCATGAGAGTTTAATGAAAGAGTAACAAATCAATTGAAAGTTCTGTCGGACAAAACACATTTGACGTTTTCGTGGTCTGACCGTTCCAAATTTTTAACCTGTTCCACAATTAAAACTTCCCCTGTTCCAGTGTTCCCATGTATCAAAGTTTGCCCGACCAGACACCCTTAAGCTATTAACAAATTTTCAGCTTGCTATTAATCAACTTTTTTTTCATACGCGGGATCCAGACCTAGTACCTAGTGTTGAAATTAATTCCCAAATACTTGTATTTATCACATCTAGTTATTTTCTGATTATTGTCCAATATCATATCAGTTGAATCCTCACCTAGGCATAAATATTGTGTTTTTTCTACATTCATCTGCAGTCCCCATTTTTCGTATTCTTCCTTCAATTTGTGAGTCATATATTACAAATCTTCTTTATCGTTTGCACATATATAATCTGATCGTTGTTCTGACAATTTCCACTAGTTTATCATGTCCTATTGAAAGCTTTATTGTATTATATGAAGATGTAAAGATCGTCGTAAGAAGTTTTTATTTTATTAAACAATTAGCATATTACGCGATTCGTTTATACTTTTTTTTTTAATTTTTTTATTTGTAATTATAAGCAGATAACAATATAGACAAAATAATTGCAAAGTTCTTTTTGTATTACTGGCTTCGAAGTCTATTCGATATCCTCCTAATTACTTAAGTTCCAAAGTTTTCACCCTGGTGGAATTGTAATCCAATGAGATTCGATTACGAAGTTCGAAACTTAATAATTTTGATAACATGTACTTGTGTAGAATAGTAGGTTCCTGGCTTGGTTTACGGCACGATTTATTATTAGTTTATTTGAGTCACAGAAGACAAGTAGAAAACAATTAAAAACTTCTTTTGACGATATTTTAAATACCGTTCCAAAAAAAAAAGAAAAATGCATTATGAATGAATGGAAGTATGATCAAGCGTTTTTTAGGAAATAGCTATTTGTATAACAAGGGAGAAAATTGCTACTTTTCCTCCCGAGAATGAAGTTTACTTTGCAGTAATCATTCAAGGGAGGAAAAGGCACTTTACTCCCATGTTATACATATGGTTTTTCCACCTTCCTCAAATAACAAGTAATTTTTTCATTTTTACTTAATTTATTTATGTAACTAACCAACAAAATGTATTAGAACTAAAACTAACAAGTAGGTACAATATAACTGTCAACTGTCAAATATAAGTCAAATTATTAATGTAAACATTGTTAAATTAGAATAACAATTTACTGTTGTTTTTTACCATTCTGCAAAATACAGTGTTTTTTAAATAAACGTTAAAATGTATAGATACTTACGTAATAGAAAATAGATATTGTACAGGGCGTCAATAAGTTATATTTCATGAATGAAATACCATTACGTCACTTTTACTTTTCCTCCCTAGGGAGAAAAAGTACAACTTTGCTCCCTACAATCAGGTCCGGAAAAGTATACTTTCGGCAGAGGTATGTGGAAATAGCTATTTGTATAACAAGGGAGGAAAGTGCTACTTTTCCTCCCGAGAATGAAGTTTACTTTGCAGTAATCATTCAAGGGAGGAAACGGCACTTTACTCCCATGTTATACATATGGTATTTCCACCTTCCTCAAATAACAAGTCATTTTTTCATTTTTACTTAATTTATTTATGTAACTAACCAACAAAATTTATTAGAACTAAAACTAACAAGTAGGTACAATATAACTGTCAACTGTCAAATATAAGTCAAATTATTAATGTAAACATTGTTAAATCAAAATAACAATTTACTGTTTTTTACCATTCTGCAAAATACAGAGTGTTTTTAAATAAACGTTAAAATGTATAGATACTTAAATAATAGAAAATAGATATTGTACAGGGCGTCAATAAGTTATATTTCATGAAAGAAATACCATGACGTCACTTTTACTTTTCCTCCCTAGGAAGGAAAAGTACAACTTTGCTCCCTACAATCAGGTCCGGAAAAGTATACTTTCGGTAGAGGTAGGTGGAAATAGTTATTTGTATAACAAGGGAGGAAAGTGCTACTTTTCCTCCCGAGAATGAAGTTTACTGCCCGACGCGTAGCGGAGGGCAGTAATCATTCAAGGGAGGAAAAGGCACTTTACTCCCATGTTATACATATGGTTTTTCCACCTTCCTCAAATAACAAGTCATTTTTTCATTTTTACTTAATTTATTTATATAACTAACCAACAAAATTTATTAGAACTAAAACTAACAAGTACGTACAATATAACTGTCAACTGTCAAATATAAGTCAAATTAATAATGTAAACATTGTTAAATCAAAATAACAATTTACTGTTTTTTACCATTCTGCAAAATACAGAGTGTTTTATAAATAAACGTTAAAATGTATAGAAACTTACTTAATAGAAAATAGATATTGTACAGGGCGTCAATAAGTTACATTTCATGAATGAAATACCATGACGTCACTTTTACTTTTCCTCCCTAGGAAGGAAAAGTACAACTTTGCTCCCTACAATCAGGTCCGGAAAAGTATACTTTCGGTAGAGGTAGGTGGAAATAGTTATTTGTATAACAAGGGAGGAAAGTGCTACTTTTCCTCCCGAGAATGAAGTTTACTGCCCGACGCGTAGCGGAGGGCAGTAATCATTCAAGGGAGGAAAAGGCACTTTACTCCCATGTTATACATATGGTTTTTCCACCTTCCTCAAATAACAAGTCATTTTTTCATTTTTACTTAATTTATTTATATAACTAACCAACAAAATTTATTAGAACTAAAACTAACAAGTACGTACAATATAACTGTCAACTGTCAAATATAAGTCAAATTAATAATGTAAACATTGTTAAATCAAAATAACAATTTACTGTTTTTTACCATTCTGCAAAATACAGAGTGTTTTATAAATAAACGTTAAAATGTATAGAAACTTACTTAATAGAAAATAGATATTGTACAGGGCGTCAATAAGTTACATTTCATGAATGAAATACCATGACGTCACTTTTACTTTTCCTCCCTAGGGAAGAAAAATAGTAAGGAAAAATATATACTATTTTTGAAATTTTTTTTCATATTTGATTGTCAATCGAATTTCCATCCTTGTTTAGCTAAAAGTTTTTTCTGTCTACCTTTTGTTCAAGAGATTTAAAAAAAAAAGTCGTGAAAACCGATACGTTTAATTGTCCAACAGTTTTCCACACGTGTCCAAGCATTTTTTTACCTGTCCATCTTTCTTTTACATTTTATATCAATAATATTAATTTATTTTCAAAATCTTCAGAAAATGCAAATTTTTGAAAAATTTGTCTTTCACGCTTGATTGTCTATCGAATATCCACTCTTGTCCAGCAGGAATTTTTTTTGTTCACCGTTTATGAAAAATATGGATTCAACAATATTTTGAGATTGACAAAAAGCGCAGCAATTCGACTTTGGAAATATTCGTTTAAAATCGAAAGGTATGATTATCCAAGAAGCTTGCCCCAACGGTAATTAAGACGTATATTCTCAGCAACTATAATGCCAAATTCAGTAATATTTTTACAAGAGACTAAATATCTTGGTCGTAACTTAGTCAAACAAAATCAATGGTAGTACATTTTGCACCACGGATAAATAGCTATTTTCGTACGTGTGAGCAAGAAGTCGATTTTGGCGAAGACGAAATTTTTAAGGCGAGGCGTAGCCGAGCCGTAAAATCGTCTGAGCCTAAATCGACGATTGCTCACAGGTGCGAACATAATTTTTCATGGTGAAGGCTCAAAAATTGTGATTTTGCGTTACGCACACGTACAAAAATCACGTTTTTTGTGGCTGAAGCATGAAAATGCTTTTTTTGCATGTGTGAAAAGTTGTGTTCGTATGTACACATGAAATAATCATACGAGTGAATAAAAAATTCTGTCCATGATGCGTGATGAAGAGATATTTATTCGAACACAGGCTAAAAATCTCACTTTCGTCCACGCTGCGGACAAAAAACTGAACTATTTTACATGTAATATAATTAAATAGAATATTTTCAAGTATATATATTTTAGAAAATTAATTGAACACTTTTTCAAATAACTATCACTGATGAGCAAGTTGCCGGTTCATAGCTTTTACGCTATGATCGCAATTGCGATCAACAAAAAAAAAAAGAAAAATAGAAAGTGTACAAATAAAAAAAATGCCAAAATATGTCTAGACATCAGTTGGACAGTCAAATCTATTAGTTTTTACGACCTTTCTTCAAAGTCCAGGTGCTTGGCCTTATTATGGGCCAAATATATGTATCATTTTCTAATTATCTCTTAGGCTAAAAATGGACAACGAAAATTTTCTTGTTAAGCAATAGTAAAAGTTAAAAACATCAAACAAACAATAATATATTTCTTCACTAGTGTGGAAAAGTTTTTTTAAACGAATCTGAGGGTTGCAATGCGAGCCGAAGGCGAGCATTGTAATCAGATGAGTTAAAAAAACTGTTCCACACTAGTTAAGAACGATATTTTATTCAACAATGTGTGAAAATGCGAATATTGCATCGCTCGAGCGTGTGGAAAAGTAACCTTTCCTACACGGCGTTGAATAAAAATATCATTTTTTGGAATTCGCATTCATGATCCATTGTTGCTACCAAACTAAAAAATATTGCTGAGAAAAAACGAATGTTTCACAAGTAATGAAAATGTCCGAACACGAATGGACAACTATTGAGAATCCAAAGCTGTTAGTCCTGACAACTTTTTCTCGAATTCGGAAACTTGTACTTCTTCCCTGTCCAAAAAATTTGTTTCAACTATTTTTTTCAAAAAAGGTGGACAAAAAGAACTTTTTGTTGGACAAGGGTGGACATTCGATGGACAATCAAACGTGAAAAAAAAATTCCAAAAATTCTCATTTTTTGGCATTTTTACTAACAAACGATAATTATTGCTAATTTAAATAAATAAAAGGTGGACAATTAAAAAAAATGCCTGGACAAGTGTGGACAACAGTTGGACAATCAAACGTATCAGTTTTTACGACGTTTTTTTGGCTTCGGTGTGTTGGGCCTTATTTCACGTTTTTTTAGTATCTCGTAAACAAAAGGTGGACAAAAAAAATTTTTGCTGGACAAGAGTGGACATTTGATGGACAATTATAAAATAAATTTTTTTTTTTAAAAATCGTATTTAGAGGTGCCAACTTCACACGGCTCTTGGCGTTTATACATTCTGTTCCTAAGTGGAAATCTAAACGTCAAATTGTTTAGGTAAAATGTAATTTTTGTCATTACAATAAACTGTGGCTAATCCCAGATAAACAAGATATTTAAATCAAAAATAATTCGCGAACAATGTTCGTTATTTTTAAATTTCCACATATATGTAATAGGCATCCTGCATTATTCAGAAAGGTTACAAAATTGACAATAATGACAGCATAAAAGTGAATTGCCGATTAATGATCAGCAATAAAATTTGTAGAAAAATCCTATAATTAGATAAGTCACAAAAAATCACTTCCAGCCACTTCTCGTTTATCTCTAACATCGACCGTCCTACGAAAAGATATCAAATTCGTGCGGATAATGACCCTCTTTCTAACCTGTCAAGAACTCGGCAAAGTGTTATCGGCCTAAAAGAAGGAAAAACCCTCCCTTTCTTTTTTCTATTATCAAAATGTGAGTCAGAACAAATGGTCCTGACAGCTTTCGGGATATGAAATTTGAATATGGAAATAGTTAAGACAATAGGTGAAGCCATAAAAAGAGGTTTTAAAATATCTTTCGTCGCATTATCGTGCCAGGTAATAAAATATTTGAAACAATCACTTCGACAAAAAAATGTACAAGTTACTTGAGCTAAATACAAATATGGGTAGGAATAATAAATTCAAGTGGTTTTGGTATTTTAAAAATTCTTTCCGCTGAGAAATATGACAACAAAAATTGTTTAAAAATGATGGTGGGCATATACCGCATATACTCCATTAAGGAAAAACAAAAGCTGAAAATACGAAAAGCTGAAAAAAAGCACGAATAGCAAGAAACAAATCGCCAAATGGAAGATCATTGGTATTACTACCAAGGAAAAGATGGTAAAACAACGTCAATTGAGGCTAAAAACCGAAGTAAAACGGGCATGAGCCTATTTATAAAGTAGGAAGAAGAAGAAGAAAAACTGTAAAAATCTTTTAATACAGATGAAGAAGATGAATTGGAGGTTCTAAAAGATATATGAGAGGTAGCTGATGAAAAATCCGTGAAGACGTACAGCTGATATCGCTTTATTTTTGTTAACTATCGTGAAACAGCTGTTCTCATTTTCTTTTGTAAATTACCCTGCGATTCAAAAACATATTCCGGTGTGCATCACTTTACGATTTGACAGACAAAAAAAATTGAAAATGAAAGTTGACAATACTTTAAACAGTAGTTTTTCTCAAAACTGCTTTTTTCAAAGCCTGTAGACATTGTAACTCAAAAACTACTTGAACAACTCACCTGACATTTTGTATATATTTTCTTTAGACATTCCTTGAGGTAACACTGTCGAGATGTTTTTTGTTTTATGCTTATTTTTTGTTTAACAATAATAAATATGTTGATTTACACCCTTTTTTGCAAAAAATTCGTTATTTTGACTTCTGAGTGACAGCAAACAGTCAAAATTCGATAAAACTAAAAACTCGAGAGCGTTACCTCGAGAAACTCATAAGCTAATAAAATCTTTTTGAATTTTTTGTTTACCATGATCCAACCATGAGTTCTGATGTCCACCGCAAAATTCATTGTTTCTTGAGGTGTCTTAAAAAATTTGCCATCGTTGGCTTATTTTTCAATATTTTTCATTGAATTCTTTCTTGAATAATCTATGAATTGTACTGAATATGGCTATTTAATTTAAAAATAAAATAATTCTACCACACTTTCAAAAAAAAGATGTCTTGAAATATTGATTTCAACCCCTACGCCCCCCTTAAGGATAGCTATGATACGATTTTGATAGGCAACCCATGCTAGAAATATTTGTCTATGTGTGAAATTTAATAAAAAAAATGTTTCGTCTGGCAAGCAGATGGGTACAGATCGATCTATATTCGGCTCCCGTACTATTATCTAGTTTATATTATAATTTATTAATGTACGACTGGTTTATTATTTGACAAATAATGACATTTTTTCGAAGTCAGTTAAGTATGATATAATGCCCTAGGGCGTTATTTTGAAAAATACCGCCCTAGGGCATTAAATTTAAATAACTAGTTAAATACTGTCAAGTTGACAAATAACAACCTAAGTAAAACTATGGTCACTACAATTACGTTACAACTATTGCTGGTAAATGTACTTATTTGAAAACTAATTAATTCAAAATTCATTAATTTTTTGCATATAAAGAATAATTTAGTCGGACATTAAACGTTGAAGGCACCATGGGTATTATAGATAATAACGCTTTCGGTCAACGTATATCCCTCGGACCAAATTCCCTCGGTATATACACCATGGACCTCAAGCGTTATTATCCTTATAATACCCTTGGTACCTTAATAACTATAAGTAAGACTAAAAATAAAGATTTATATACATTTTAGCCAAAATCATTAATTTGGTAGTAATAGATAAGGTATATTATTATATTCACTTGTATGATTTATAAACTTTATACGCGTTTCCTATACCTTCTAGAGAAAAATGGTTGAAATAAAAGTTGTAGATCATAAAAATTTCTTTAATTTTAAGAGCTTATTTAAATTGCCTTGCAAGGTTGAATAGGACATACGCGACAGAAACACGACCTGATACAGAAAGGACAAAAAGAATGCTAGAAACAGCAGAGATGAAAACACTGCAAAAAATCGATGGTAAGACACTGTGGGATAGAGCTAGAAGTGCAGATATACGACGGAGATGCAAGGTGGACAACATTAATAACTGGGTGAAAAACAGAAGAGTAGAATGGAACGACCACATAAGCCGAATGACAACAAATAGAGTAGTAAGAACAGCGAGAGACGGTTCCCCAATAGGAAGACGATCAGTGGGAAGACCACGAAAACGATGGAATGACAACTTACTGGAGGCACATTGAAAACCAGACAGAGTCATGTCTACACAAAAAGAAGAAGAAGGTTAAATAGTTGCCTACTATTACCAAATTCTGTCTTGTATTTTAAAAAATACAAGAAGTAGTCTTTCAAGTTATACATATTCGTTTCCGATAAATTATAAGCACAAATGTGTACCTACTGCCTACTGTCATTGTAATAGGAAATGGCTATTATCGGTGAATGTATTTTATAAAGTTATAATGTATGTATAAAGCTAAATATATATTAACATAGTTATATAATATGCTAATTTATATTTAACACAATATAACTTTATAAAATAAACCCAATATAAGTTAAAATTCCAATAAAGACAGCAAATACGCTAATGGCACTGTCAGTGAAAATGATACACGTCAAAATTCATAATAAGTATCACTAAGTATAAAAGTAAAACATAAATATACTGACCCATTGTTACATTTAAAAATCCTTTAAAATTTTTTCGAAGTTAATTACTGATATAAATTACAATAATTATTATTGTATTAAATAAACAAGTTTAAGTAATTTTATTTGCAGTTTTTATACGACTAATATTAAAAGTGACATGCACCACTTGAATCTAAACTCAGCCCGTGAGTAATGACTCGTGAGTAATGAACCATTACTCACGGGTAAAGTAATGGGTGTTATTATCTAATAAAAAATAGTGAATAATGAGGATGGTATTAAACCGTCGCCGTAGAAAAATGAGTACAGTCGGAAAAATGAAAGAATACCCATGAACGATCACATCAATCACTTATTTTGTATTTGCTGTCTTTTTCTATATCAAACGTTTGTTATTTATAGAAAAAGACAGCAAATACAAAATAAGTGATTGCTGTGATCGTTCATGGGCATTCTTTCATTTTTCCGACTATATTCTATTATTTCACTTGATCTTAGTAAAGATGCCAGAAGATGGACCAGAACAAGAAAAAGAACTATTACATGGTTATTCCGCATCAAAAAACAGTCTACAACAACGACAAATGACATAGCAAAACAACAAGATTTTGTCTTATTAAAAAAAAGTTATTTTAAATATCTCTAATTTAAAAAGTGTTCCGTATGGATCAGCATTCGTGTAAGATTTAGTAAGTTTAAATCGTATGTAAGTAACTTAATATAGAGCTTTCGAATTGTATTTCACACTATGATGTAGGTGGAAAGAGCTAAAATCGATGCTTCATATTTCCCACAGTTCATATTGCATCTACCATCGGCCCAAGTTGACCTTTGCAGTTCATTTCCTGCTAAGAGTCACCTTAGTCCAGGAACACTCGATTCAATAAGAAACGTTATTAGAGATTTGTGTTGTTGAACAACGATTAGTTTCTAAATGAAAAACGTTTGTCATTCTAACCTTTTAATTTAAACAGGCAGATACGTAGTCAGGTGCGGATCTAGAAATTAATAATAGGGAGGAGGGCAGACTTACCTCAAATTACTCAAATATTATATTTTCCAAATTTAGCCATACGACTCACACTTACTCTAAGGATAAACTAATAATCCCAGATACCTACGGTATCAAAAGGATTGATAGACAATTCACGACTATTAATTTCACTGGTCGTTCTTTACCATAAATATTAACCTTTCTATCATCAATGGGTAGGTACGCATGGATTATCTAGTAAAATACAAATTTTTATATCTTTATTGTATCGCAAATTTGAAACGTGACTTTTCATGAGATAAGGTTTATACCCAGTGTAATGCATTTGCATTTTAAAATATCATTTTTGTTATTCCTTGAATTGAGAAAAATATTTCCGTTGTTTATGGTTCCACCGGTAGCCAAACAAATGCGCATGCAGATTATTTTTCAGAGAAGGGTGTTTTATTAGATTTTATGGCTTCTTTCAATTCTTTGGAAGCTGTTGTCGTGCAATTTAGTGTTGTATTGATGGCTTAAAGTTTAGAGTTAACAGAAAAAAAATAATAAATAATAAAAAAATACTTATAGACTAAATACAATAGGGGGTCCATGCACCCGTTGACACCCCCCCCTGTATCCGCGCCTGTACGTAGTCTAGGCGCCAGCTAGGTCACCGTGGTCTTTTTAATTCTGATGGGCAAATCCAAGTATTTTTAGCTGTTGATTACGAATTTCGAGAGTGGCCTTCGATCCTAGTGGTCAAAAAATTGTTATAAATAATTTAATTGTTTATAAATTGTTTATAAGGTTCTAGCTGTGAGTCTAGCTCATAAACTCAAAAATTTTATTCAAATAAAATTTGTTCCTTAATAAAAACCAAAGAAAATGGCATTCCCCAAACTTAAATCCAATATTTAGAACTCAAGATATTGTAAAATTAGTGTCTAATGCAAATACGCCAGGGAACTAAGGTAAAAATATACCATGTTCGGGACACTTGAGCAGCCAGGTTGCAAATGGGTTTTTTGGGTACTATATACCTAATACATTATAAATACAAAAATGCCCGCCACACTTCGGACGAGAATTTTAGTTATTAACAAATAATTGTCAAAAATTGCAGTTTTTTCGTTTAAATCGCTACGTTTTTGGTCCGATCATTTGTTGCTTCAGAAATTTCAAAATAAAACTAAATTTTCGAAAATAAAAAATTTGCTATAACTTTTACGAAAATGACCTTAAGACTTTCATATTATACGAAAAGTTGAGTTAAACATTCCATATAATGCATAAAAAATTTTAAGACGATTCGTCAATTAGTTTAAATTTTATTCAATTTGTTTATTCCAAATAGCTTTTTGCAATGTTATTGTTCAGAAAATAATAATGATATAGCAATTCTGTTGGAAAATCGTGAAAGAAGAATAGTTATGTTTTCAAAGTATATAAAAAAATCATTAAAAAGTCATTATTATCATTCCGAAAACATTTTACTAAAGTAGAGTCATTTTTGACTTATCAACAATTTGAATAACTTTGTTAATATTGACTCTAGACTAAAACTACTTTGGGATTTGAAAAGCTGGTATTTTTACACGAATTTGCCACGAAAACTTTTTGCCTAGGTTAATTACAGTCAAAGTTAGCCACTTTTTTTATTTAATTCACAGCTACTTTGTTTATAACAATTAAGCAACCTTACTAGCGCCACTTTGAAATTCAAGGTATATACACTGGGGTGCAAAATTAACCGGACACCTTCAAAATGGGTCATTTTTGATGTCTTGAATTTCCTAAACCTGTTGTCCGAATAATATTGTTGCTAAACAGGTAAATTTTCATTATATACCGGGTGTACCAATGAAACTGTGTTTTTTCTCAAACTTCGCATCACCCTGTGGAATATTCTAGCATGTATAAAATACTCAAATTAAAACCCAACCATAGCCTCAAGTTTTTTCAACATTCTGTTGTTTGATTCATTTGCTTATGTTGGACCATAAAAAAGTTAGGTACTTTAATAATTAGCCATGTTTTTCATGAATAGAAGGTGTTTTTAAATAAGTAAGGCAAACTTCAAGGGGTAATTCTACATGAAAAATAATGACACTTTGCTTTATAAAGCTATGTCCGCAAATTCTTCGTTTCTGAGATAAAGGGTGTTGACATTTTTCTTACAAATTGACGATTTATTTATTGCTTTAAAACCGGTTGAGATATGCAAATGAAATTTGATGGGTTTTAAGACGTAGTAATTGTAAATTTTTTGACATACAAGTCAGAATTTAATATTCACCATTGGCGCGCATACGGGTAATATGAGCCGTCATATTACCCGTATGCGCGCCAATGGTGAATATTAAATTCTTAATTGTATATCAAGAAATGTGCAATAACTACGTCTTAAAACCCACCAAATTTCATTTGCATATCTCAACCGGTTTTAAAGCAATAAATAAATCGTCAGTTTGTAAGATAAATTTCAACACCCCCTATCTCGTAAACAAAGCATTTGCGGACATACCGTTTATAAAGCAAACTGTCATTATTTTTTCATGCATAATTACCCCTTAAAATTTGCCATACTTATTTAAAAGCACCCTGTATTGATGAATATCATGGCTAGTTGTTAAAGTACCTAACTTTTTTATGGTCTAATGTAAGCGAATGAATCAAAAACCAAAATGTTGACAAAACATGAGGCTATTGTTGGATTTTAATTTCAGTATTTTATAAATGCTAGAATATTCCACAGGGCAATGAGAACTTTGAGAAAAAAACACAGTTTGATTGGTACACCCGGTATATAATGAAAATATAACTGTTTAGCAAAAATACTATTACATCAATATTGTTAAAGAATAAGGCTCTAACATATTAAAAGATCACTTAAATCGGACAACAGGTTTAGGAAATTCGAGACATCAAAAATAACCCATTTTTAAGGTGTCCGGTTAATTTTGCACCCCAGTGTAGTTTATGTGTAAAAGTTTGAGTAAACTTTGAACTTTAACAAAGTGGTTAATAAAGCTATAAAAATGACGTCCTAACGAAACCGATTCGTGGTGGGTGGAGGGGAATTATTGAAATCCGTGCACTCAAAAAATGAAATTGATTCTTCAAACATATGCTGCGATTAATATATCCGGAGCTTGTTGATGGATTTTGATCATAATTTTTTTAATTTGTATGTACTCGTAGTCTTCTAGAGTACGTTATATACACATATCCCCACCTAACATTGCAAAATGTTAGGGGGAACCCCCTTATCACTCAGGGATATGAAAAATAGATTACGGCCGATTCTAAGGCCTATCGAATATACCTATATAATTTCATAAAAATCGGTCAAGCGGTTTCGGAGGAGTACTGCAACTAACAATGTGACAGGAGAATTTTATAGATGTAAATATATAGATGGTTATTAAAAAATAGAGGTTGGTGATAGAAGAGTGAAAATTAAGGGTTGTATGTATTTTTTAATTCTACACCATACAAAATTAAGATAGATAATATTGTCAAAAAAAAATAAAAAAAATGTCAGGGGGACAACTTCCCGTATAATTTATGGGTATGAAAAATAGATTAAAACCTATTCTCAGTCCTATAAGATATACGTGTAAAATTTCATAAAAATCGGTCAAGCCGTTTCGGAGGAGTATGGTAACTAATACTGTTATATGAGAATTTTATGTCTATAGAAGTAACTGTGAATTAAATAATAAAAACAGATAACTTTGACCGCAATTAACCTAGGCAAAAAGTTTTTTTTTCAAAATTCATGTAAAAATACCAGCTTTTGAAATCCCAAAGTAGATTTACTCTATAGTCAATATTAACAAAGCTATTCAAATTGTTTTTAAGCCAAAAATGACCCTACTTTAGTAAAATGTTTTCGGGGTGATAAAAATGATTTTTTATTAATTTTTTAAAATCCTTTGAAAATACAAGTGTTCTTCTTTTATGTGGTTTCCACAGAATTGCTGTATCATCATTATTTTCTGAACAATAACATTGAAAAAAAAAGCTCTTTGGGACAAACAAATTGAATAAAATTTAAACTAATTGACGAATCGTCTTGAAATTTTTTGTACATGATACGTACTGGTTGTCTCAACTTTTCATGCAATATCAAAGTCTTAAGTTCATTTTCGAAAAAGTTATAGCAAATATTTTATTTTCGAAATTTTAGTTTTATTTTGCAATTAGCGAAGCAACAGATGATCATACCAAAATTCGAAAACTGCCACTGGAAACCTTTGCCCGTCTACTAAAATATTAATGCTCTAAAATAAGATATTTAGTTAACCTAATTTTACTTGTAGCGATTTAAACGAAAACACTGCCATTTTTGACACTTATTTGTTAATAACTAAAATTCTCGTCCAAACTGTGACAAGCATTTTTGTATTTATATAATGTATTAGGTATATAGTACCCAAAAAACTCATTTGCAACCTGGCTGCTTAAGTGTCCCGACAAAAACCTTATTTCTCTGTATTAAAATTAAGTATTTTTCGAAGCTTTTGCGATCGTGACTCGGCTTCTAAGCATGGAAATGAGATTTACAAAGTCTCATTTTAAAGCTTAATTCATAGACTGTGAACGGCCGTAGCTCAACGGCATGATCACTGGCCTCATACTCCAGAGCACTCGGGTTCGAGCCTTGCCAACGACAATCAATTTTTCATTTCTAAAAATGATACGGGCCGTTTCACCGTGCCTCGGAGAGCACGTTAAGCCGTCGGTCCCCCTGGGCTAGTGTACATCGACACTAGTTACTTGAATGTAAGTTACTTGAGGGTTAAAGATCTAAATGGCGCCGGAACAATCCCAAAGGATCTCCCCGGCAAAAATGCCATACGATATTATTATTATTATTATTATTCATAGACTTCCAAACAAAGTTTATTAAATTACTTTATCTTTATTTGTAGTAAAGTTGTACCCATTTAAAGTTATAATTTTCTTAAAAAAAATGTACATGAATTTGTTTATAAGAGTTTATTCAAATTTAAGCAATAAACATTTATACTTTAATTAACATGAATGACAAAAAAACTAAAGAGGAACATTTTGAGCTTAGGAAAATGTTCGAAAATGTTCTATTATACTCTTTTAAGCAAAGTTGTTCTTCATAAAAAGCTCTGCATGGTCTAAAGCTAAGATGCAACGATCAAAATAAAATTTCATTAATTTTATACGAGGTATGTCAAAAAATACGAATTTCGCTCAAGACTAAAATACCTTTATAGATAGTACACAATATTTAAATTAGAACGATATAATTGCAGATTAAAACATAGTTTTTAATTCTAAACAACTTTTCATAATATCAATTTTCCGGTGTTATGAATTTAAATACGTAAATAAACAAAGTTTTCGTTGTGATAATGCTCGCATTTTTAGCTTATTTCCTCTTCTTTTCGTATGTGGGTTTGCTAGTTCTACTAAATATTAGAGAAAATTTTGATGTCCCTTTTATTTAGATTTTTCTTAGTTAGTACCGTCATAGGTCATAGTCAGGAAGTACTTTATCAAATACTGTTTATTTTTAAAAGAGAATAACTTATTGTAATACAATATACAAAGCTCCAAGTTCAAATATAGTGATAGTATAATTTTATTATAAATCTCCTGGTCTATATCGCACAGAATCTGATATTAAACTCCATAAAATGTATACCAGTCTCAAAGGAAATATGTGAGAGATTACTTCTTCCAAAGAAATAGCATGCGATAACCGATAGACTCAGACACTAAAACAAATAATTACACGAATATGTGTCTTCACGTAATAATAAAAATACAAATATTAAAATGAGAGAGAAGAAATATCAATACATATTTAGACGAAGCAATAAAGCACTAAAATCGGCCTTACCTAAAAAAAAAAACGACAAGACGGATCTGAATAATTCTTTTTGCATTCGATTCGTGAATGCGCCAGGAAACTTGTGAGCCGGAGTAATGATATAATATTGAAAAACTGCATACAAAAAATGCGTTTTTAAAGTGCATCTCAAACAGACAATATAAAAAATTCAGAACTCGTCAATTATCGGCGGAAATGAGTTCAGTTTTGTTACTTGGGGGTTTTTGGGGTCGCTGAAAACGAATATGATGTCAAAAGTGATCTCCAGAGTACCTGTTACCAAGGGTAGGTACCTACTGTTTACCTCGTCATTAAAATTTATTAAAAAATTAGTCCAAAATCATTACTTGGGGGTTTTTGGGGCCGCTAACGACGAATATGACATCGGAAGTGCTTTTCGGAGTACTTGGTGCCCAGGGTACCTACTGTTTAGCTCTCTTGTAGAGTTTTCGTTAAAAAATTTATTAAAAAATTAGTCAAAAATAATTACCCGGGGACTTTTTGGGTCGCTAACGACGAATATGACATCGGAAGCGATCTCCGGAATACCTGGTGCCCAGGGTACCTACTTCTTATGGAGTTTTCGGCAAATTAATTAAAAAATTAGCCAAAAATCATTACTCGGGGGGTTTTGGATCGCTGACGACGAGTATGACATCGGAATTGATCTACGGAGTACCTGGTACCCAGGTACTCCGTATGTACCTGGGTACCAGGTAGATATTGTTTACCTCGTTTTCTGGAGTTTTCGGCAAATTCATTAAAAAATTAGTCAAACATCATTAGTTACGAGATAAACAGTAGGTACCCTGGGCACCAGGTACACCGGAGATCACTTCCGATGTCATATTCGTCGTCAGAGACCCCAAAAACAACTAAGTAATGAATTTTAACTAATATTTTAATGAATTTGCCAAAAACTCCAGAAAACGACGTAAACAGTAGGTACCCAGGGTACCAAGTACTCCGTAAAGCACTTCCAATCTCATATTCGTCGTCAGCGACCCAAAAAACCCCGAATAATGATTTTTGGCAAATTTTTTAATGAATTTGCCGAAAACTCCATAAGAAGTAGGTACCCTGGGCACCAGGTATTCCGGAGACCGCTTCCGATGTCATATTCGTCGTTATCGACCCCAAAAACCCCCGAGTAATGATTTTTGACTAATTTTTAATGAATTTGCCGAAAACTCCACAAGACGAGGTACACAGTAGGTACCAGGGCGCGAGGACATATATCCACTGATATATATCACGATATATATCGTGATATATATCATGATATTTATATTATATATATCGTAATATATATCAGTACTTTATTTCGTACTAATTTTTACATAAGAAGGTTAAAATCACCGACAATCAACAAACACATAATCGTAAGTTTTGCATATCTGACTTAGTTAACACTATTAAGCATCGAGTTAAAAATCAGTGGAGTCAATCATGGCGAGATCTTTGTAAACAATCCAAATCTCAGTATTCACTGATTCAACCTTCTGTTCCAAATATATATTGGTTTAAAAATTATTTAGTAACTCGAAGATATATAACAACATTAATTAGAATGAAGTTTGGACATGCATGTTTCCCTCTACATCTAGCACGAATTAAAGTTTTTCAAATCTTTGTACAGAATGTCAGAAGGTTGGTAACTTGAATCACACTTTCTTTGAGTGCGCAAAATACATTCCATGCACATATAATTTCATCCAAGATTTAATAAAATGTAATGTTTTTCCACCTTTCAAGATATCTTATCTATTGTCTCTGAACAGCAAGAATATATATGATTGTTTAATGAAATTTATCTGTGAAACTAAAATTAACCTCTAAACTTATTAATCCTGATAATTTGGTATATTATGTACATATGAAAAAAGAAGGAGAAGAAGATGTATAATGGAAAATGTGGTGAGGAACTTGGACAGTCCATAGCGGCCAGCTTTTGAACTGAGTAGAGAGCTGTAGAAGAGTTTGCTATGGAACTCTAAGGACCTCATTGCCTTCTTTATGTATGAACAGAAAACAAAAAAGTTGTGACTGGCTTATTGACACCCAAGTCTATGCCATAAAAAAAACGACAATTGCTGTCGCCGTAGAAATTTGGATTCAACTGGAAAAATATCTGAGTGATCCCAATTCAAATTAAGAACTTTTATTACAAAAGAAGGAATATGGCTCTAGGTTTGCCTCATTTTTTGGAAAACTTACGGAGAGCATCGCTTTTTGGGAGAAAGACTTACTGCCGAACAAAAAGAACACAGGCTTATGAATATTTTAATTCAACCAACACAGATTTTGTTCCGTTTGTAATGGCTCTAACTTCTAAGTCTAAACCTTTTCCGTCTTTCATGTATGGTCCAAATTTCAAAAAAACATCTCCATTATTACGGCGGAAGTCTCTTCCAATCGCTGAATCTGCTTGGCCTGATAAAAACATATTTATCGAACGAATTAATTAATTACTTACAGCAGTAGCCTCAACGGCAGGCATTGAAAGGTGCTTTTCAAGCTTTGGACTTACGGTGCATTTCAAATTACGAAACAATTTAGGAACCGAAAAGGCTGCGAAATTTGTATTCATGTTTAAACATTTAAACAGTTCTTCATACCAAAAACATGACAATTTGGAATGGATTTGGCCTGAACAAGAAACTGAAAGAAGGGAAAATGAAGAGGCAGAATTAAGTCTTGGGTGCTTTACTGGTTTTGATTCAGACACTTCCGATGTTAAACCACCATTTTAATTAATTTTCTAAATTTTGATTTTATTTTTTAAATGTTCAGAATTTTAAGTTATTTTGGAAAAATAGAAATACCTATATGTTTAAATTAAAGTTTTCAATATGTTTACTTAATTTAGTTGTTACTTGGATAATCGTATCATTTTGTTTTCCGTTTATGTAACATACTACCATATGTACGTTTATATTTTTGTATTTTTTTTTAAGTATAAATATATCTTTTATACTGTTACATTCTACATTTAAAGTCTTATTTTGGTCAATTTAGTTTCTCTATCGAAATGTTTTATAAAATATCATAAATATCATATAAATATCGCATTTTGGATATATATCGGATATATATCCTATATATCCGATATTTTGATATTTATATAAATATCATGGATATTTTGTGCCCTGGTAGATCACCAGGTACTCCGGAGATCACTTTTGACGTCATATTTGTTTTCAGCGACCCGATCATTGATTGCACTCATTTCCGCCGATTTGACGAGTTCTGAATTTTTTTTATTGTCTGTTTGAGATGCACTTTAAGAATGCATTTTTTGTATGCAGTTTTTCAATATTATATCATGGCTCCGCTTCACAAAGTTTCCTGGCGCATTCACGAATCGAATGCAAAAAGAATGATTAAGATCCGTCTTGTCCATTTTTTTTTCGGAGGTTCAGTGCTTTATTGCTTCGATTAATTAGACTAAGAACCGGTATAGGTGAAGTTTGCTAATCCTTTTAGGTACGATAAGAGCCTATCACTTAAATAGTAGAACCTAAAGAAAACGTATCAATAATGTGCCGTCACGTTTTGGCACATTCCTCGACAGTGGCGCATCAAACTTTCCACTTATGGACTGGATAAATAAATTAAAAGGTACCCTCCCTCACTCCCATTATTAATTTTTTTTTCATTTTTTTAAAGTTATATGTGATTAAAAAATAAGACCCAGCGTCATTTTAACCCACCACCCCCTTACCCCACCATCAAAAAATTCATTTTTCATTTTTATGTTTTTTAGGAAAAGTACTATGAGTCTCTAGATGAAACAATCACACAAATAGGCATTACTCGAGAAATTGTGATTTTGGGAGACCTTAACGCCAGAACGGGCAGCAAACAAAACAATAAAGTTACAGGACATTTCGGTGAAAATGTGTTAAACGATAATGGTAACCGACTGATCGAAGTATGCCAACGAAACTCACTCAGAATCACTAATGGATACTACAAACATAAAGATATTCACACATATACATGGACACAATACACCAGAAACCTTAGATCCATAATTGACTATATGATCATTAAACAAAAAACACAGTTCAAAGTGAATGACATAAGAGTATACAGAGGAGCCGAATGTGGTAGCGATCATCACCTACTTAAAGCAAAAATATACATACCTACGTTTAGAAATGATAACCATCAACAAAATGGGACAACAAATGACGAAGAACTAACAAATATTGATATACCACACTACAATATTAATAGCTTGGAAAATCAAAGCACACAATATTTATACAAAAGAAGATTGGATCAAGCTCTTCCTGCAGAATACGAACAAGAAACAACGGAATATCTTTACAGAAAAATAGATGGAATACACAAAGCGGCACAAGAATCTTTAGGTATCACAAGGAAAAAGCCAAAAGTTAGAAATTACTGGTATATCATGGTTGGAAATTAAGTATATCATAAATGGCTAAATGACAGAGAAAACGAGAATAAAAAAACTGAATATCGGTAAGCACGTGACAAATTCAAAACCGAAGTCATAAACGCCAAAAATCAAAAATGGGAAGACAAATGTCAGGAGTTGGACACATCCATCGGAGGGAGAAAATCTAGAGAAGCCTGGAGATTTATAAAGAAAGTAAGAACCAACAAAATAGAAGAAACTGTGATAAACCCTATCACAACAACGAAATGGGAAGAACATTACAAATCACTATGGTAGAAAACAGACCAGAATACAGGACCACATCACACAATGTAGTCGAAGTCACAGGACAGCCAATTCATATAAACGAAGAACAGACCAAAAAAACAATATCCTTATTAAAAAACGGCCGAGCCCCAGGGCCGGAAGGAATACCTGCAGAGCTACTTAAAAATGGTACTGATAAATAAGCTAAAATAATAACAACATTAATGAATAGATTTTTAAATGGAGAACCGGTACCACAGACATGGAAAGAAGGATGGATAACATCTATACATAAGAAAGGTAGTAAGCAAGATCCAAATAACTACAGAGGTATTACTGTAACTAGTACACTAAGTCGATTGTACGAAAGAATTCTAAAAGATCTAATATGTGAACAGTACCATCCATACGAATCAGAGGAACAAAGCGGCTTTAGGGCAGGTAGATCCACAACAGACAACCTTTTCTCTATAACTCAAGTAATAGAAAAAAGGATGCCAAGAGGCCAAGAGTTGCATTTACTCATGGTAGATCTAACGAAGGCATATGACACGGTCCCCATTAATAGACTTTGGGAAGTACTAGGAAAGACCAGCATAAATGTATCTATTATACAGGCACTCAAAGAACTATATAGAAACTCGACATCCAAAATTAAAAGCGGAAATAAAATATCAAAAGGTTTCCTGGCCACTAAAGGTCTAAGGCAAGGATGCAGTATATCGCCAGTATTATTCAATATTGATGAAGCCCTTAGACAATGGAAGAAGAAGTGCAATGGAATGGGACTACCGATAGGAGATGCGATACTCTACACGCTGCACTATGCAGATGACCAAATTGTAATTGCACAGGACAAGGAAGATCTGGAATATATGGCAAGGAAACTAATAGAGGAATATAGAAAATGGGGCCTGGAGGTGAATACCAAAAAAACACAATATCTATGCGTAGGACGGGAAGAAACGGAGAACCTGAACCTGGAACAGGAGACAATTACAAGCTGCAATGAATACATATATCTGGGAATAAAACTAACTAATACAGGACGAAACGAAGAAAATATTAAGGAAAGGATAGTAAAGGGAAAAGAGGTGATAGGAGCCCTGAATTCGGTACTGTGGCAAAAAAATATAAGAACAGAAAATAAAAAACGAATTTACAACACAATATTAAAACCAGTGTTAACTTATGGAGCTGAAGTCTGGCAATTAACCAACAAGTACAAAGATAAATTACTAGCCACTGAGATATATTTTTGGAGAAGGTCAGCAAGAATATCTAGACTAGAACACATAAGAAACGACGACATTAGACAACCAATGGAAATAGAAAGAACAATCATAGATGACATCGAAAAACAACAGCTAGTTTGGTACGGACACGTAAGACGAATGGACGAAAGGAGAATCCCCAAAAAAGTGTTAGAATGGACCCCCACAGAAAAACGAAAAGGAGGAAGACCAGCAACTACATGGATAAAGGGCATCTCCAAAGCGATGTCTGAAAGAAATCTAAGAGAGGAAGACTGCCACAATAGAAAGGAGTGGCGATTAGGAACGGAAAGGCGTAGAACGCTATAAAACCGATATAATATATATTGTTATATTTCTATTTGATATGAAAATTAAATTTTGATAATTATAAACAAAATTCAATTCAATATAAAATATTTTCAATTTTCTCAACCACGGGCATATAAATTTAAAACAACCTGTATACAACAAATTGTTATATGTAATTTTAAGAAGTGATTAGAATAAGCGTACGAAACTCGGAACAATGTGCTTAGAATAAACAAAGTGAATGACGCGTTTCATTATCGTTTTTCGCGGAAGGTTTCGATCATTAGCCTATGCTAAATAAGACTCATTTGAAAGAGAGAATAGGTCATTAAAATTTGTAAATAGTTAGAAAGTATTTTAGAATGGGAATTAAATATTTTCTTTTGAAATCCATTAAGCATATTTAGAAAGATTAAAAATTGGTTTTGAGGAATATTACGAATGAGAGTTGGTGGTGGAAGATTGATTTGTGAATTTGGCAGGGATATTTAGAAAGTAGGGGAATGAATGACAAAGTGAGAGCAGAATGTTTTGAGCTGTCGAGAAGTGAAGTCGAGTAGTAGACGGTAGTGTTCGAGGAGTGAGAAAGCCGGTGTAGTTCCGTGAGTGTGGAGTATCTATCGTGGAACGAGAAGTAGGCCAGGTCGAGAGTAAAAGAACCTCCTTGAGCCCAGAGTGTCCCGGTAGCTGATAGCAGTTTCGAAAAAGGTAGAACACAGCATCACGACAAAAGCAGGAACGAGAGCTATTCGAGCTAGTTTTTCAAAGGAGAACATCACTGGAAGCCAGGACGAGGTTTGATCGCAGCCAAGGATAGCAGGAAAGGGTTTTGTGTGAGGACATTTTCAGTTCACCAGGAAAAGGTCAGTCTCATTTGTTTGGACATGAATGTATGGGTTTTTCGTATTAAATTCCACATAAAAAATTGAATAACATAATCAATAATATCAGAAAAGCTTCATCAAACTTAAATAGAGTTGTTCCTAATAACTCCTAATAGTTAAATGTTAATAAAAACTTTCAATTGAAAACCAAAAGGAAATAAGATTCCCATTTGTAAATGTTATGTTTAAGAATAATAAGAAATAGCAAATATTAAGCATTGATTGCCTTTTAAATAAAATAAAAAATATTTTGATTATAATTGTAACCCATATGTGTATTTTTTTTACTCTTTTCTTTTCTATCCCGATTAGGAACCATTAAGAAATATTTAGAAGCCACGGAAGTAAGTAATTAATTTATAATTCGCCCTGAGATTGAAAACATATTGATATGTGATCTGGTTAATTAATTGGATTAGTATTAATACATTGATTAAATTAAGTAACATATAAGAATATTATCTCATATCAATAATCAAGATCACATCAATATATGTTTTTTAGGTGGGATACAATCAATTTTGAAATTTCAAAAAATTCACACGCATAGTTGAGGCTTTTACTAAACATGTCTATTTTTTATAGACCCGTAGGTTCAGTGCGTTTTGGAAAAAGGCGTAAAACTTTTTTTTGGGGATGGCTGCAGGTCTATTTTTTTTTATTCCTGTGCATTTTACCAAACACTATATTTCTAATTTTTTTCAGCTTTTTTCGTAAGGTTCGCCACTTTCAAAAATCCGAAAAACTGTATTTTAGGGGGTTTTTGATGATTTTTTTTATTTTATAGCCTTCAAATAGACCAAATCAATGATTTTTTTATAGAAAATATGTTCTGAGGATTAGAGGAAATTTAGTTTTCTCAGGATTTGAAAAAAATAAATGCATTTAAAAAGCTTCTTCTTCTTTAAGTGTCTTCTCCCAATCGGAGGTTGGATATTATCATCGCTATCTTTATTCTCTCTACCTACCGGTGCGCGGTGCTCTGAAGAGTTCTATGAAACTGCATTTAAACCAGTCCCTTAAATTCTTCAACCATGACACTCTCCTTCTTCCTATACTCCTTCCTCCTCCTATCTTTCCCTGTATGATCAGTATTAGCAGTTCATATCGCTGTTTCCTCATTACGTGTCCCAGATATTATAACTTTCTTATTTTTATTGTGTTTATAATTTCGTATTCTTTATCCATTTCTCGCAATACTTAGTTAGTTTTTTTTTCTGTGTCCATGCTATTCTAAGCATCCTCCTGTAACACCACGTTTTAAAGGACTGTAGCTTATTTATGTGCTCTTGTTTCAATATCCAGCTTTTAAGTCCATATTGCAGTATTGAAAACACGTAGCATCTCAAATCTCTTACTCTCAGTTCTAATCTAGTTCTAATCTCAGCTCTAGTCTTTGTTGCAGAGAATTGTTTTCATTTTGAAGTTATACTTCTTTAGGCGTGATTGAGATTGAGGGTGAATTTATATTGATCTGCGCGCATGCGCACACCGACAGTTTGGTATTAGTCTTTATACGGGCTCTGATTGGGTGTTGAAATGATCTGTCAATAATTGTTGAATATGGAGGTTATCGGTAAACAAAAATGTTGTATAATATATTAGTTTTTATTGTTGTGAGGACAGAAATAAAATCAAATTTATAATTATAGTGACTTTTTAAATAGTTTTGAAAAGCCACAGGTACGTAATTCTAAATGTTTCAGTTGTATTCCAATAAAAAATGATCTTCATACCTATTTGGAAAATGTAACAAAAATAATGTACTTACCTAGTACTTGCTATGCTATACCCCTAGTAGGCAATGCTTTAATTTACATAATCTGATTACGAACAAACTTTCTACAAATTTTCATCTAATGTATCGTTTTCTTACTCTATATATTGTTGTATTTTAATTCGACAGAAATCAAACTAATAAAAATTCATATAAACAAAATGTCAAAAAGTTGTTCAGTTTGTGTATGTTCCCACATGACGTATACGTGCAGTTTGAAATCGTTTCGACTCTCGTACGGCGGGATACACGGGAAGTAGGTTCAAGCCCAATGTAAGTTATATAATTTTTTATTTTTTTTATAGATTTTATGATTGTAAGTATATTATTAAATAATTTTTTTCAGAAAATACGTATTTAATTAAAATTTTTGGCAACAATTATTGTTCAGAAATCATTTGTGACATTTTTCAATGTGTTTGTGTGTGTTTTATTCTTTTATTTTTTAATTTTTGGTATTGTTTTAATAAAAATTTTTGGAAAGTAGTAGAGAAACTGTTTAAAGTATATTGATTTCGTTGAAATCATATAATAGAAGTATAACTTCTTACGTGCGTACAAAGTACACACATTCTTTTTTTAGAAATACATTGCTTGCTATTTCTATCCTAGCGCTTATTTCTGTTGTTTGATCATTATTGTCTGAAATCCAGGTTCCTAGGTATTTCTACTTATCAACCCCTTCTATCGGTACATTTCCCAAATGTATTTTTTTTGTATATTTGTTTTCTATGTTATTATCATGTATTTGGTCTTTTTTATATTCATTTTTAGTCCATATTTTTCACAGGAACTGTTTGTTTTGTTTAGCACTAATTATAGTTGTTCAGCAGAGTCAAGGTGTCATCTGCATAACTTATGTTGTTAATAGATCTTCCGTTAATTATTATTCCTTCACTTTAAGATAGTAGTGCTTCCTAAAAAATGGCTTCACTACATACATAAAATAATAAGGGAGACATAATACATCCCTGCCTAACTCCTCTCCTGATTTTAATTTCTAGACTGGGTTCGTTATGTATTAAAATTTGTGCTCTTTGATTTCAGTAAAGGTATGTTATTATTCGTAAGTCCATTTTGTCTATGTTTTTTGTCTTTAAAGTAGGGGAGCGAAGTATGCTAAATGTGCAGTCACTCCAGCGCTTTGGGGACCTATTGGGTTGTGAATAGTAGGTCCTAAAACCAAAAAAAGTTAAGTAAAGTTTTCCATTTTAGTGCGGACTTTCCATTTTTAATTTAATTTTCCATTTCCAACAATCGTTTTTTCCGATTATAGCGCCATCTACCCATAATTTGAAAAAATGTTTGGAATAAAAGTTGCTTATTTTTACGTAAAGAATCCAAATCTGGAATAAAAATTTGGAGCTCCTATTTAAGATTTTAAAGTAACCCCCCACCCCAGCTCCGTGGGGGGTCGTGTCTGGTACCATTCGATAGATTTTTCAAAAATATTGATTAAGTGTATTTTGCAGTTTTTCGATCTAATGTTTATTTTGCGAAATATCGCGGGATTTGTATTTAAAATTTTAAATTTACCCCCCACCCCTCTACGTGGGGGTCATGTTTGGTATCATTCGATAGATTTTTGAAAAGTATTGATCAAGTATTTTTTAGTTTTTCGATCTAACGTTCATTTCGCGAATTATTCCTGTGTTAACCCTTCGTTACTCGCACACGGTGTGTGCGACCGGCCCGATAAATAACTTCCTGTAACTCTGACTGTAGTGGAGATTTTGAATTGCTGCTGCATATACCTCTTTAGTCGTCAGTCAACTATGGGTGAAGTCCACGTGCAGTATAAAGAAAGTATTGTACTTATATTACTAGGCAACACGGTGCACCACACCGGGTACTAGTATTGGGGAACAAATTTTTGTGTTTAAATCAGACATCGATAGTTTTAATTAGTAAGGTAATTTAAGATATTTTTCTTTTTCCAATGTTTATATATTTGTTTATTTATATTTAGATATGGATTACGATAAGGAGAAGCAAAGGTTATTAAAATTATTTGAGGAAGTATCGAGTGACGAGGAAACATATGAAGATGATGATGAACAAAGTTACTTTTGATTAAAGTAATGTAATGTTGACACAAACGCTTATCTACAAAATTATATGATCACAGATTCATTAGATAATATAATTGCACACAATTTTGCAAAAATAAACATTTTTAAATATTGCTGACCCATATTTTTGGACCCGGTCTTCTGCACCGTGCGCGAGTATTCGATCACAAAAAATTGGCGCGAGTAACGGATCCTCGCTTCTACTACCATTAGAATTTGGACTAATTTTTCATGTCCCACTTTGTCAAATGCTTTTTCAAAGTCGCACGTAAACAAAACGTAACAAACACGCACATCTACATTCATATCCATGTATCTTTGAGCTAACACATTATAAGCAAATAATGCCTGTCTGGTTAATAGTCCGTTTCTGAACCCAAACTATCATCTATTCCTTCTTCTATTTTTTTATTTATACGACCATGTATTGTTTTCAAAAATAATTGAGAATGTGACTTATTAATAATATTGTTCTGTATTCACTGCAATCTGTAGCGTTTGTATTTTTAGGGATAGCACAAAAGGTGGAGAGTAACCACTGTTTGGGTATGTGTCCTGTTTTGTACACTGTATTAAATAAGTCTACTATTAGAATTTCCAAGGTTACATCAATTATGCATTTAAGAGGATCGGTACGTATTTTCGGCTGCAATGCTATTCAAATGGGGATTCATTTTTTTCGAATCCTGAGAAAACTAATAAATATTTTTGAAAAATTTAAACGCAGAATGAGAGATTACGTTATTAGCGAGGGCCGAAAGTCCCTGAGAACTTCTATAATGTTTATTTTAATAAGTTACAGGGGTGAAAACTAAGAGAAAATGTAGTGTGATTTTTAATTTCAAATATCTCATTCGAAAGAAACTTCTTATATATTCTAAGGGACTTTCGGCCCTCGATAATAATTTAGTCTTTCATTTTGTGTTTAAATTTTTTAAAAGTATTTATTAGTTTTTTCAGGATTCGAAAAAAATGGACACCATGTCCGTGGAAATCGAACATTCGCTATCTTTGTCATACAACGCACTCAGTCGAATATAATGTTATGACAAGACTTAAGACAGTGACAAGTAGAGATGTGTCCGACCCGCTATTTTGATATAGCAGTTCATTCTGCTACTGCTTTTTAACGCTTTTACGATGATAATAAAATCAATCAAAGAGTTGTTTATTAAATAGTATTGATAGACATTGATAGTGTATTTGAAAAATAATAATTGATTTAAGGCGTACAATTAATAAAAAGTTATTTATTGTTTATTATTATTTATGGAAAATCCAAGTATTTCAAGTCATTAAGTTCAAATTAATAAAAGTATTATTTTATAAGAGCTTGTTCCGATAACCGTGAATAGGTACGAATTTAGCTATAAAGTAAAGTGCCCATGGTGGCATAAAATGTAGTAAATGCTAATGCTTTAAGTACGTACTACATTTTTGAATATTTCACTACACTTAAAAAGCATTTGCTTTTCTCCGTAGTATTTGCTTCTATTTACTAGCCTACACAGAAGAATGTACTACGCTTTTGAAGTATATGCTTGTTTAGTAGTATTTTGCTTCCGTTTAAGTGAAGCTGGTGGGTGGACGTCTTCGGCGTAGGTATTTTTTTGTTACAATATGGCAGCATATATGAATGTGTGTCATAGAAAAATTTACAAACTAAGAAGAAGATTCTTAATTTTTGGGGTCATTCTTTTATCAAATAAAATTAATAATTGTGAAGAAGATTAACAAATAACAATTGTTCATTTTTATCCTCGCGCAACTCGTTTGTCGCTTCGGAATCTGAGTCACTCGTTTTTACTCATGTACAATTCTAATACCAACAAATAGTTTATTCCTTTAAACGAGAATAAAATTTAATGCGAAAATTCTTGGTTTACCGATAGATTTTATAGATCATATTTTCACTATAAATTTAAAATTAATTTTAAAAATACAAAAGTAATTAATTTAATTTATGTAAAAAAGTACTTACTTCAATTGAGCTAACCGTCTATTTCTTCGCTTTTCAGTAACACATTTCTTGTAACAACGTCCCATATTTTAATTTGCGCCAATAAACAAATACATAAAGTCTTTATAAACTAATTGAGTAATACTACATTTATACAACGCAGTTCTTCACATGTTCAAACCTTATCTAAGCTTTCCATGGTAACAGTACATTATTAAAATAACTTTACAACTTTTTTTCTTTTTCGACTATTTCTATAGTATATTAATAATGGTATCCACTGAATACATAATTAGTGAAAAAATATTTCTATCATTTATACAAGTTAAGGTTATCCAAGAACCAAGAACATTCAAAAACTGAACGAAACCGAAATAGCCATCTCTACCTTCCTAATGATAATGTCACTGTCAACCTAATATTTACATCTGCAGTTTCCATACCAGTGAGAATTTTACTACACGTAATTTGCCGTGTAAAGACAGAAAAAGTAGGGATAGCCGTAAAATATTTGCGAATTATGTACCCATAGCCTTAAGACTTCTACTGGGATTTGGTATGGACTTACAGTTTTAGCATTTTTGTTGTTTTTTAACGCCATTTTAATTTCCTCTTTTAACACCTTTAAAACTATATACCCTTCTACTTATATTTCCATCTGCTCTATTTTGTTGTCTTAGAACAGTTCGTTGATGTATTCTGTCCATCTCTTTAATTTGTCGTTAGTATTTAACACAAGTTTCCCATTTACATCTTTCAGTATTCCCGGTTCTCTTGTTATATTGATGTGAGTTAAATTTAAAAAACATTTGCGCAATTATTATACGTTTTTGTAATCAGTATTTCAAAAGCTTTTAAATGATGTGTCACATGATGTACTTTCCCATTTAAGAAAATCAAAGTTATGACTGTCACCTGAAAAGGTATCGCGCCTATATGTTTCCTGCAGCCGATTTTGATGATATACATACATAGTTATAAACAAATGAAGATCAAAAAACGGTAAATTTTCGCTTTTTTCGTCTATAACCAAAAATTAAGTATTTTAAACAAATTTGAGAGTGAGAAACTCATAAATCGTATAAAAAACTTCAATATGGCGTTCGCTGAATATGTCTATGCTTATTGGTTGCTTGGAAAATTGCAAAATAAATCATAAATTTTGAGTTTTTATAAATATTCATAATTTATGTAAAAATTAACTTAGAACGTTCTTATTACACGGACTGGTGAGACTTCTGGTGCTTATATCATACCCTAAATTTCAAAGCAATTGGTCAAGTAGTTTAAAAGGTATTTAATTTGTTTATCCCAAATTAATTTTTTTTGCAACTCTACAAGTCAGAAAATGATGAAGATACACTAATACTTTGAATAGTTTATGAAAAAAGAAAATTTATACTATTAATTTAATTAAAAAAAAATGACAACAAATAATTCTAAATATGTACTGCAAAATTATTTTGCAAAAACATGTGAATTAAAAAAAAGGGGGGGCTAACTTCGTCCCTAATTGTCCTAGGACAACTGTTTTTCTTTCTAAATGTGTATAAAAATTCAGACTTTTCAAATATGAAAATAGTTATTTTTCTACAACCACTATTCAAAGTGCACTTTTCTGCACGGTTTCATGTTAGCAAACTTGATATTTTCTCACAGTATAAGATATTTGACATTAGTGTGCAGAAAAGTGACGTTTCTGTGCCGCAAAGTGACGTTACTGTGCCGCAAAGTTCTTTTCTGCACAGTTGACTACCTCATTCTGAGTAACGTTATATTCTGTTTACATCCGTGGGCTACCGCATTCTGAGTAACGTTATATTCTGTTTACATCCGTGGTTAAACTTTAGACAAATATATAACCTATAAGACAATTATTATATTTAACTATAGCATAGAAACTAAATTATGGATGTTACAACTGTTTTATTTTATTCTTATTAAACATTTTATAATTATCAAATAACCAATAAGGATTTAGCAACCTGTGCAAGAGACGTCGAATGAAGTAGGTTTTGTGTAAATCCGTGACTGCATAAATATTATATAATGTCAATAATGTGTAATAATTGTTTAAATTTAAACAAATTAAGGCAGTGCATTAATTTTTTAACTGATTTCTGTGTAATTTATTTAGGTATAAGGAATTTAAATTGATTAGTAGGTATTAATTAAATACAGTGTAAAATTTATCACATAGGTACCTATTATAATTAATCGTCGTTTGGAAATTGTGATTTTTATTTTTAGGAAAAACTGTGATTGTAGAAAAAGTATAGTGTGAAACACGTGCAGAAAGATAATTTCTCACTCGTTTGAATTGCGGCACTCGCTTGCGCTCGTACCGCAACTTTTCAAACTCGTGAGAAATTAGTATCTTTCTGCACTTGTTGCACAATATACTATTTCCTAACAAGTGCAGAAAGTCATTTTTTCCGCACGCGACTGCAGTTTGCCGAACGACGCGAAGCGGGAGTTCGGCAAGCAGTCGAGTGCGAAAAAGAGACTTTCTGCAAGAGTTAGGAACAATATTTTTTCTAAGAGTCTTTAAAAAATTACCAAATCTTAATCAATTAATTTAATTAATATGAAAATTCATACACAAATTAATTCTTTGACAAGGTTGTCAAAACCAAACTTTCAATATAATTAGTTAGTATGACGACGATCTTGGTTTCCATGACGATGATTCAAAACGACTGTTATTGTCTACCGATTTGACTTTCGAATATTATGTCAAAATAATTTTATTTCGTCGAATTGTCGCGGTAATTTCATTAAAACAGGAACACAATAAGATATATTTGAAATAAATTAGTAAATAATATCTAAATATTAGTTTACTGCATGTATTATAATTACTTTAAGGCCATATTAACATATCTAAATTAACACGCGTGCGGAAAAGTAAAAACCGCGTGCGGAAAAGTAACACGCGTGAGGAAAAGTAACACGCGTGCGGAAAAGTGAAACTTTCTAAACTAAAATGCGTGCGCGAAAGTAGACATTTTTGCACGCTCCTAGAAAAAATAATTTTTCTACGGGTAACGGTTAAAAAGTTATTCTAATTGTTTATAAGTAAGCAAAAAATCGACGTATTTTTGAAAAATAATTTTACACTGTTTAAAATTACTTTTTGTAATTTATTTTTAATTAAGTCAATAGCATAAATGTGCTTCTTCCATAAACTGTCAGAAATCTTACCGTAACCTCATAATTATTTGACTTATAGTGTTGCAAAAAAATGAATTTGGGATAAACAAATTAAATAACTTTTAAACTATTTGACCAATTGCTTTGAAATTTAAAATATAATTTAAGCACCAGAAGTCTCAGCACTTCGTGTATTAAGAAGGTTCTAAGTTAATTTTTACATAAGTTATGAATATTTATAAAAACTCAAAATTTATGATTTATTTTGCAATTTTCTAAGCAACCAATAAGGATAGACATATTTAGCGAACGCCATATTGAATTTTTTTAGACGATTTATGAGTTTCTTACTCTCAAGTTTGTTTAAAATACTTAATTTTTTGGTTATAGACGAAAAAAGATAAAATTTACCGTTTTTTGATCTACATTTGTTTATAACTAGGTATATCATCAAAATGGGCTGCAGGAAACATAGGTTATTAATATAGATGTCCATACTACTCAAAAAATTTGGTTTCGGTCTGGAGGGGGATGTGTCACGAGAAAAATCTTATTTCTCTGGACTACTATGACGGTACACTTATTCCAGCGCACTGTATAGTATAGTATAGTATATACCTGTATTGTCAAATGTCTAAGTATGTCATGCACAATAACTCTAATCAAACTACGACTCCTTTTTTACCCGATAGAGCGTGACTTGTTCAAATAAATCCTGAAAAAACCCTTTCAGTTTCTCGCTATCTCAGCAAAACGTATTTTTTGTTTGGACTAGTTAATTAACCGTATAGGAATCTTTCTCTCTACAATTTCATTTGGACGATAGCGTTGCATTTTCCGTATAATTAAATGGGGCAAGGCACACACTATCTAATCCGAATTATTTGCTAATTTATAGTGATAGAATTTTTTATCAGTAGTTGATAGTATTTTTAACTTCTAAATGAAGTTAGAAGTTTTATTTTTCAGTTGTATGAAGTAAAAATAAATTTAGTGGCAAGTTTAGAAATAGCGTATCCTTAAGCCCCGTATGTATTTTTAAAAGTGTCCTAAGCTTGGTAATCTATAGTCTGGGCTGATTATCGGAGAATAGGCCATTTTTGGGAAAAGTTATTTACCAGCAAATTTAATTCCTGGAATCGAAGCTTATGATTATATATATATATATATATATATATATATATATATATATATATATATATATATATATATATATATTAATAATATATATATATATATATATATATATATATATATATATATATATATATTAATAATATAGGTATGCAAAGTCCGCAGATAGTGTGCTACTTTTTTTTATACACAAAATGGCGCCCGAAAATCGTGTTTTTTTCAATTATGGCTCTATAACTCCGAAGATTTTAACTTTACAACAAAAACACTCAAATAAAAATTCACCGCAATTAAATTCTGCATAGAGATATGTTTTTTCCGATCTGTTCCGATGAAAATTTTCCTCGGAAAATCCGGGTTTTCCCAACAAAATCTTTAATTTTCAAATAAAGTTTTAGATAAGCAATTATCTACCAATAATTAAATAATTTGGTGACTTAAAAGCCCTCTTGGTTTGGATTATAGTTCCAGAAACTGGTGAAAATTGATCGAATATTTTAGCAACAATTCAATTGTTAATTAATAATTTACGGTCGCAATAATAGCCAAAATAATTATGACACACTGATCAGACTTTGAAATCTTATAAAGATGAGATGCCTATTTAACATTTTGTCGACAAAATATAATTTTTTTTTTTTGAATAATCTTTAAATGTTTAAAAAAATAGTTATAAACAAATTAACGTTTATCAGAAAGTTTTTATTATATTCTAATTCTAAAAAATAGTTAAAATGCGTATTTCAAATATCTTGAAAATGAATGTTTTAAAACTTTTTTACAACCATTTGCAAAAAAGTTATGAAAGAGCAAAATAAACATACGATTGCTGCGTTGTTTATAATTTTTTTAAATTCTTTCAAAGCGTAAAAGTGAGTTTAAAGTAGAAGCTAATTACTTACAAAAAATATTGATTATTTGTTTAATGGTTATATTTTAATTAAAGATTATAAATATTTTTTTTTAATTTACACGCGCGAAAGTAGACTAATACAGTACCGTAGCTATGTATTATGTATTAATACCCGTCCACCTACACAACTCGCGCGAGTTTAAAGCGTGTCAGTCGCTTCGAGTGAACATCTCCGGCTCTGTATCAAGCCTACTTTCGTGCTAAAAATTACAAAAAAAAGTATTTTTAATCTTGGATTAAAATAGAACCATTGAACTAATATTTGATATTCTTTGTGAGTAATTAGATTGTACCACAGACTCACTTTTAAGCTTTGAAACAATTAAAACAAATTATAAACAACGGAGCAATCGCATATTTATTTGGTGTTTCATAACTTTTTTGCAAATGGTTGGAAAATTTTTTTGAAGCATTGATTTTCAAGACCTTGAAATACGCATTTTAAGTATTTTTTAAAATTAGAATATAATAAACAATTTCTGAGAAATGTTAATTTGTTTATAACTATTTTTTTTAAACATTTAAAGATTATGCAAAAAAATAAAAAATTTATATTTTGTCGACAAAATATTAAATAGGCATCACATCTTTATAATATTTCTAAGTTTGTTCAATGTCTCATGATTATTTTGGTTTTTATTGCGACTGTAAATTGTTAATTAACAATTGAATTGTTGCTAAAATATTCGTTTAATTTTTACCGGCTTCTGCAGTTATAATCTATACCAAGAAAGCTTTTATTTCACCAAGTTATTTAATTATTGATAAATAATTACTTGCCCAAAAAATTTATTTGAAACTTCGAGATTTTGTTGGGAAAACCCACATTTTCCGAGGAAAATTTTCGTCGGAGCAAATCGGGAAAAACATGCCTATATGTAGAATTAAATTGGGGTGAATTTTTATTGGAGTGTTTTTGGTGTAAAGTTAAAATCTTCGGAGTTATAGACCAATAATTGAAAAAAAACACGATTTGGGGGCGCCATTTTGTTAACAAAAAAAAGTAGCACAATATCTGCGGACTTTGCATACCTATATTATTAATATATAGGATCATAATATTCGATTCCAGCAATGAAATTGCTGGTAAATAACCTTTCTTTGTACTTTACTAATTAGACCAGCGTATTATAACTATTTTTTTTTCAAAATTTAATAATTATGCAAAAAACGAAAAATTTATATTTTGTCGATAAAATATTAAATAAGCATCTCATCTTTATAATCTTTATAAGTTTGATCAATGTATCATGATTATTTTGGATATTATTGCGATCGTAAATTGTTAATTAACAATTGAATTGTTGCTAAAATATTCGTTTAATTTTCATCGGCTTCTGGAATTACAATCTATACCAAGAAAGCTTTGATGTCACTAAGTTATTTAATTTTTGATTAATAATTACTTACCTAAAACTTTATTTGAAAATTAGAGTTTTTGTTGGGAAAACCCGCATTTTCCGAGGAAAATTTTCGTCGGAGCAAATCGGGATAAACATATCTCTATGCAGAATTTAATTGCGGTGAATTTTCATTTGGGTGTTTTTGTTGTAATGTTAAAATCTTTGGAGTTATAGAGCAATAATTGAAAAAAATTTAAAAAAATTGTCGGCGCCATTTTGTTTATAAAAAAAGTAGTACACTATCTGCGGACTTTGCATACCTATATTATTAATATATAGGATCTTATAATTCGATTCCAGCAATAAAATTGCTGGTAAATAACTTTTCCATGAATTTTGCTAATTAGCCCAGAGTACTAATACACTTTTAATGTTTATATTATTAAGCTCGTATTTTCTATTAAATTTAAGTACCCTAAATTTTGGTGAAAATGGGCTTGAAAATCCTTTGCAATAATAATCAGAGAATACAGAAGAATAATCTAACATTTCAAAATTAAGTTCATTTCATTCGTCTAAAAAATAAAATACAAAATGTTAAAACAAGAGTGTAAAAAAGTAGTAAAACAAAACAAATATGGTATTTATACAATTGGGGATTACTTGAAGGACATTCTTGTTCAATAATATAACATGGAACATAGTCCAGGACGCATCTGTTTTGAGATGGACGTTGAGAGGTGACTCTAATTTTGTTGCAGAAATTGCTTGAAAATAACTCAAATAATAATATTTGAGTTATCCTCCCACTCAAAATGGTCCGGAACATTGTTTAAATAATCAAAATGTCAAAATATGAAGGAAAAATTCGATTTTTTATTGGTTTTTTGATTATAACTTTAAAACTATTCATTTCTGAGAAAAGTTGTACTGACATAAAAGTTGCGTAATTAAATTTCCTACAATATAGAATTGGTTAAAAATTTAAAAAATAGTCACCCTTGTTGCAAAATAGCAATAATTGCGAAAAAAACCATACAAAAACAAGTATTCGAATTTTACGTTTTTCAACAATTTATGCTACACTTAGGACCTTCATATTTTACCCAGAAAAACTTTATGATATAGTTAAACATCACTGTAAATTTCATTAAGATCGGTTTAATAGATTTTGCAAAATAAATTTTGCAATCCAGCTTTCACAAAAAAAATTCATTTTTTTTAAATGTTGCAGGACTGAAAATAAAGCAGATAGCAAGTTGAATTTTTTTTTGCTTATTGAAGTGTACCGTACCTTTCATTTGAAATATGCAAAATTAAAATCGATTAATTACCACGGCGTCAGGAAATTTTTTAAATAAACATTAATTTTTGGTGCTACGCGCAGGACAGCGGTGTTCGATTCACACAAATTGATTTCCACCAAAATTTCTGCCAATTTTTATCTAATCTATTATTTTCTTACTCTATATTTTGTTGTATTTTAATATTTTAATTTCACAAAAATCAAACTCATTTTATTATTGTTTGTGAAATATTGTTTAAAAAAGTGCATATGTTTAAAAATAATAAACTTTTATTCTCTAAGTTAAAATATATGAACAAAGAAAGTTTTTGCTAAAAAAAGTGTTATTTCAAAGGATAGAGTATGTGTTTTTATTTTGCAATAAACAAATTTATTTATTTATATCGAAATGTAATAAAAATTAAAATGTATCAATCATTATCAAAGGTCATTGGAATGCCCAAGCAGAGCAAACTATCCGCTGTCCTGCGCGTAGCACCAATAAATTAATGTTTATTTAAAAAAATTCCTGACGCCGTGGTAGTTAATCGATTTTAATTTTGCAAATTGCAAATGAAAGGTACAGTACACTTCTATTTAAAAAACTTTCAACTTGCTATCTGCTTTATTTTTAGTGCTGTAACATTTTGAAAAAATGAATTTTTTTTGCGAAAACTGGATTGCAAAATTTATTTTGCAAAATTTGTTAAACCGATCTTAATGAAATTTACAGTATTGTTTTAACGTATCACAAAGTTTTTCTGGGTGAAATATGAAGGTCCTAAGTGTAGCATAAATGGTTGAAAAACGTAAAATGTGAATACTTGTTTTTGTATGTTTTTTTCGCAATTATTGCTATTTTGCAACGAGGGTGACTATTTTTTAAAATTTTTAACCAATTTTATATTGTAGGAAATTTAATTGCGCAACTTTTATGTCAGTACTACTCTTCTCGGAAATAAATATTTTTAAAGTTATAATCAAAAAACGAAGAGAAAAATCGAAATTTTCCTTCATTTTTTGACATTTTGATTATATAACAACGTTCCGGACCTTTTTGAGAGGGAGGATAACTCAAATATTATTATTTGATTTATTTTCAAGCAATTTCTGCAAAAAATTTGAGTCACCTCTCAACGTCCAAATGTACTAATATTTTTACAAATGCGCCCTGGTCTAACAGCACTATTTTTTATTACCACAGAAAAAGTGAACCTGACATGTTTCGCTGAAATTTCTGCGAATTCCGGAAAAATTGGCCAACCAAGAAGTATCGTACCAACTGACTAAGGCAGCGTTTAGACACTGCGATAAATCCAAGCAATTTATCGACATCGATCGAGTTTTTTCAATTTATTGTTGTGTGTAAACGGTACATCATAGCGATTTATCGGAATTGGAGTTGGATGTAACGATCGAGTTCTTTCAGTTTATAATCAATCGTGACAATATATCGCAGCGTCTAAACATCTTAAAAAAATCAATAAATCACAGCAATTTATCGTCACAATAAATTGCTGCGATTTATCGCGGTTATCAGAGCGAAAATTTATAGACACAGAAAAGCATAGAGCGTTGATAATAGAGAGTTATTGCCAACGTCTTTTAAGTCGACCTGTAATAAAAGATCCTTTATTTTGACATATAAGCATGCGCAGTATTGCGTCTTTTATTTTTGTCCTTTAAGAAAATACAGGCCGCCTGTATTTAAGGAAAATTAGAGGACACCTTTCTTTTAATAAAAGTTCCTTTATTTTGACATAACGTGTCAAAAATGTGAAGAAATGTCTAACTTCACTTGTATTTTGAATTTATCTTGTCGCTTCTTTGGATTAATAAATTTATGTATTGTGGGATTGATATTTGATTAAACTTTCATCATTAAAGTTGTATGTTGGTCATTTATTAAAAACAACTCTAAGTAATATTCTGAGATATAGATTATTGATGTTTTGACCCAAACGAATATAGAAAAGAACATTTTATTGAAGCTTGAGTTATTACAAGAAGTTGTAAAATGGAATATTATGTAAATAATTTTAAAGTGTTACTAATTACAATCATCAGACTAGACATAAAATATCAGTAACTCATTTATTAAACTCAATATATTTTACATTTTTATATAGAAATAAATATTTATTGAAGATATAAGAGGTAATTTCAATAAATTTTAATGAAGGTTAGTAGGATTTGTTAAAATTCTAGATTAAAAACAGAGTTCAATTCAACAGATATATAACAACAGGTTAACAAAATAAAACAAAGGTTCAAGTATTTATTTTTGAAAATTTAATATTTTATAGATTAGAATCTATAAAGTTTTTAATCAAAAGTATTAATACACTTTCATTTTCATGCCATCTTCTTCTTTTGGTTCCTATCCGTTTCGAATGTTGGAAATCATATAGCAATCATAACCTTGCTAGCTGCGATTCGAAACAGTTCCATTGATATTCTCCCTTTACCAGGTCTTCGCTTACCTTTGACTGTACCTTGCAATATGTACTGCAGCAGGGAGTAACGGTGCTGATTTCTCATATGTGTCCCAGATACTGCAGTTTTATGCGTTTAATGGTAAACACAATCTCCAATTCCTTCTTCATTCCTCCTTGTTCGTGATCCATTTCATGCCATCAGTATTTGTTTATTTAAACACTGCCAAAAAAATTAATAAAAAACCAGCATAAAGCTTAATTCTTCTATTATCTTTTTGTCTATCGGGAAGTTTATCTGACAGATTAGAGGTCTTTTCATTTTCAGATAACTAATTATTGGGAAGTTTATATAACAGTATCCTTAGTATCTGTCTTTTCAGCTCCGGATAACTAGTTAACGGGAAGTTTTTCTCTTTCAGATATCAATTAGTATCTAATCTGTCAGATAAACTTCCTGATAACTAGTTATCCAGAGGTGAAAAGAGAGGGCCATAATGGATAAAAGATCAAACACCAATAGCATGTATGTATATATTTATAAATTTATTATTTAAAACCTGCTAATGATCACAAAATACTTAAAATCAGTCACCAATATAATATTTATATTTATTTATAAATTTATTAACAAACTGCAGTCCAATAAAAATAAAATTAGTTTAAGCTAGCTTTAAATGTTGAACAATATTTTTAAACAAACACACACACACACAATTTAGTCGCATTATATTAGCTCCTGGTTGAAAATGTACTACTACAGCTTCTACATCAATATCAACAGCACACTCATTTGCCAGTATTTCAACGTTTTCTCTATTATCTACTGCAATATGTAAAACTGAACAAGATGATATTATTCTTTGAACAAAAGGTAACTTGCATCTCATTACATATGTTAAAATGGGAAATCTCTTCACAATACCAAATATTCTTTCAATAACAATTCTTGAAGGGATTTGTGATGGATTATAAAAACACAACTTCTGTCTAAAAATTATGGAATGGTGTCACTCGGTAGTTGTAGTTGAGGAATGGATATCCACTATTCCCTAATAATATATTTTCCAGAAATTCCCCATTACATATACCCATAATGCAAAAGTATTTAAAAACTCCTAAAATAGTATTTCCAATTTATTGCACTTCCATATTATTGAACGATGAGTATCATGGGATATATTATGTTGTTCTCTAAACATCTTTAAATGACAAAATAATTAAATTTAACGTTTTACTCTTCAATTATCTTATCTTATTTTATATCAACAAATGGAATTTTATAGGTTATTTTTATATTAACAAAAATATTTCATGTCATTTGTCAAAATAAAAGATTCGTTAACTGCGTTTGCAATACCACTCTTTTAGACCCGTCCTGTATTTGTCCTTTATTAATAGGATGATTAATAGGACTGTAATAAAGGATCCTTTATTTGCCGGTGGCAATAACTCTCTAATAATGCAATTTTCATTTCGTCATGTTCATTTTGTTCACAAAGTCTCCTAAGGCTGTTACAAATCGAATGCCATCCGGCATTCAAAAGGAGACGAGTGCTACCCTGAGCACGATGTGCCCCGGAGACCATCGCCGTCATGATATTCGTGTTCAGCGAACCCAACAACCCTGGGTAGAAAAATCGAACTTATTTCCGTCAATTATTTCTGAATTACAAATTTATAATTTTCGATATGGATTTTGGAAAATACATTTTTCTTGTAAAATATTGCAATGTTCATTTGGTCATCTTCATTATTGTCTACAAAGTCTTCTAAGGCTATTAAAATCGAATGTAAAAAGTTTCATTGAGATTCATCCAATTGCGAAAATTTTGTAGGTTTTGGGCTCATTTACTGGCCTAATATTGGCTTGAACTTGGTTTGAAAGAGGAATATTTTCGACCAAGCAGGTCCGACTGCGAAAATTTTGCGTCCGACATTTCGAAATACACACACCCAAACTTATATGGAATCACCATGTATTTCAAAGTAATATTTATTTCTTTTAAAAAAACTTGTTATTGTTGCGAAGAATAAAGGTTTTTATTGCAAATAAACAAATATATAAGACAATCGGATAGTACAGCTCGGTACGGTATAGGTTATTTGCTTGAATTGCAAATTGAACGAAAATAAATAAACTAACTTTTACGTCCAAAAACGAAATTATGCCTCATGTGGGGTTAAAGAACTTACAACGAGAAAATATTATTGGTCTTGTGGAGAAAGTATTGTTCTCAGAGGGACATAGCTGTAGAGGTAGGCGTAATACAGGGCGTTCTGTCCAAAACCTATGCTAGGTAACAGGAACTAGGAAAGCTCAAAAATAAAGCAAAGGAAAGTCGCCAAAAGTAATAACGGCTCTCCACGATCGTTTAATTGTCCAATCAGCTGAAAGACACCCAACCATTTCTCACCTGCAGCTCAAAAGGCAGCTTTTGGAAGCTACAGGTGTAACTGTTTCAGTTGAAACGATAAGAAGAAGAGTTCGTACCAAGAAGTATTCAACAGGAGATAGTAATGGGTTCCCGACTTATCCAGGCAGTACAAGATTGATCGCCTAAATTGGTGTCTTCACCACCAAAACTGGAACATTGGAAATTGACAAAATGTGCTATTTTCAAAAAAAGTCAGGATTTGTGTAAAATTAGATGACCCACGAAATCGTGTACTTAGAGGTCGAAGAAGACAAGCAAGAACGAAAACTCTCAGATCTGTCCACAAATATACAAGGGGAAGTGTAATGTTCTGGAGAGGAATTGTGATCCGTAATAAAACTCCTTTAATTTTCATTCAATCAACTTTAACTGCTCACAGGTATGTTGATAACCTGTAGTCAGGCTCTGGAGAGGTGCAACAGGAGAAAATTTAATTTTATTGCATGATAATGGACTCTACATACCATTAGAGTGACTACAGACATAATTGAAACAGAAGGTATCCCTTGTTTGGAGTGGCCTGCTTGCTCACCCGAGCTTAATCTTATAGAGTATTTGTGGGATATGCTTAAAAGAAAAATTAAAGCTCGCCGGGATAATCCACAAAACACCGCACGGCTAGTACAAGCTGCTCTTAAAGGATGGAGCAACCTACCACAAAAAAATGTTGATAATTTGATTAGGAGCGTGCCCACGCAAACTGAAGCTTGCATAAGGACTAGAGGTGATAACACTGTCTACCACAAAATACAAAAAAAAACAATTTAAACATTATTCGTTTTACATTCAAATTTTGTATGCGATTGACTATAAAACAATTACTTTCAATTTGTTTGTTAAATACTTTATTGTTTTATTTAATTGTTAGGTATTTGTTATTAAATTGCTTTAAAATAAAAATTGTTTGACTTCATGTGTTTGTTTTTTTTAATTCGCACGAAATAGTAAGGAATATCAGATGATTCCATATAAGTTTGGGTGTGTGTATATACCCGTCTCGAAAGGGTTAGAACACATTAAAATATTAAAATGTATTGAATTTTGCTAGTGGTATAAAAAGATAAAAGCTAATAGCAAATTGAAACCTTTTAACTAATCAATGTTCATTAAAATTTAATACTAGTCCAGAAAGCCACTGCGCATCCGCTAGAAAAAATATTCTAATTCGGATTTTTTGCACAATCTTACTCAAAAAGGACTCCTTTTAATAAATTTGCATGTTGCCAGGACCAAAAGGTGGTCAAAAATTTTTTAAACGTTTATTTTTGTTTTTATCCTAAAATTATTTTTTTTGCATGGAAAAAAGTTTTTTTAGGTTTTTTGGATCATTACAAACAGAAAAGGTCTTTAGTAACTTTTCTCTAAAAATGATAGTTTTTGACATATAAGCGATTAAAAATTGAAAAATTGCGAAATCGGCCATTTTTAACCCTCAAAAACTATGTGAAAAACTGAAAATTTCAATGTTGCCAAGGTAGGTAGATATTCTTTAAACATCGATTGATGAAATCCCGAAGAGGTTTTTGCAATACAATATTCAAAACTCATTTGTTTTTTAATTGCTAATCAAGCGTGCGCGACACTATTTTCCACCGACAGTATGGTGCAAATGAAAGGAATAAATTCGTTATTTCATAAACCGGCGACTTTAAGGAAAAATCCCGAAACAGGTCGATTTTTATTTTTAAGTTGTGATATTGTGGCATATATGGTATACTAGTGACGTCATCCATCTGGACGTGATGACGTAATCGATGATTTTTTTAAATAAGAATAGGGGTCGTGTGCTAGCTCATTTGAAAGGTTCTTCAATTCTCTATTCAGTAATGTAAACATTTACATAATTATTTATACAGGGTGTCCTTCTACTTCTTTTTTTGTCAAATAATTTAATTTAATAAAAATTTTTTGGACACCCTGTATAAATAATTATGTAAATGTTTATATTACTGAATAGAGAATTGAAGAACCTTTCAAATGAGCTAGCACATGACCCCTATTCTCATTTAAAAAAATCATCGATTACGTCATCACGTCCAGATGGATGACGTCACTAGTATACCATATATGCCCCAATATCATAACTTAAAAATAAAAATCGACCTGTTTCGGTATTTTCCCTTAAAGTCGCCGATTTACGAAATAACGAATATATTCCTTTCATTTGCACCATACTGTCGGTGGAAAATAGTGTCGCACACGCTTGATTAGCAATTAAAAAACAAAGGAGTTTTGAATATTGTATTGCAAAAAACTCTTCGGGATTTCATCAGTCGATGTTTAAAGAATATCTACCTACCTTGGCAACATTGAAATTTTCAGTTTTTCACATAGTTTTTGAAGGTCAAAAATGGCCGATTTCGCAATTTTTCAATTTTTAATCGCTTATATGTCAAAAACTATCATTTTTAGAGAAAAGTCACTAAAGACCTTTTCTGTTTGGAATGATCCAAAAACCCTAAAAAACTTTTTTCCATGCAAAAAAAATAATTTTAGGAAAAAACAAAAAAAAAAAAACGTTTAAAAAATTTTTGACCACCTTTTGGTCCTGGCAACATGCAAATTTGTTAAAAGGAGTCCTTTTTGAGTAAGATTGTGCAAAAAATCCGAATTAGAATATTTTTCCTAGCGGATGCGCAGTGGCTTTCTGGACTATACTTTATAAATTCATTTACGTATAAAATAGGTTGAACATTAAGACAACACAACATTAATCGAATGTTTTAATAAAATAAAAGTTTTGTATAATCGATTGTTGAAATAGAAAATCATATTTGATATTAATGCATAGGCCCAAAATTTTGGGCCAATGCTTTTTAAACGCATTCATTTTTTTCGAATCCGGCGAAAACCAATTATACGCCAGTCAATGAGAGTAAAAATAGGCTATTACCTCCGAATTCTATCCTACTGCATGGATTTTAATGAAATTTTGGGAATACCCTCTACGTATCTCCGAATTCAAATTCTACCCCATGCCGATGTGGTCTTATTATTTTTTGGGGTTAAAGCTACCCCTTATTTCCAAAATTGAATGAAACTGGTAATGTAAATCAAAGTATTTTTAGGCTTTAATAGCGTTTCATAACCTTAAATAAAGGTATTTTTTATATTTTGAGACATTATCGTTGGTTGGCTAAATGATTTAACCTTTATAAACCATCGGTATTTTGGGTCATTGTTCAACCCTTTTTTCAACCATTTTCAACCCTTAAAACACTCTTTATAAAACTATCTTTATGAAACTATCTTTATAAAATAAAATAAAAAATAAATTTGAACCTAAAATATCATTTATTTATCTTTTTACTTACATGACATTGATACTTTTTTGTTATTTACAATAAAAATATCTTTTTATAATCTTACATCCCCTAAAACTACTTCTCATGTTGACAAATATACCAGTAGAGACAAAAATTATCTTTGCAGAAAAAAATATAATAAAAATTATACAAAAAATGTACCTATAGAAAACGATGTCGTTCGTTTCTTCCTCGTCTTTGTCATAGAATGGAGCACTGTTTTCGCAGTTAAAACCTGCACATCCTCCACATGTAGGTGGTGGACGCGCACCACCAAATTTCTGCAGGTGCATGACGCGCTTTGAATTTGGTAACAAACTCTATAAAATGTGTTCGTCCAAAGCATCTAAGTGAAAAGTGAGTAATCGGTAGAGCGAGATTCCATTCTCATCTGCTCCAAAATTTGTATATGCTCCAAAATTTAAAAAAAGTTTGGTTTTTTTAAATTAAAAAACTCCGTACATTTTATTAATAATTATGTATAATATAGTATATTTTAATGGATACACCGTATCCATTAAAAAATCATATAGGAAATTTCAAGGACTACAAAACCACATTGATTAAATGTAATCAAAATCTTTAATTTTTAAAAGGTCAAGGGTTAAAGGGTGCAATACGAGTGATACTCGCGCTACCAACCTAACTTACAGTAGTGATATCTCTGAAAACTTTTATGCTAGGCTAGACTAATAAAAAAAAAAACAAAATTTTTGTTAAAAAAACTCTACTCTTTGTACTGTACCATTTTTTCGTATCTCGTATCATTTTTGAGTTACATGGAGAAAAATAGAGATTTTTAAGAAAATTTAAAAATGGCTCTATAATTTGGTCTTCTCAAAAGCCTTTTCAAAAACCATACATTTTAAACCAGCCCAATTTTTTGACTATAGAAATAACACTATAATAAAAGGTATTGTAGATGGAATACGATGCATTTAAATTCTGGTGGATGAGGGGTCATATAGGTAGTTTTCATTTTTTCTTAATATACATTAGTCATACATTTTTTTTGCACCATATCTCGCTTAGTTTGAATGTAATCAACATTTAACAGTCCTTATTCTAAAGGTTTTTTTTAAAAACTACAAAAAGTATGCTCAGCATTTACCCCTAAAATCGACCATTTCTCTGTTATTTTTAGTTGAATACACCGATTTGAGCATGCACCAAAAAAATCTCTTTTCGGCTATCATATCTCTTTTTGTATTGTAACTAGAATATTTGTGAAGAAACTATTCTCTTTGTTTTTTCATGAGCCACAAAAATGTTTTTCCATTAGATGCATAGTTTTAAAAATATTCGCAAAAAACCGTCCAAAAAGGTGTCATTTTTCAATGAAAATGGTAAATTGTCAACCACGAATAACTAAAAAAGTATTGAGTTTTCAAAAAAAAAATATGGATCAGTTTTTTCTTAGAATTAGGTTCTCTAGCTACTTCTGTGGTTATTTTTACCAAAAAAATTTCCACCCCCGAGAAGGGTTGGGAACCACCCCTACGATAAAAGCGGCATAGGATATAGGGTAGACTTTGTTTCTTGATCTATTTCCTAGTTACTGTGAAAATAGTAAGTAAATTGATGCAGTGGGCTGGAATTCGGAGCCAAATGCCCTCATTGACTGCAGTATAAGTATTTTTGAAAAATTTAAACGCAGAATGAAAGATTACATTATTACCGAGAGCCGAAAATCTCTGAAAACCTTTATAATGTTTATTTTAATAAGTTACAGGGGTGAAAAAAAAAAGAGAAAATTGAGTGATTTTTTTTTCAAATATCTCATTCAAAGAAACTTTTTCTTTATTCTAAGGGACTTTCGTTGCTCGGTATTAATGTAATCTTTCATTCTGCGTTTAAATTGTTTAAAAATATTTATCAGTTTTTTCAGAATTCGAAAAAATTAATTCATTTAAAAAGCATTTTCCCGAAATTTTGCGCATACGCTCTTAAAGCACTTTTTAGACTAGGTATGTTGTGACATTGCAATAATAATATATTACCTATAGGTTGTGACATATGTGTATACAATTCTTCAAAGAATTCTTAGCAATTTTAAAAAATTTTATCAGTGTTTATGCAGAAAAAATATATCAAACGATGACTAAAAGTATAAACAAATTTGTGTAAATAAAAAATACGACTTTTATCCTCATGAATCCTTGAGCCCTTGTCAGGAAATGGTGACATTTTAAATATTGTTAGCTTGCTGTCTCCATTGGCTCCGATCCACAGTGGTCTCCAAAATCCCGAAAAGCTGACCAAAAGTAAAAAAAAAATTCAACGTTTAGAGAATATTATTAAATTTTCTAAAAGATCATTAAATTCCCTATTCAGTGTTGGCAACCATAGAGCTATATCTTCTGTATCTGAATTTCCAGTGCAGTTCAAAGTTGACCTTCATACGGAACAGAAGCGCAGTTAAGAATAACGAATATTATTTTATACGCACAGTCGTGTGCGTGTATCTCGAAAACGAAGTGCGCAAATTCAATTCTGCAAAATGGAGGATATTCGTGGAGCCATCTTTAATAAAAGCCAATAATATCAAAATATTTGTATATGTATTATATTTAGTAGATTTTAAGTTGAAATTAAGAAATAGTTATGTATTCCATCGAATTCCAAGATGTTACTACAATCGTTTTTAGCTTATATTTCTCTCTTTAAGATTAAAAAAAAATTAGCTGCCACTATCTGCTCCTTTGGTTTTGCGAGAATTTTTTGTACAATCGCTCTGCGCTATGAGTTTCAATATGAATCGTTAACAACGCAGAATAAACAGATCATGCCGCAGCATTCAGGTAGTTGTTATGAACTGTAGATCTTTAGTTATTTCAGTATCGTAGGGTAAAATCGTAGATAAAAGGGTCAGGTACAGTATTGCTGCAAATAAAGTAAAAATTAATTTTGACTTTCATATGATTAATAATCGAATTTAACGTTGGAATAAAAAATTGGAGGATTGCATCCGCCATTTTGTTTTTTGAAATTTCGATTTCGGATTCGTAATCAGCAGCCTCAAAAACCCCCGGATATCAAATTTCGACAGTATTACATATATTTAAAATACATAAGCTCGCCATATTACATCCGCCATTTAGTTTTTTGCAATTTAGACTTCGGATTCGTAATTAGCGACCTCAAAAACCCCTGTATGCCTAATTTCATGCAAATCAAAAAACGCTTTTATATTTTGACCATCTTTTCGGGTTTTTGGACCACTGTGCGATCCTGTGTCAGATGGACGGCTTAATTTAAAGATTTTTCCATCAGAGCTTTCATATCATTGGGTCTTCACATCGTATTAGAGATCCTCCCCTTGGCCTTCGGCCTTATACCTTCCCTTCTGCTACATTTTGAATATTGTTAGCTTGCTGTCTCTTTTGGCTCCGATCCTGCGCCAGATGAACGGCCTCATTCAGTGCCGGACTCCACTTGCGATTTGTAGTCGCGCGATTGTTTTGTCGCGAAGATTGAACACATTGTTTCAAATACAAGTCAACCCATTTGCGACTAAATAATCATGGATTGACTTTATTTGAGCTTTCCTTTGATCTGCCCATCGTACTGGTGATCTTCCACTTGGTCTTCGACCTTCTAGTTTTCCTTCTGCTGCCAATAGTTCCAAGGTCTCCCGTTCTTCCGGCTATATGGCCGAAGAAGTTTAGGTATACTCGGTTTACTTCTTTTAATAGTCTGTCTTTTATATGAAGCTCTTTCAGAATTGACATGTTGGTTCTGTGTTTTGGCTTTTTTCCACCCAGTATAAGTTAAAAAAAAATTTGGGTAAACACTTGCTTAACAGTGTAGATATCAAAGAGAAATCTAAAATAATAAAAAAATTAGCGGAATCCGTTAAAACGTTCAGTTTTTGGTGGTGCAAAACTTTTGCGGTTAAATATATTAATAAGTATTGAGTAAAGAGCTCCATTTTACCATTTCTCTTAGTGAATTTAAGCATCCACTCTAAGTTTGCCATTGATACAGCTCAATTATTAAAAAAAATTGGGCAAAAAGCTTCATTTCACTATTTCGCTTTAATAGCTTTAAGAATTTGAGAATCCACTATACACTATACACTACAGTTAACTATCTATCTGCAACCACCCGACTATATTATCGTCTTTTACCATTTTCTACCTCAGCAAGTTCCATGCGAAACGTCGTAAATGCCTCGGTAAATTCCTGGGACTTGTTCACATTAAAATTGATAAAATCAATAAGATAAGAGTTGAAAGCCACATTAGCGAAAAGCATTGTATGCTGCTTGCGCCTCATTTCATCACATTAGCTTGGCTTGCAAACCAGCAGCGCCGGCATTGTCGGAGAATATTGTCGTCGTTATATGCGACGATATATGAATATTGGAATATATATAATATTATAATACTAGTGATTTTACCCGTCGCTATGCGACGGAGGATCCAATGAATTGCCATCTACAGTCACACCACTTATTTTTTTTAAAAATTTAGGATCAACAAACTTTCCAAAAGAATTAAAAATTAAATTTTTAAAATACTAAACGTCTTGCATGTAAACCACGTATACAGTGATGAGCGAGCTAATAACCGGCAAAATAACGCAAAAGATGGAAACATATTAAGCTGTGAGATGAAAAAGAAATGAAAATAGTGGACGATTTTCATCGCCCTGTATATGACCAAAAATTGTAAATAGTATTAGTTAGTCGTAAGCAGTGTTTCGTTAAAAGTGAAAATCGTTCAGTATTAATGATTCTATGAACGGACTTATACAGTTAATACGGTCGGATTAGAAAGTACATGTATTCGATTTGAAGTGAACAATAGAACTTTTATAAATGCTTCTTAGAAGGAAAGACGGTAAACACAAATGTTGAGTTTTAGAATATCGTTTTTTTATAACATGTAGAAACACAAAAGTAATTTTGGTATCTGCTGGAATTTGACAAAATGGAAAAGTTGTATACAAAATTAATTTGTTCTTAAGAATGAAAGTACGGATGTAATGTGTAGAGAAGATGTTTTGGTGATTGGCGAGAGAGACGGCTGGAGAGAGTATATAGTGTTTGAGTCTGGTTTTGAGGAGAAAAAAAGTTTCACCGGGTAATGAGCATCTGGAGAGAGCAGTCCAGTTTTTGAAAAGTAAGAATTCGGTGTAAAGTGGTGAAGTTGGCGGCCGTGTAAACAGAATCGCGTTGAAACGAAATCGTTGATCGAGTTGAGAAGTTAATTTCCTTGTGCCGAGGAGATTCCTGTGTGCTGTCTAGAACGAGTAGCCGGTGGGTATCAATTTGCACAAGATATCGAGCAGAGAGAAAACTGAGGAGAGATTTCGAGCAAGTGCTGTTGTTCGTTTGTGAAGCAGTTTGGACGAGAAGGATCGTTCGCAGCATCCTAGGAGCACTTGTGGGAGAATCGAGGACTACAAAATCCATGAGAAGAAGTAAAGAAGGGAAAAAAAGGTTAGTCAGATTATTTGTGAACCGGAGAGAGTTGTTTTATATCACATACCATATTTGTTTATTTTGTATTGAACAGTTCTATAGCATAATTTAGTCATTCATAAATTCAAAGAAGAAATAAGTAATCTATTCAAAAGGTGAAAAGTCAATTTTGTTTTTTATATAATAGTAAGAACAGTCTAACGAATTATTTAAATGAAAATTTTGTAAAAAAAAAGATAGCAGAATTAAAGATTAATTTATTAGATAAGAAATAGTTGCAACAAAATTGAGTTTTAGCATACATTTAAATATTTATGGTATATTGGATAAATAAATAATATTTTTCTACGAGCGTGCAAAAATGTCTACTTTCGTGCACGCATTTTAGTTTAGAAAGTTTCACTTTTCCGCACGCGTGTTACTTTTCCGCACGCGTGTTACTTTTCCGCACGCGGTTTTTACTTTTCCGCACGCGTGTTAATTTAGATATGTTAATATGGCCTTAAAGTAATCATAATACATGCAATAAACTAATATTTAGATATTATTTACTAATTTATTTGAAATATATCTTATTGTGTTCCTGTTTTAATGAAATTAACGCGACAATTCAATGAAATAAAATTATTTTGACATAATTAATATTCGAAAGTCAAATCGGTAGACAATAACAGTCGTTTTGAATCATAGTCATGGAAACCAAGATCGTCGTCATGCTAACTAATTATATTGAAAGTTTGGTTTTGACAACCTTGTCAAAGAATTAATTTGTGTATGTATTTTCATATTAATTAAATTAATTGATTAAGATTTGGTAATTTTTTAAAGACTCTTAGAAAAAATATTGTTCCTAACTCTTGCAGAAAGTCTCTTTTCCGCACTCGACTGCTTGCCGAACTCCCGCTTCGCGTCGTTCGGCAAACTGCAGTCGCGTGCGGAAAAGAATGACTTTCTGCACTTGTTAGGAAAATAACTATTATACAATTTATATGACATTGACTATATTTATTTGCCCTGTTTTGTCCTGGATGAAGTAAGCAACTAGAGATACTAGAAGCCACAAACCAAAGGTAATACATTAAAATAAATTAGCCCTGAGAATAAATTTATTGGAAAGTTTTATTTAATTTTGGTTTTGTTTTCCATAAGTAGTAATTAAAATAATTAATTAATTAATCAAAATAAGAATAAGAAGAATATATAAGAGTTGCCAAACTCGTCCGATACTTCTAAATGTGGGAAACAATAAATATAATATAAATTTATAGGTTTTTATTGCTAAATTTCCCACCTCCGCTGGTTTCATTTCTTTTTATCGTACAACTTAATATGTTTTCCATCTTTTGCGTTATTCTGCCGGTTAGTAGCGCGCTCATCACTGTATATATAAAATAACACAAAGCTTTAAATATTTAAAGTAATGAATATTTAAGTCATAGGAGAGTCAATTTACTCTCGTTAATGGGGAGGACTATACAGAGTGAGTTTTATGTATGGAAACCTTTAATTATCTCGGAAACGGCTTGCACGATTTTATAGATTTTGGTGGGTAAGGGTTTTCTAATGCGGCTAATATTATAGTGGTAATTATATTGTTGTCAGATTTACGTTTTTCTGAAAATCTAATGATGAACGTTCTTATTTCAAATGGAACATCCTGTATATATTTTGCGTTTTGAAGTCCTTAAGAAATTCTGATTATTTTTCATGTTATATTCTCTATACCTAAATGCCATAATTTCGGAGTTATTGCTACATTTATTTAAAAAAAATTAAACAAATTATAAAAATCAATTTTTTCGGCACGAGTAAACATTACTATAGGTTCTTTGGATCATTGGGAACAAAGAAGGTCTTTTGAAATTTTTCTCTAAAGGTAATCGTTTCTGAGTTAAAACGATTTAAAACTGAAAAAAACGAAAAATGACGATTTTCAACGTTTAAAAACACAAATAAAAAATACTACTTTTAAAACTACGAAATACATAAACTTAAGTTCAAACCTTATTTTATCAGTTACCGACAAGTAATTTCGGGTTGTTTTATTTTAAAACATTGTTTTTTAGTTGTTAATGTAGCGCGATCGCCCGTCCTCTCATATCCGCTTCATTAAGAATTTTAATTATTAAAAAACAAGGTTTTACAACAGAAAGATCCAAAATTTTTATGGGAGGCTGATAGAAGAAGGTTAGAGTTTGAGTTTAGGTACTAAATCATTTCAAAAATTATATCTTTTACTTGTGTTTTTGAACCTTAAAAATCATGATTTTTCGTTTTTTTTTCAGTTTTAAATTGTTTATAACTTGAAAACGATTATTTTTAGAGAAAAATTACACAAGACTTTTTTGTTTCTAATGATCCAAAGAACCTTAAAAATTTTTCTTTAAATAAATTTAGCAATAACCCTGAAATTATGGCATTGAGGTATAGGGATATCATATGAAAAATAATCAGTATTTCTTATGGACTTCAAAACTCAAAAAATATACAGGGTTTTCCATTTGAAATAAGAAAGTTCATTAGATTTCCAGAAAAATGGAAGATCTGACAACAATGTAATTACCACTATAATATCGGCCTCATTAAGACACTTACCCACCAAAATCTATAAAATCGTGCAAACCGTTTCCGACATAATCGAGGATTTTCAAACATAAAACTCACTCTGTACATCAAAATAAAGATTATTAAAGAAACTTAATAATATTAAATAATTAAATTTTAATAACACACGCGATGATATAGTGTTCAATATCCCTACCTTTGACGCGCTTGAGCAGGTTCGCACCAGAGCGCTTGATCGTAGTGAGAAACGTTCAACAGCTGTTCCCATCCTCTTTTGTAAATAACTCAGAGATTCAAAAAGATATTCCGGTGTGTATCACTTTACGATTTGACAGACGAAAAAGAAATTGAAAATAAAAGTTGACAAAACTTTTGCACTGGCGGTGGACATTGTAACTCAAAACCTACTTGACCGATCCACCTGAAATTTTGTAAGTACAGTCGTAAAAATGAAAGAATACCCACGAACGATCACATCAATCACTGATTTTGTATTTACTGTCTTTTTCTATAACAAACGTTGGTTATTTATAGAAAAAGACAGCAAATACAAAATAAGTGATTGATGTAATCCTTCATGGGTATTCTTTCATTTTTCCGACTGTACATATTTTATTTAGACATTTCGTGAGGTAAAGCTGCCGAGCTATTTTTGTTTTAGGCTTATTTTTTGTTTAACAATTATAAATACGTTGATGTTCGCCCCTTTTTTTGCAAAAACATTTCGTTGTTTTGACTTCTTGAGTGATACCAAAAAATCAAAAATCGCTAAAAAAAAACTCGACATCGTTACCTCGAAAAACTCATAAGCTAATAAAATCTTTTGCTTCTATAAACTCCAAATAACTCTATAACTCTCTAACTCCCAAATCATAATTTGTGTGATTGTAGTGTAGACAGTTGTGTCTCAGATTAGCGAATCGGCAGGTACTTTAACAACTAGCGATGTTTTTCATCACTACAGGGTGTTTTTAAATAAGTATGGGAAACTTTATAAGGGATATTTCTGCATGAAAAATAAGGACAGTTTGCTTTAAAAACGTATGTCCTCAAATGCTTCGTTTTCGATATAGAGGGTGTTGAAATTTTTATTACAAACTGACGATTTATTTATTGCTTTAAAACCGGTTGAGGTATGCAAATGAAATAAGGTGGGTTTTAAGACGTAGTTAATGCACATTTTTTGACATACAATTAAGAATTTTATATTCACCATTGGCGCGCATACGGGTTATATGACCCTTATGTGCGCCAATGGTGAACATAAAATTCTTAATTGTATGTCAAAAAATGTGTAATAACTACGTCTTAAAACCCACCATATTCCATTTGTATATCTCCACCGGTTTTAAAGAAACGGGTAAATAAATCATCAGTTTGTAAGACAAATTTCAACATCCCCTATCTCGGAAACTGAGCATTTGCGGACATACGTTTATAAAGAAAACTGTCATTATTTTTTCATGCAGAATTACCCCCTAAAGTTTACCATACCTACATATTTAAAAACACCTTGTACTGATGAAAAACATCGCTAGTTGTTAAAGTACCTAACATTTTTATGGTTCAACATTAGTGTTGCCCAAATGCAAGACCAAGACGAGACTTGGACAGTCTTGGTCTTGGTCTTGCAACAATACACCTGGTCTTGGTCTTGGAATTGCACTCCCAGTCTTGGTCTTGGTCTTAGTCTTGCAGCAAGAGTCTTGCAAGTCTCGCAGTTACCCACTAGCATATTGCTATTTATTAAATATTCCTTTAGATCTTAGAACAACGTAAACGTATAGGTACATTTTCAGCTTGACTTAACATAGACATAGTAAAAACCAACCAAATTAATAAATATCTAAACAACTCACATTGGGTGGGTTTGAACCCACGATCTAAACTATCCCTGCCTATAGTCTAACGTCTAACTAACTGAGCTATCTACCATGTCCCACGGGAGTCGGTCTGTTTTTTAATAAAGTTTGCATTTTGTGTTTGGTGTCCTACAATTTAAAATTTACCTCCCCCCTACCCCTCTCCGTGGGTGGTCGTGTTTAGTATCATTCGATAAATTTTTGAAAAATATTGAACGTACTTTTTAATTTTTCGATCTGACATTCATTTCGCGAAATATTCGCTTTTTTGTGAAACTGTGTGACTCACCCATTTCCTTACGCCCCGCTCAAATCGTCTGATTTTTTAAATATACACTGTTTTGCAGGTACATACTAAACTTACCTTATCTTAATCCGACGATTTCGAGTTTTTCTAAGGATATATATTTTTTCGGGCCTTTCTTAACGAATTCCCCTGTATTAAAAGCCAATATAATGGTAGAGGTACATTTACAGGGTACAAGGTTTCTCCCCATGTGATAACCTGACGCACTCCAGTAACTACAAAAATCTCCGCTTGGGTTCCCCTACCATTAAATGCATCATTTTATTTCAATTTTTTATAAGATATATTTTTGCTTAGAATACTTTTTTCGATAAAATACTTACTTTTTGAGTCATTTGCGCAAAAACCGTCGAAAAACGTGTGTTTTTTTTGTTGAAAAATTAACATATTCAGTCGCAAATAGCTCGAAACTTGGTTTATTTGTAGATGAATAAAATAGAACAAAAGTTGCTTAGAATTAGTCAGTTTATTCAACCTTGACTTATTTTGAACCTTTGTTTTTTAACCCCCCAAGAAGGGGTGAAAGGTGAAACTCATCCCCAGGGCAAAATCACACATGCATCGGCCAATATCTCTTTTTTGGCGAGTTAGCTATGTGTACGCAAACATGTCAATCCAAAATCCAAGCGGTTCTTTAAAATTTCAAGGTTTTGTATTTAACATTTTACCGTGAGTGAATGGACTATACAGGGTAGCCGGGCATTATCTTATCTAGTGCTTTTTCAGCAAAAAAATTTGTTTGGCCTATTGATCTAATATCTGATTGCACACTCTGCAAAAAGTTTATAAGTAGGACGTTTAGTCTTTACGATATGGTATTATTCCCACTAACTGATAAGCAAAAACAATCGACTGGGTGTCCGTAACAGTGGATATGCTATTTTTATCAACAAAGGCGACATTATATCTGTAAAAGTTTCAATGCGATATGTATTATTATACTGTATATATTATACGTCACACAACACAAGCAGATTATTTTATGAAAGGTATTCTCAAAATCTAGTACAATTACTTTCGGAGCGAAGGCGTTGTCTGATATTAGGAAAGAATGAAAATAAATATTTTATTTTACATTGTAATAATTGACCTCTGAGTGTTCTTATATGGATATTTTAATTGGCTATATATGTTTATCGTATTGTTCATAATGCGCATAAATCCAATTTTCCAAATTTTTGTTATATATTTTTTTGCGTCTCATTGTCTCTAAGCATATTAGGTCTGGATCCCGCGTATGAAAAAAAAGTTGATTAATAGCAAGCTGACAATTTGTTAATAGCTTAAGGGTGTCTAGTGGGACAAACTTTGATATATGGGAACACTGTAATAGGGGAAGTTTTAATTGCGGAACAGATTAAAAATTTGGAACGTCAGAACACGAAAAAGTCACATGTATTTTGTCCGACAGAACGTCCAATTGATTTGTTAGCCTTTCATTAAACTCTCATGCAAAAATCAGACTGTTATTTATCACTAAATGGGCATTTTAATGAGTGGAACACGTAGAACATGTCAAATGACAGGAATTATGACAGGTGATAAATAGCAGTCTGATTTTTGCATGAGCGTTTAATGAAAGGGTAACAAATCAATTGGAAGTTCTGTCGGACAAAATACATGTGACGTTTTCGTGGTCTGACGTTCCAAATTTTTAACCTGTTCCACAATTAAAACGTCCCCTGTTCCAGTGTTCCCATACATCAAAGTTTGTCCGACTAGACACACTTAAGCTATTAACAAATTTTCACCTTGCTATTAATCAACTTTTTTTTCATACGCGGGATCCAGACCTATATTCCCGAACTAATGTATTCCATAAAACGACACTCAATCCTAACTGCAAGACGCAAGAGTCTCGCAGGCTTAGTCTTGTTCTTGCTTAAGTCTTGCACGGTCAGTCTTGGTCTTGGTCTTGCTAAAATAAGGCGGTCTTGGTCTTGCTAAAACGCAAGAACAAGACCAAGACTGCAAGACCAAGACCGATTTTGGGCAACACTATTCAACATACGCGAATGAATAAAAAAACAGAATGTTCAGAAAACACGAGGCATGAGCATAGTTGGGTTTTAATTTTAATATTTTATAAATGCTAGAAAAATCCACAGGGTGATGTGAACTTTGAGAAAAAATCACAGTTTGATTATTACACCCGGTATACAATGAAAATTTACCTGTTTAGGTAAATTATATTAAAAAATCACAAGTCGGACAACAGGTTAAGGAAATTCATTTTTAAGGTGGGCGGCTAATTTTGCCGATGAGTGTAATAAATAAATATGGTACTAACCGATATTTATTTCAGATCGAAAACCAAAATATAACTAGGCATTGTTTTTGGTTTATTTTAAGAATAATAATTGTAATTCTTGGTAAAACGCGTATGCATAAATAATTAAATGCTGTTTTTTATCTCGCTGATTCACATATTAAATTAATTTCCATTTAGGCGCCTGAAATATGCGATAAAATGCGAAATTTTTTGTCCTCGTTAATATATCACGTCGTTTTATCGACGATTTTATGTCGGTATTGTAATAAGAGGGGCTATAAAATTGTGTAGCAGTTTATTAAATGCTGTTATGGTCCATAAATGCTAATGAATAATCAATACATTACATTACCTCTACATTACACCAGGCATTACGATTCGTTTTTTATTTGCTTTATACGCAATACACGATAATAACATATAACTTGTTGAAAAGGTACAAAAAATAGAGAATGGTCAATGGTCAAACTACGGAATTTGATATTTCCATTATCCGAAGAAACAGGATAGAAGATTTATAAAAGAATATTGATGGCGTCACTATTCAATAGAATCATTATCCAATAGAAATATAACGAACTATAGTTGAAAAAGACATATACAGTGCTAGTCAAAAGTCCGTACCCCCCCTCGTATCTTTTGAACGGTTATACATATAATAGTGAAATTTGGAGGGAGGAAATAAACGGACGTACGCTTCTTAACTAGTCATGACAGGTGACGTAATAGTGACAGATGACTTTACAGCGCCACTGTGACAGATCATTTTAAATGGGACCTTATGGCAAGTGACACCTCATTTGAAAGGTATTGATAATACCTATTCAGTCATACTAATTTTTTTGGGTTTAATTTGATTTTGATTTTGGTGAATAAATGAAATAAATATAACTTTGTAGTTTCGCATTTAATTATTAAAAATTCAAATGTCCGCCCATGGTTATTTTGTCAAAAAAGTTGACATTTTTCAGCTCTCTAGTAGTTTTTACGTCAACGTCAACCTTTTTGACAAGTAACCATAGGCGGAGGTTTGAATTTTTATTAATGAAATGCGAAACTACAATTAGTATAGCTGAATGGGTATTTTCAATACCTATCAAACGAGGTATCGCTTACCATAGGGTACCATTTAAAATTATCTGTCACAGTGGCGCTGTAAAGTCATCTGTCACTTTTACGTCACCTGTCATGACTAGTTAAGAAGCATACGTCAGTTCATTTCCTTCCTCCAAATTTCACTATTATAAGTATAACCGTTCAAAAGTTACGAGGGGGGGTACGGACTTTTGACTAGCACTGTATATGTTTTTGTACACACCTATGACAAAGGAATGAATGGGAAAAGAAAAGATTTTTTTGAAGTGTGTAAAAATAAAATAAAAATCCAAATTGCTTTTTTAATGTAACCCCTTTTATAGTATTTTTAAATTAATTTTGTCTAATCTATATTTCATATTTTCTAATACTATGTTTTACTACCTTATAGGGCACTTTTACAACGTGAAAATATTAATTATTCGACGCCCTGTATAATTAAAAAGGAATTACTAAACTTGAATTTTTTATTAGCAACGCATTTTTCATAATATGATTTAACTTATGATCTAATGACTAAATTTTTACATACATTCAGCACCATTTTCTGGTGCTTAATGTATGCTGATGATGTGATGTTGGTAGGAAATACTGAATGGGTTTAAAACAGAGTATTTGGAATGTTCATTTAAATATGGAACTACTACAAACAAATTGATCACTTTGAATGGAGAAATGATTGGTGAAATAATAGTTTTAAGGATCTAGGATCGGATACAGAGCAATGGGGAAATAAAGATGCATGTAGTAGACTTAGGATCGGACGGGTGAAGCAAGTGATGTGATGTGTGACACAAAGATTCAAATGAAACTAAAGAAAATCCTTATATGAGGAAGATGTGGTGACAAAAAGGCCGAAAATAAAAAAAGTATATTAGGGGAAGCCTATTGGCACAAGTTGATACAAAAATGAGAGATCATTGGTAAAGATGATTCAGGCATGTTCAACGTCGAGACGTTGATCACCCAATACGAATAATTGCCGATTTGCAAGTTCCTGGAAAGAGTTAAATATGTAGGATGTTGGATAAACAGGATATTAAATCCTGTTAAAGAGGAGCATTTATGAAATTTAGATCTATACTGAGCTATTCTCAGTTAAACTTATAACTAAGAATCAAGTTCCTAAACTGTTATGTGTATCCTGTATTACTACAAATACACTCCTGGCCAAAAAAATCGGGACACCTTAAAAATGGGTCATTTTTGATTTCTCGAATCTCCTAAACCTGTTGTCCGATTTTAGTTAATTTTTTAGTATGTTATTGCCTTGTTCTCGAAGAATATCGATGTAGTAATAGTGTTGCTGAACAGGTAAATATAATTGTATACCGGGTGAAACAATAACAATGTGTTTTTTCCTGAAAGTTCGTAACACCCTGTGGAATATTCAAGGATTTAAAAAATATTGAAATTAAAACTCAATTGTAGCCTTAGCCTTTCTTAACATTATGCCTTTTGACTCATTCACTTATGTTGGATAATTAAAAAGTTAGGTACTTTGACAACTAGCATGTTCTTCACCAATACAGGGTGTTTCTAAATAAATGCGACAAACTTTATTACTTAATTCTGCATGAAAAAATAATGACAGTTTGCTTTATAAACATATGTCCGCAAATGCTTCGTTTCCAAGATACGGAATGTTGAATTTTTTCTTACAAACGGACGATTTATTTATTGCTCTAAAATTGGTTGAGATATACAAATGAAATTTGGTAGGTTTTAAGATATAGTTATTTCACATTTTTCGACATACAACTAAAAATTTTATATTTACCATTGGCGTGCACACAGGTAATAGTAATATGACCGGGTAATATGACCCGTATGCACGCCAATGGTGAATATAAAATACATAATTGTATGTCAAAAAATGCGCAATACCTGCCTCTTAAAACCCACCAAATTTCATTTGCGTATCTCAACCGGTTTTAGAACAATAAATAAATCGTCAGTGTGTAAGAAAAAATTCAACATCCTGTATCTGGGAAACGAAGCATTTGCAGACATATGTTTATAAATCAAACGGTCATTATTTTTTTATGCAGAATTACCTCTTAAAGTTTGTCGCACTTCTTTAGAAACACCCTGTATTGATGAAGAACTTGGCTAGTTGTTAAAGTGCCTAACTTTTTCATTATCCAACATAAGTGAATGAGTCAAAAAGCAGAATGTTAAGAAAGGCTAAGGCTACAATTGAGTTTTAATTTCAATAGTTTTTAAATGCTAGAATATTCCACAGGGTGTTACGAACTTTCAGGAAAAAACCCAGTATTATTGTTACACCCGGTATACAATGACATTTACCTGTTCAGCAACACTATTACTACATCCATATTCTTAGAGAATACGGCTAAACCATATTAAAAAAATCATTAAAATCGGACAACAGTCCGGATGTAGTAGATACTGGATGCTGCAGTTAATACTCAACGGAAAGATCGAGGTAAAAAGTGGAATTGGTAGAAAAAAGACGAATAAAATCCTTTATAAAAGGTATATATTTAAAAATCCCTAAAAAGGGCTACATCACAGAACTAGTTTTCGATTGGATAACCAATCATCATCAGTGCTTACGGGATCTAACATCTTCTTCTTCTTCTTCTTAGCCTTCTATCGTCCACGTTTGGACATAGGCCTCTCCCAACTCCTTCCATCGGTCTCTATCCTGAGCAACATATTTCCAATTCGTTCCGGCTACTCTTTTAATATCATCAACCCATCTCATCTGTGGTCTTCCTCTCGGTCGTTTACTTTGGTAAGGTCTCCAATGTTGTATCGTGGCATTCCAACGTTGGTTTTTTTGTCTAACAGTGTGGCCTGCAAAGCTCCATTTAAGTTTGGCAACTTTTGTTGTTATGTCCTCGACTTTTGTTTTTGATCTTACCCAGTCGCTCCTCTTTTTATCTGACAGTCGTATACCTAACATTGCTCTTTCCATAGCTCTTTCTGTTGTAGCTAGTTTATTCATATTTGCCTTGGTTAGGGTCCAGGTTTGACACCCATATGTCATGATAGGAAGGATGCACTGGTTGAACACTTTGGTCCTCAAATATTGAGGTATTTTGCGGTTCTTAAGTATCCAACCAAGTTTTCCAAATCCTGCCCATGCTAGTCTTGCTCTCCTATTAATTTCCGCACTTTGGTTTTCTTTGTCAAGTTTCAGGATTTGGCCTAGGTAGATATATTCCTGGACTTTTTCTATCTCACTGCCATTTATAGTTATGCGTCTGGGGTCATCTGTGTTTGTCATTATTTTTGTTTTCTTCATGTTCATTTTTAGACCGACGTATTGGGAGCTGCCTGCGAGTTCCTCTATCATAATTTGCAGTTCCTCGAATGAGCTCGCTATAATCACAATGTCGTCAGCGAATCTGAGGTGATTTAGCTTCTTGCCATTAACGTTAATGCCATAGGTTGACCAATTTGTCGTTTTGAAGACGTCTTCTAGTGCTGGGTTGAAAAGCTTTGGCGATATTACGTCTCCTTGTCTCACGCCTCTCTTAATAGGGATGGGATTTGTATGGGATCTAACATGCTACCTACAAAATACTACCATACTGTCATCATGTAAACAAGTCGAATTAGAACGCAGATGGTACCCAGAGCATACTACATGGAATATTTTGAACATCCATGTTTAAGTTCGCATATTTCATCTACGTTTCCTTGACGGATTACTTTTAAAGGGTTTTCACCCATATACTTTTATAACATTGTATTTTGGTGGTTAGTATGTTAGATCACGTAAGCACTGATGATGATTCGTCATCCAATCGAAAACTAGTTCCGTGATGTAGCCCTTTTTAGGGATTTTTAAATATATACCTTTTATAAAGGATTTTTTTTTTGTATTATATGGTATACAGATAACTGCTGGAAAACTTTTTCCTTGTGGAATTGGTAGAATTCATGACTCCGAATCTTTCGTCAATGGACTGGTTTATCGGCAGATGAATTGTTACATGCCGCGCAAGAACCAGAACAATATCGGCAATTGTCGTGGAAGCTACCCACGCCTAAAATTTGGGCACGATACTCAATGAAGAAGAAGGAAGGAGTAGGAGAGGAAGACCCAAGAAGACTAGGGGCTAGACGCTTAGGCTGGGCATGTTGGTAAAAGGTGCACACATACAGTGCGGTGGAATAAGTGTTGCCCCCCCTGTTAACTTGTTTATTTTAAGAATATAAGCAAAACGCTCGGACAGGTCGATTTTTAAACTAACCATAGTATATTATAGCATCAACGTTTCGAACTTTACGCGATCACTCTTCAGGTGACAGCCATAAGTTTAATTTTTTTAAATAGGAAAGTACATCATGTAACAGCTCGTTTAAAAGCTCTTAAAATACTGATTTAAAAAATGTATAATGTAAAATACTTTAATCCTGTTTGAGAGCGTAGGCGCAAAAGTTTGGTCGAATTCTTTCTAAATGCAATAATTTTTTTCGAATCCTGAAAAAACTAATAGTCGAAGAGATAAAAGCGGATTTTGTGCGTGATAAGTAATATGGAAAAACTATACGGGGATATGTTGAATTAGTTGTTTACATAACTTTCACCAACGGCCGGAAACCAGAGTTGGGGCCGAGGGTAGTTATAAGGGGTCAAAGTCGCGGATTTTATTATTTTTTTTATGACGCTCATGATCGAGATAGTGCACCAAAATTTGGGAATAAGTAGGTCATGACGTAACTAAGTAAAATATTTAAAGGCGCAATGCTGCGTAGCCGACAAAGGGGTGAGGGTAGGGGTGAATATAAAAAATATAAAGGGTTTTTTGCGACGTTCGTGATTGAGATAGGGGACCAAAATTTGGGAATAAGTAGATCATGACATTACTAAGTAAAATCCCCAGAGCCGGAAACGAGAGTTGGGGATGAGGGTCATGGAGGGAATAAGGGGTCAAAGTCGCCGTTTTTATTATTTTTTTTGTGACGCTCATGATCGAGAGAGTGCACCAAAATTTGGGAATAAGTAGGTCATGACGTAACTAAGTAAAATCTCCAGGGGTGGCACTCTGCGTGGCCGACAAAGGGGTGGGGCAGGGGTAAATACAAAAAATATAAGGGGTTTTTTGCGACGTTCGTGATTGACAGAGTGCACCAAAATTTGGGAATAAGTAGACCATGACATAACTAAGTAAAATCCTCAGAGCCGGAAACCAGAGTTGGGCATGAGGGTAGTTATAAGGAGTGAAAATCGCCGTTTTTATTATTTTTTTTGTGACGCTCATGATCGAGATAGTGCACCAAAATTTGGGAATAAGTAGGTTATGAGGTAACTAAATACAATATCCAAGGGTGGAACGCTGCGTGGCCGATAAAGGGGTGGGGGTAGGTGTGATTATAAAAAATATAAGGGGTTTTTTGCGACGTGCTAGATTGAGATAGTGCACCAAAATTTGGGAATAAGTAGACCATGACTCAGCTAAGTAAAATCCGGAAACCAGGGTTGGGGATGAGGGTAGTTTTAAGGGGTCAAAGTCGCAGTGTGTATTATATTTTTTGTGACCCGGCACAACATTTGTCCCCCACGCAGTGTTCCGCCCCTGGAGATTTTACTTAGTAATATCATGATCTACTTATTCATAAATTTTGGTGCACTATCTCGATCACGAACTGCAAAAAAACCCCCATATATTTTTATACTCACCCGTGCCTACCACCCCTTTGTACCGCAAGCAGCGTTCCGCCCCTGAAGATTTTACTTAGTTACGTCATAACCTACTTACTCCCAAATTTTGGTGCACTATCTCCATCATGAGCGCCACAAAAAAATAATAAAAACCGCGACTTTTACCCCTTATAACTACCCTCGTCCGCCACTCTGGTTTCCGCCTCTGGGGATATTACTTAGTTATGTCATAGTCTACTTATTTCCAAATTTTGGTGCACTATCTCAATCACGAACGTCGCAAAAAACCCCTTATATTTTTTTATATTCACCCCTGCCCCACCCCTTTGTCGACCACGCAGCGTTCCACTCCTGGATACTTTACTTAGTTACGTCATGACCTACTTATTCCCAAATTTTGGCGCGCTATCTCGATCATGAGCGTCACAAAAAAAAAATAAAAAAAAAACGGAACTTTGACCCCTTATAACTACCTTCCTTCCCCACTCTGGTTTCCGGCTCTGGGGATTTTAATTATTGATGTCATGGTCTACTTATTCCCAAATTTTGGTGCATTATCTCAATCACGAACGTCGCAAAAACCCGTTATATTTTTTATATTCACCCCTACCCCCACCCCTTTGTCGGCCACGCAGCGTTGAGGCCCTAGAGATTTTACTTGTACGTCATGACCTACTTATTCCCAAATTTTGGTGCACTATCTCGATCATGAGCGTCATAAAAAAAATAATAAAATCCGCGATTTTGACCCCTTATAACTACCCTCGGCCCCAACTCTGGTTTCCGGCCGTTGGTGAAAGTCATGTACACAACTAATTCAACATATCCCCGTATAGTTTTTCCATATTACTTATCACGTACAAAATCCGCTCCCAGCTCTTAGACTATAATAAATATTTTTGAAAAATTTAAACGCAGAATGAAATATTACAGTATTCTCGATGGTCCAAAATCCCTGAGAACTCCTATAATGTTTATTTTAATAAGTCACAGTGATGAAAAAAGAGAAAATTTAGTGTGAGTTTTTCAAATATATCATTTAAAAGAAACTTTTTGTTTATTCTAAGGGACTGTCAGCCATCGGTAATAATCTAATCTTTCATTCTGCGTTTAAATTTTTCAAAAATACTTATTAGTTTTCTCAGAATTCGAAAAAAATAAATGCTTAAAAAGAGTTCGACCGAAATTTTGCGCCTACGATCTCAAAAAGAATTAAAGTGTTATACATTTTTGAAATCAGTATTTTAAGAGCTTTTAAATGAGGTGTCACATGATGTACTTTACCATTTAAAAAAAATCAAAGTTATGCCTCTCACCTGAAGAGGGATCGCGTAAAGTTCGAAACGTTGATGCTATAATATACTATGGTTAGTTTAAAAATCGACCTATCCGAGCGTTTTGCTTATATTCTTAAAATAAACAAGTTAACAGGGGGGGGTGTGGGCAACACTTATTCCACCGCACTGTATATTGGTATGGTCCAAGACAGAAACTTACGGAGAAATGTAATCAGAGAAAAATATAATTATGATTTTTCTATAAGTTTACCATATTTTCCCAAATTCTCCAGACTAGATATAGACTAATTTTTGTAGATAGTTTCTTTTGTCAACCTCCTCTGACGAAATAGAAAAGCAATATTTTTGGACAATGTTCAATTCAGGTGAAGCATGATACTCCTGAAGTATGATCAGGTGAAGTATGATATTGAGCTGAAATAGGAAAATTCGTACATTTTCTAAATAAATTAACAGACAATAAAATATTTTTAATTTCACGTTCTTTGGTACAAATAAATACACACCCAAATTATATGGAATCACCATGTATTTCAAAGCAATATTTATTTCTTTTGAAAAAACTTATTATTGTTGCGAAGAATAAAGGTTTTTATTGAAAATAAACAAATCGATAAGACAATCGTATAGTACAGCTCGGTATGGTATACAGTGCGTCCATAAAGTAACGCATAAATTCGTTATTTCGTAAACCGGCGACTTCAAGAAAAAATCCCGAAACAGGTCGATTTTTATTTTTAAATTACGATTTTCTGGAATATATATCATACTAGTGACGTCATCCGTCTGGGCGTGATGACGTAATCGATGATTTTTTTAAATGAGAATACGGGTCATGTGATAGCTCATTTGAAAGGGTATTCAATTCTCTATTCACCAATGTAATCATTAACCTAATTATTTATACAGGGTGTTCAAAAAAACATTTTTTAAATTAAAATAATTGAGACAAAAAGAAGAATGTATGTAATTTATTTAATTCAAAATGCGTTTTACTACTGTCAGAAAATAGAAAAAAAAATTTATTTGACAAATAAACATTGATTTTCGTTTAAACGAAATTTTCAAACTGGCAAGAGGCAGGTGGGTGGGAAGCTTTAACATTGAATTTAAGCGAAAAACAATATTTATTTGTAAAATAAACATTTTTTCCTGTTTTCTGACAACATTAAAACGTATTTTGAATTAGATAAATTATATACATTCTTCTTTTTGTCTCAATTATTTTAATTAATAAAATGTTTTTTTGAACACCTTGTATAAATAATTATGTTAATGTTTATATTATGGAATAGAGAATTTAATACCCTTTCAAATGAGCTATCACATGACCCCTATTCTCATTTAAAAAATCATCGATTACGTCATCACGCCCAGATGGATGACGTCACTAGTATGATGGATATGCCAAAAAATCGGAAATTAAAAATAAAAATCGACCTGTGTCGGGATTTTTCCTTAAAGTCGCCGGTTTACGAAATAATGAATTTATGCGTTACTTTATAGACGCACTGTAGGTTATTTGCTTGAACTGCAAATTGAACGAAAATAAATAAACTAACTTTTGCGTCCAAAAACGAAAATATGCCTCATGCGGGGTTATAGAACTTAAAACAGGGAAATATATTGGTCTTGTGGAGAAAGTAATGTTCTTAGAGGGACATAGCTGTAGAGCTATGCGTAACACAGGGCGTTCTGTTCAAAACCTATGCTAGGTAACAGGAACTAGGAAATCTTAAAAATAAAGCAAGAGACAGTCGACAAAAAGTAATAACGGCTCGCCACGATCGTTTAATTGTCCAATCAGCTGAGAAACACCCAACGATTCTCACCTGCAGCTCCAAAGACAGCTTTTGGAAGCTACAGGTGTAACTTTTTCAGATGAAACGATAAGAAAAAGAGTTCGTGCCAAGAAGTATACAGCAAGAGGCAGTTATGAGTTTCCGAGTTATCCAGGCAGCACAAAATTGATTGCCTAAATTGATGTCTTCACCACCAAAACTGGAACATTGGGAATTGACAAAATGTGCTATTTTCAGAAAAAGTCAGGATTGGTGTAAAATCAGATGACCCACGATATCGTGTACTTAGAGATAAAATAAGACAAGCAAGAACGAAAAGTGTCAGATCTGTTTACAAATATACAAGGGGAAGTGTAATGTTCTGGAGAGGAATTGTGATCCGTAAAAACACTCCTTTAATTTTCACCCAATCAACTTTAACTGCTCACAAGTATGTTGATAACCTGTAGTTAGGCTCTGGAGAGATGCAACAGGAGATAATTTAATTTTCATGCATGATAATACCTCCACATACCATTAGAGTGACTAGAGACATCATTGAAGCAGAAGGTATCTCCTGTTTGGAGTGGACTGCTTGCTCACCCGAGCTTAAACCTATAGAGTATTTGTGGGATATGCTTAAAAGAAAAATTAGAGCTCGCCGGGTTAATCCACAAAACACCGCACGGCTAGTATCACTAGCAGATACCATGAAATCTTTAAGACCACAATACCCTTCATTCTGTACTTGCAAACAAAATTCCATAAACTTGAACTAGAAGAAAAACAGGATATGCTCACCAACACTACAACATGACATACCAGCAGACGGCGTTATTTATTAATTAATTATTTATCTATATGTATGTATTAAAAATCATTTTAACGACCTGCAACAAAACACAATCTGGTTTGGTTGGTAAAACAGAAACCGTGTCTAACTTTGCGTGACAAATCCGCAAATTTCCGTATCGTATTGCAGCCACACACAATCTATCGATATTCAAATAGTGTCAGTTGATACTTTAGATTTAGTGCAGTCACTGAAAGTTTGCACCTCCAATGAAAATTGGTGTGGTTAACGAATCCCACCAGAAACAAACGTGAAACAAACGAGAGATGGTGCCAACTTGCACTTTTACCCTGGGGGTTGATGTCATACCTCCTACGTACGGTGTGAAAATTATTTCATTAAAAATAAGCCCATAAATCAATGGAGGGACAAATTCTAAGCAAAATTTGTTATTAAATTAAACCAATACTTTTTAAGTTATTAAAGATCAAATATTTTAATTTTGCGTGATGCTTGTTTTAGAATGCTTGTTTTAGAGCGGTTTTTCATAAATAAGTCAAAAACTATAAGTTTTTACAAAAAATTATTATTGCCAAAATTGAAGCTAATAAAATTAAATAAAAATTGAATAAATTCCTTACTTGAAGAACGTATTAATATTAATTCAAAGTGAGTTCGGCGAGTAATCAAATCTAAGAAGTCAAGCTTAAATAACGAGAAAACGATGCATTTTACAAAATACGCTTACTAAACTCTTGTCAAAGTACTCATAAATACATATCAAATGAGCGCCAGAAGAAGTTGAGAACATCAAAACTAAGCAAGTAAGGATGAAAAAGTGAAAAATAAAACATACGCTATTTCCACAAAAATTAAAATTTACATACAGTGAGCACGTAAAGGTTGGAATAAATTCATTTTCTCAAGAATGGACGAATTTGGGAAAAAATCCCGAAACAGGTCGATTTTTATTTTTAAATTACAACTTTTTGGCATACATATCATACTAGTGACGTCATCCACCTGGGCGTGATGACGTCATCGACGATTTTTTTAAATGCAAATAGGGGTCGTGTGATAGCTCATTTGAAAGGTAATTCAATTCTCTATTCAGTAATATAACCATTAACATAATTATTTATACAGGGTGTCCAAAAAAATATTTTTGGATTAAATTTACTGACATAAAAAGAAGAATGCAAGTAATTTATTTAATTCAAAATACATCTTACTACTCAGAAAACACAAAAAAAATGTTTGTTTGAAATATAATCATTGCTTTTCGCTTAAATTAAATGTTGAAACTGTCAAGAGGAAGGTGGGTGGCTGCTTTAATACTGAATTTAAGAAAAAAACAATATTTATTTGTCAAATAAACAATATTTCATGTTTTCTGATAGGAGTAAAATGTATTTTGAGTTAAATAAATTACACACATTTTTCTTTTTATGTCAATAAATTTAATTAAAAATATTTTGTTTGGTCACCCTGTATAAATAATTATGTAAATGTTTATATTACTGAATAGAGAATTGAATTACCTTTCAAATAAGCTATCACACGACCCCTTTTCTCATTTAAAAAAATCGTAGATGATGTCATCACGCCCAGATGGGTGAAGTCACTAGTACGATATATATGCCAAAAAGTCGCAATTTAAAAGTAAAAATTGACCTGTTTCGGGGGATTTTTTTTCCAAAATCGTCCATTATCGAGAAAATGAATTTATTTCAACCTTTACGTGCTCACTGTATAGTAATTCCTAGAGTCTTGCATTATTTTAGCATAAATAATGACATCATAATTTTGATCGGTTAGAATGCCTATTTTTGAAAAAGAAAAGATTTTTTCAAAATTTTTCAAATTTTCGTAAATTTTCTTTTCTTTTAATAATAACTCGAAAAATACTCGATATACGTACATAAAAAATGATAGACAAAAAAGTTTTATTTTTAATAGATATTTTACTGTTTTATTATTTTTGTAGGATAAAAAATAACTAGGATAGAAACGTTGTGAGAACCATGTAACCGGGGCCTTTAACTTTTCAAACTAGGAGAAATAAAAGATTAAATTTAATACGAGTTGATAGCCCTTGAAATTACATTTCAAATAGTTTTTAGACGAACGTGAAGTCATAAAAGTTAAGTTTGAGTTATTCTAAAAAAATTTTTTTTTTTTGTAAAAATTTTGGAGCTTAAACTTGCAAAAATTTTCGAAGCATACATTTTAATGCTAAAATATGAACTTTGGGAGCTATTTGATAAACATTTCTGAGTATTTTGACAAGTGTTTAGTAAGTATATGTTATAAAATGCATCCATTTCCCGTTATTTAAACATGAATACTTAGATTTGAGTAGTCACCCAAAAAAATATAAGTACATTCAATTACCTAAAACTCACTTTTAATTATTAATATTAAAAGGTTGTTCACGTAAGAAATTTATTAGATTATTTATTATCTTTAATTTTGGTAATGATAACTTTTTTGTAAAAATTAAGCAAAATAACAAATTTTGCTTAATTTGTTATACCGGGTGTTTCATTGGGAAACGGAAATACTTTAACGGTGAATAGAGGTCACCAAGCCGGTTCTAGATATACTACATTTTTTGCCCTGCCGACTTTTGTAACCGAGTTACAGGGTGTTTTATCGATTTTGCCCATTTCTTTCCTAAGCCATAACTTTAGAATCACCCTGTATATATTTTTTTGATATTTAGTACACGTATGTCTCATTCAAAACCCAAACGATCGACATACTAACCATAAGAAAAATCCAGGTCCGGATTAACAAAAAATTATAAAGTAATTGTTATCTTAAAACAACACCCTGCATATTCAAATTTTGAAAATCTGTTTGCATATTTGAAAAGAGCACAAAAAAGTACGTTTAATAGTCGCTTCAATTTTTCGGCCAGACAATTTTATGACTTTAATTTTGAAATTATTGAATTTTTTAAGAACTCCTGACATCAAAAAGCCGGTATTATTAACTTTTAGTTATAAATTATTAAAGTTATTGAATAAATACGCATTTTAAAAATAATCAATATTTATTTACCACATTGGAACGACCCAATTACTAATCACAAGAAAAATCCAGGTCCGGATTAACAAAAAAAATATAAAGTAATTGTGACCTTGAAACACCACCCTGTATACTGAAATTTTGAAAATTTGTCTGCGCATTTTAAAAGAGCATAAAAAACTGTGTGTAAAGGTTCATTTTAAATTTTTAGCCGTTGATTTAATTACATCAATTTTGAAATTATATTGAAATTTTAAAAAACTCTGAGATTAAAAACCAGGTAAGTATTATTAAATTTTAATAATTTTTTGTTAATCCGGACCTGGATTTTTCTTATGGTTAGTATGTCGGTCGTTTGGGTTTTGAATGAGACATACGTGTTCCAAATATCAAAAAAATATACAGGGTGGTTCTAGAGTTATGGCTTAGGAAAGAAAAGGGCAAAATCTATAAAACACCCTGTAACTCGGTTATAAAAGTCGGTAGGGCAAAAAATTAGTATATCTAGAACCGGCTCGGTGACCTCTATTCACCATTAAAGTATTTCCGTTTCCCAATGAAACACCCCTTTCTATCGATTTATGTGGTTATTTTTAATAAAAAAATTGGCACTATGTCACTTTTGTTCCTCAACAAAAGGTACAAAGGGTTCAACGGAATCGGAGGTAATAGCTCATACCCACCTTCAGTGACTGCACTAAGAATTGCATTAATAATTATAGTTTCGTCCATCCATTACGTTGTTCTTTATGCAGCAAGAAATCCCATTATACGTTTTATCATAACCCAGTTTACGCCCAATCCAATAACGGATTATTTTTCAAAACAACCGCAGATTAAAAATACGGGAATCATAAAAGGTAAAGCGTGCGGCACACACGTCCGTACTACCAAGAACAAGGTTGTAAATATGCTGAATCCGCAGTAAACCCACACGGATCTGATTAATCGCCACGTTTATTTTAATTAATTACATTTATGCTGAAAGTATGGCGATTTAAAAGTTTTATCTGAGAGATATCGACTAAGGGAAGGTTGCAACGAAGGAAAATGTTTTATTAATAGTTTGATAAATTAAAGGTCTTTAATTGTTTTTAAGAAAGGATGCAGTTGTGTGTTTTTATAAGATAAAAGGGTTAATGTACTCTACAGAACACTACAAAAACCATAACAAAGTTTGAATAATCAATAACATCACTAAATTTACATTATAGAAACATCTTCGATATTAAGGTGGTATCGTAATGGCATGCAGCACACTTTGCATATTGCAGGAAATTGCCCATATCACATAAATATTGTCATGATAAAACGTTATGCATACAATCTTCCTGTACGGAGCAGAAGAAAACTAAACGCTTCACTAGTGAGAAAATTAAAAGATATAAACAATATAACGTGAATATGAAAGAGTTTAGTAGGAGCAGTAAGTATGTAATTTTCTGAAATATTAAATGGTTGAAAATATGTCAATAAAGTTTACGAGTAATAGTGACTAAATTAAAAATTGAATAGAGTACTGTATCTCAAATTAACCTGCTCCTCCTTATCTCTAAATTTTGCGACTCACGATTTTGTTCTGGCATTTGTCATTTTATCTATAATTTTTTTTCTACTTTCCGTAATGTTGCCGGAGTGTAAGTAGAAGTTTTATTTTTTTAACGTATTGTAACTGTATTCTAAAAGTTATAAGTTGAATCGTTTTAAAGTTATAAGCAAAGAAAGCAGAAAAAAATCGATGTTTTTCGAAATTTTTAAATATTTTAATTTTTTTATTAATGTTCCGGGCATATTTGAGAAGGAGCATAAGTCAATTATTATTACTGAAGGTGTCACCTAACTTTATCTGCAAAAATCCGAATGCCACCTCTAACATCCAAAAATAGACGTTTTTTCGCAGATCCTTACTGGTCTAATAAGTGATAGTAATACGAACACTGCAGGATAAACTAGTACGGCCTAGTATAAGTTTATCCTATCGCGTCAAACAAACTAGTTTGGCCTAGGCCAGTGTTTTCATAGTTGTTGCAAATTTATTTTTAATACGATTTTTTTAATAATATAGTCATACTTCTATACTAAGTCTACCAGCGTTAATTATTGATATTCGATGTTCCCATAAATCAAGGTAAAGTGAAATTCTAACCTATTTTATTCGCAGTGGTCGTCCTGGTCGTTTTTATTTAAAATGAAGCAGCTCTAAGTTGAAGATCTAGGCAAAATCGCCGTGCAACCAACCATAGCAGCTGACTGCTATAGCAGCTGAAGCAGGTAAAACTTACTTTAATAAAAATTACCTAGAGGTACTTGCATTTTTATAAAATTGTAAACTATTTAATTGAAATTCAATTAAAATACTTCAAAGTGGATACAAAGTACACAGAACATAGATATGGAAGAATTCAAGGGAGGCTTACGTCCACCTGTAGACAAATTTGTAAGCTTAATGATGACGATAGTCTAATTCTAAATATTATAATAGAGCAGTGTTTTTCAATCTTTTTTATTTTGCGACCCCTTTACAGGTTGAAATATTCTGGCGACACTCTGGTGTCATAGAAAGCCGAAGAATAATTTAATTAAAAACTACATACGTTAGGTAATAATTTTTTTCTATTTTGGTACATTTATCTTTTATTCACGCGGGTCAAAAATTAAAGAACAGCCAACATTTTGCTTTGCAGTTTGACGAATCTACAGGTGTTTTCAACTGTGCACAGTTTGCAGTATTTGTGCGCTTTGAAGCAGATGACAATATATCATAGAGGAAATCTTATTTTGCAAAGCACTTCCTGCAAACACTACTGGCCAGTGTTTGTACGATATGTTTTTAGAAAGCACTTGCAACTACAATATTGATTGGGAAAAATATATCGCTAATTTATAACGATGGCGTTAAAGCTATGAATAGCAAAAATAGCGGACTCATTGCAAAATAAAATTGATAATGCCAAACATATCCTGGATACACTGTTTTTTTTTCGACAGGCTCTAAGGAAGTACCTTATGATATAAATAACCTGCTCAAGGAGGTAATAAAAATTGTAAATTCTATCAAAGGTAAAACTTTGCAAACCCGGCTATTCCGAATAATTTGTGAATATATGGACTCGCTTCATCAAAATCTCCTTTATCACACAGAGGTCAGTTGGCTATCCAAAAGAAAGGTATTGACAAGAGTTCTGGAACTGAGAGCTGAATTGTTAGTTCTTACAAGATGCAAAATCTAAATATGCTTACGGTTTTTCTGACCCTATTGGCTCTTGAAATTAGCATTTTGGCAGTTTTTAGCCACCTTAACAATTTGAACAAAAACCTTCAAGGAAGAGAAGAGAATATTTTAACAGCTGAAGATAAAGTAAAAGCATTTTACGCAAAACTTCGTTTGTGGTCAACCTCTCTGCACAACAAAATGTTTGAGTCTTTTCCATGTGTTCAGAAGATTGATGAAGATGAAGTTTTGCAGTATCGGCTCACATTCCTTGAATTATACAGAGCTTGCATAATTTACAAGAGCAACTTTTGACATACTTTCCAGCGTTACACTCTGAAGCTGACAATAGGCGTAGATGGATTCTAAATTCTAAACACTGTTGGACACATCAATAGATCTGACTGGTGTTAACAAAAAAATGAAAGAATGTCTTCTAGATTTAGCTGCCGATGGCATGCTTAAAATGGAATTTTATTCACAAAGTGTCGACGTATTTTGGATAAAAATAAAACACCAATATCCAGAGCTGGCAAGGAAAGCTCTTAAATTATTAGTGCAATTCGCGACTTAATACTTATGTGAACTGACATTTTCTTCAATGGTAGATAGGTCTGGATCCCGCGTATGAAAAAAAAGTTGATTAATAGCAAGCTGAAAATTTGTTAATAGCTTAAGGGTGTCTAATCGGACAAACTTTGATATATGGGAACACTGGAACAGGGGAAGTTTTAATTGTGGAACAGGTTAAAAATTTGAAACGGTCAGACCACGAAAACGGCACATGTATTTTGTCCGACAGAACAGACTTAAACTCTCCGAACAGAGATTAAACTCTTATGCAAAAATCAGACTGATATTTATCACCAAATGGCCGTTTTAATGAGTGGAACATGTAGAATATGTCAAATAACAGGAATTATGACAGGTGAAAAATAGCAGTCTGATTTTTGCATGAGAGTTTAATCTCTGTTCGGAGAGTTTAAGTCTATTCTGTCGGACAAAATAAATGTGCCGTTTTCGTGGTCTGACCGTTCCAAATTTTTAACCTGTTCCACAATTAAAACTTCCCCTGTTCCAGTATTCCCATATATCAAAGTTTATCCGACTTGACACCCTTAAGCTATTAACAAATTTTCAGCTTGCTATTAATCAACTTTTTTTTCATACGCGGGATCCAGACCTAAGACATTAAAACTAAAAAGAGAAATAGACTTCAATTAGAAAATGATTTGATTAGTAACCTTTCAAAAATAGTACCACAATTTGATAAACTTTTGAAAAACAAAAAAGCACATCCTTCCCACTAAAATTGTGTTTTAAGAACCTCAACTTTTTCTTTCAGTCGGCGACCCCCCGAGTAAGGCCCCCACAGATTGAAAAACACTGTAATAGAGTAATTAAATATTGTTCACTAATCTTGTAAATTGTATATGTTACAGTTCAAGTTGATTCTCAGTTAGAGTTGACCTTTCCTAGTTCGAGTCAACTCTAACTGACACGAGCAGTAAAAGTTGATTTGAAAAATTTAAATCAACTTTTACTAGTTGAAGTTGACTCTTTCTAACTCTTGTTAGTAAAAGTAGATTATTAGTCTAGTAAAATAAAATTACACTACATGTAAATCAAAATGTAAATTCGTACAGGTTGAAACAAATTTTATATCAAAGTTTAGGTGGGTACAAAAGATATTTTCAAGAAAGTATCCAAATCATACAAGGGGATCATTGTTTAAATAATTAAAAAGGGGTCATTTTTGCAAAAAAATTACTTTTTTAACTGCTGAGGTCATTCAATTACTAATGAAGGTCTATAGGATTATTTTCTGTAAAGTTGATGGGTGAATCTTTCACATAAGTCTTACTAAATTAAATTTGACCCCATATTTATTTAAATAATTATACATAAAACTTTAAAAATAAATTTGCAAAAAATTATTTTTAGCGTTTTAAATAAGTACTATAAGATATCCTATTTTACAGGATAAGTTGTGCTATGTCATCAGTATCAAGCAAAAAAAATTGGTCGAAAAATATTTAATATTTTTTGAGATATTGAATTTGTTTATTAAATGTTACTATATTTTCAATTGCAAAAACGCGGTTGTTGCCAAAGAAATATTCACCTGTATTAAATCTTATTTTTATTTTTATGTATATTTTCGATAAATGTATTGATAAATTCAAATTTCAATTAAACTGCCCCTAAAATTGCATTTGAAAAATAATTCAAATTTGTTTATAATTTGTTTTTTTAATAACGTCGCGGTGATTAAATATTTTAAAATGCCGTTTCGATAATTGGGTTCCTGGGAATTTTTCACTAATTAACAAATTTTTTTGTCTTTTTTTCCTCTTCTTTTTTTTTTCTTGGCATTGTATTACTACGGGCCCTTTTTGGGTTAAGTTTCATTAAGAATGTCGAATATCTAAGTTGTAGATTCTAGACCTAAAAATATCAAGATTGGTCTAAAATCACTTAAATAAAATGTGGCTACTTACTGAGTTACAGGGTGTTTTATTTAAAAATTTAAAAATTATTTTCACCAAGTACCTTCAAACTATTTGACGTATCCTTATCATACTTTACAGAAAGTGTGGGTACTATACAGTCTACTAAATTGTGATAAATAAAAGTTTCTAGCTACCACCAGAGGCGTACGACAGGGGCCAGTTAATGGTTGACCCTTCCCAAATTCTACGCCACTGAGGGAATTACTATTTTAGCGAAATTTTTCGATCTGCAATACTTTCTATGTAAATAATATACTCTTTACTGGTAATGATTAAGTCATTAGTTTTCGAGGTATTGGACGTTAAAATTGAAACGGCATAGTTATTTTGATTCATTCATTCATTCATTTTAAACTTCCAATATCTCTCAAACTGATGACTTTATCAATACCAATAAAGTTATTTACATACAAAGTATTGGAGAATCGAAAAATTTCGCTACAATAGTAATTCACTCAGTGGCGTAGAATTTGGGAAGGGTCAATCATTCACTATCCCCTGTCGTACGTCTCTGGCACTAGCTAGAAACGTTTATTAATCACAATTTAATAGGGTGTATAATAGCCACACTTTCTGCCAAGTATGATAAGGATACGTCAAATATTTTTAAAGTACTTGGTAACAATAATTTTTAAATTTTTAAATAAAACACCCTGTAACTCAGTAAGTAGACACATTTTATTTAAAAGATTTTAGTTAAATCTTAATATTTTCAGGTCTAGAATCTACAACTCAGAGATTCGACATTCTTAATAAAATTAACTCTTAAAGGGCCCGTAGTAATATAACTCCAAGAAGAAAAAGAAGAAGAAAAAACGACAAAAAAATTTTGTTAATTAGTAAAAAAATCCCAGGAACCCAATGATCGAAACGGCATTTCAAAATACTTAATCCTCGCGACGTTATTAAAAAATCAAATTATAAACAAATTTGAATAATTTTCAAATGCCATTTTAGGGGGGAGTTTAACTGAAATTTGAATTTATTAATACATTTATCGAAAAGCTACATAAAAATAAAAATATTGAGATCTTAAGCAGGTGAATATTTCTTTGGCAACAACCGCGTTTTTGCAATTGAAAATATAGTAACATTTAATAAACAAATTCAACATTTTTCGACCAATTTTTTTTTGCTTGTTACTGGTAACATAGCGCAACTTAGTCTGTAAAATAAGATATTTTATAGTGCTTATTTAAAACGCTAAAAAAATTTTTTTGCAAATTTGTTTTTAAAGTTTTATAATTAATTATTTAAATAAATAGGGGGTCAAATTTAATTTAGTAAGTCTTATGAGAAATATTTACTCTTCAACTTTGCAGAAAAAAATCCTATAGACCTTCGTTGGTAATTGAATGACCTCAGCAGTTAAAAAAGTAATTTTTTTTGCAAAAATGACCCCTTTTTAATTATTTAAACAATGATCCCCTTGTATGATTTGGATACTTTCTTGAAAATATCTTTTGTACCCACCTAAACTTTGATATAAAATTTGTTTTAACCTGTACGAATTTACATATTGACTTTTTTTTATTTTATTAGGCTATATACAATTTATACGAGTATAATCTCACGTGCATTTTTGATGAGTGTGCGTCTCTTTGTTTTGACCGTTTCAACTACTTATTAGTCCAGGTTTTAACGTCGCCCCCGTTAGGTAAATTATTCTGATTCGATATTTTTGCACAAACTTACTCAAACAAATACATCCTTATAACAAATACACAGTGTCAGGCGGTACCGCAGTCGAAAAATTGTTTAACCAATTTTTGTTAACCAAATTCCCAAAAATAATTCTTATCTATTCTACCTCATATTATGTATAAGTTTTTATTGTGTGAAAATTGTAAATATAGATAGCAGTACATAAAGGGTTTAAAGTGTGATTGAAGTAATAATGTATTTTAAATGGGATTTACTTTTCGCACTGTTTTTTAGCACACTTTCATATAATCAAAAATATCCTTAACTGTCGCCTTGTCATGGTGATGACATGTGAGCAATAAATTACAAAAAAAGTTTTGACAGTTTTGTGGTTTGACAGAAGTTTGAATTTTTAAATGTCAAAGTTCTAAAAAATTGTAAAATAAGAATGTATTCCAGTGAAGAAGAGTTGTAGTTTTTTTATTTGTTTTTTGGTAGATAAAATACTGTATGAAACTGAGCGTGAAGTACTTTTTGCGCACTTAGGCGATGTATAGCACTCGGCCTGCTTGTGCTCTAAACATCGCGTGCGTGCGCAAAAAGCATACTTCACGAACCGTTTTATAAATAACAAAGTATTTCACTCCGGACAAATTTTTTTAGATTATTTTAGTCATTCGGAGCAAAAAAGGTCTCTTGTGATTTTTCTCTAAAATTGACAGTTTTCGAGTTATACGCGATTTAAAATTTGAAAAATTCGAAATGATCATTTTTAAGGCTTAATAACTAGATTAAAAACTATTATTATGAAAGTCAGAAAGTCACCTAATCAAAGTTTAGAGCCCCCCCCCCCCTACAAGATCCTGAAGAAATTTTTGTCATTATTTTATTACTAAGCTGTTATTTTTAATTATCAACAATGAGCGCTAAAAGTGGATTGAGGCGGCCGTCAATGTGAGTGCGAGTAAGATCCTCCATTTCGATCGTCCAATGGTGCATCTCAGTCGGACTCACATTGACAGCCGCCTCAATACGTTCCTAGCGCTCATTGTTAATAAATAAAAATAACAGCTTAGTAATACAATAATGACAAATATTTCTTCAGTACCTTGTAGGGGGTCGTTAAAATTTGATTTGGTGACTTTCATAATAATAATTTTTAACTGAGTTATTAAGCCTTGAAAATGGTCATTTTCGCATTTTTCAAATTTTAAATCGCGTATAACTCGAGAACAATAAATTTTACATAAAAATCACAAAAGACCTCTTTTGCTCCGAATGACCCAAATTAATGATGTAAAAAATGTCCGAAGTGAATTTTTTTTGTGAATTTGTTTAAACAATTTTTTGATTACGGTACTAGCTGACACCCTGTGGATTCGTTATAAGGACCTCTTTTTGAGTAAGTTTGTGCAAAAAAATCGAACTGGAATAATTTACCTAACGGGGGCGACGATACAGCCTGGACTATAAATATCACGATTTGAACATAATATACAGTAATAGGTCTGGATACCGCGTATGAAAAAAAAGTTGATTAATAGCAAGCTGAAAATTTGTTAATAGCTTAAGGGTGTCTAGTCGGACAAACTTTGATATATGGGAACACTGGAACAGGGGAAGTTTTAATTGTGGAACAGGTTAAAAATTTGGAACAGTGAGACCACGAAAACGGCACATGTATTTTGTCCGACAGAACAGACTTAAACTCTTCGAACAGAGATTAAACTCTCATGCAAAAATCAGACTGCTATTTATCACCAAATGGGCGTTTTAATGAGTGAAACATGTAGAATATGTCAAATGATAGGAATTATGACAGATGATAAATAGCAGTCTGATTTTTGCATGAGAGTTTAATCTCTGTTCGGAGAGTTTAAGTCTGTTCTGTCGGACAAAATAAATGTGCCGTTTTCGTGGTGTGACCGTTCCAAATTTTTAACCTGTTCCACAATTAAAACTGCCGCTTTTTCAGTGTTCCCATATATCAAAGTTTATCCGACTAGACACCCTTAAGCTATTAACAAATTTTCAGCTTGCTATTAATCAACTTTTTTTTCATACGCGGGATCCCGACATATAACATTTAATTTCTAGAATCGGATGTTTGTGTGAATAAACTTTTACTAAATGGCATTGGGAAGAGTATACTTTAACTAGTTGGAGACATGCGATCGCAACTTTTACTAGTAAATGTTGAATAAAAATCTTCATTTTATATTTATAATCAACTTTTATTAAAACCAGCCGTTTGAGTCGACTCGAACTAGGAAAAGTCAACTCCAACTGTATAATCAACTTGAAGTGTAACATATATAACAACTTGATAGCACAAGCAGAATAGAAAGAAGAAAATCGGTTAGGAATTAACGGTCCATTAAAACTTAACACCACGATAAACAAACTGTTAAAAATTCAAACTTGATAAAAAAAATGAAACTGGGTAAATATTCAAAATTAATATTTTTCTATTCTCTTACTATAATATATTAATTATGATATCACTACCTGTATCATAATGAACTTCATTATGACACAGATTTTCATTAATATAGGTACAGATTTTTAACCAATAGAATCGCGATATGGCAATCGCGATAAAGGTGGCACACGCGCAGTGACCAATGGCGAGTCAAATACATACGCTTTGGCAGTTCTCAATATGTAAACAAACCGTCAAACTGACAAACTACTGAATTTATTTGTGTGACAAAATTAATAAATTTGAATATATTTTTTGTTGTGAATGATCATAGAAAAAATAGTGTATACAACTTGCATTTAATTATCATTATGAAGCTCGTACTCTATACGAAACTCGCCGCATACGGCTCGTTTCGTAACCCTCATACTCGCTTCATAATAACCATCATTAAATGCTCGTTGCATAATATACTATTAACAGTCAAAATTTCACCGACGTTTTTCGTATAGTCTGGGCTGATTATCGGAGGATAGGCCATTTTTGGGAAAAGTTATTTACCAGCAATTTTATTGCTGGAATCGAATCTTATGAATGTATATATTAATAATATAGATATGCAAAGTCCGCAGATAGTGTGCTACTTTTTATATAAACAAAATGGCGCCCAAAAATCGTGTTTTTTTCAATTTTTGCTCTATAACTCCAAAGATTTTAACTTTAGACCAAAAACACTCAAATAAAAATTCACCACAATTAAATTCTGCATAGAGACGTGTTTTTTCCGATTTGCTTCGACGAAAACTTTCACCGGAAAAAGCGGGTTTTTCCAACAAAATCTTTAATTTTCAACTAAACTTTTAGATAAGTAGTTGTTAATCAATAATTAAATAACTTGGTAACGTTAAAGCCCTTTCCATATATATTATAATTCCAGAAGTCGATGGAAATTGAATGAACAGTTTAGCAACAATTGAAATGTTAATTAAAAATTTACGGTCGCTATAATAACGACAATAATTATGATGCATAAGAATAACTATGATTTTTTCATAAAAAGACACTATACCTATCTTATGTACTTTACAGAATTGAAATTGGACTATTTAGGCGGCCTCAGGAATATTTTAAAATTATAAATAATTTTTTGGCTTATAAACAAATAGAATATCTCGGGAAATATTAAACTAAATTAAATTGTGAAAACGGTATTCGAAAGACAGCGGCAGGACGCTTCTTCTAAAAGAAAAAATGTTTAATTATGACGAGTGGTTCCTGAGATACAACCGGTCAAAGTTGATCAAAATTTACGGCAAAGATATAAACAATAGGATCATAATTTTTAAACCATCACCTTTTAATTTTTATCCTCTTTCTCCACACCAATTTTCATACCTTTAAAATCCTCATAACATATATTATTATAATAAAAACTATCGATAATACGTGTGAAAATTGCCAAAAATAGCAAAATTCCAATCAATAATTAGGTTGGAGAAAATGTAAACCCCAAAGTTCAAAATCGGTATACGTTAAAAAAAATGCATTTTCTCGGCTTCCCATGGAGCAATTTCCTTCATCCTTTTTTTGTTCCCAAGTAACTCGAGTAGAGCCATCGAACTAACGCATTATTAAATGTCAAACTTGCTTTTGTTTTGTTATAATAAATTTATTTATTTATTATAACACAATATTTTAATTTGTTTAAATAAAAATTGTTTAAGTAATTATACAGCTTTCAAATGAGAATATTTATGTTTTTAACTTTAGAAGATACACTTGTAGTAAGTTTATCTAAAAAAAGCCTACAACTGGAAAAATATGTAATTTTCTGTTCTTATAAATAAATTAATCTGTTATAACAAAACAAAAGCAAGTTTGACATTTAATAATGCATTAGTTCGATGGCTCTACTCGAGTTATTAGGGAACAAAAAAAGAATGAAGGAAATTGCTCCATGGAAAGCCGAGAAAATGCATTTTGTTAACGTATACCGATTTTGAACTTTGAGGGTTACATTTTCTCCAACCTAATTTTTGATTGGAATTTTGCTATTTTTGGCAATTTTCACACGTATTATCGATAGTTTTTATTATAATAATATATGTTATGAGGATTTTAAAGATATGAAAATTGGTGTGGAGGAAGAGGACAAAAATAAAAAGGTGATGGTTTGAAAATTATGATCCTATTGTTTATATCTTTGCCGTAACTTCCGGCCAACTTTGACTGGTTGTATCTCAGGAACCACTCGTCAAAATTAAACGTTTTTTCTTTTAAAAGAACCATCCTGTCACTGTCTTTCGAATACCGTTTTCACAATTTAATTTAGTTTAATATTTTCCGATATATTCTATTTGTTTTTAAACCAAAAAATTGTTTATAACTTTAAAATATTCCTGAGGCCGCTTAAATAATCCAATTTCAATTCTGTAAAGTACATTAGATAGGTATAGTGCTTTTTATGAAAAAATCATAGTTATTCTTATGCATCATAATTATTGTCGTTATTATAGCGACCGTAAATTTTTAATTATCATTTTAATTGTTGCTGAACTGTTCATTCAATTTCCATATACTTCTGGAATTATAATACATACCGAAAGGGCTTTTACGTTATTTAATTATTGAGTAACAACCACTTATCTAAAAGTTTAGTTGAAAATTAAAGATTTTGTTGGAAAAACCCGCTTTTTCCGGGGAAAGTTTTCGTCTAAGTAAATCGGAAAAAACACGTCTTTATGCAGAATTTAATTGCGGTGAATTTTAATTTGGGTGTTTTTGGTCTAAAGTTAAAATCTTTGGAGTTATCGAGCACAAATTGAAAAAAACACGATTTTCGGGCGCCATTTTGTTTATAAAAAAAGTAGCACACTATCTGCGGACTTTGCATATCTATATTATTAATACATACAATAATAAGATTCGATTCCAGCAATAAAATTGCTGGTAAATAACTTTTCCTTGTATTTTGCTAATTAGCCCAGAGTAGTATTTAATCTAGTGGGATTACTTGTTACTTGCTTATTTTAGATTCATTGAAGATGGATTGATAAGTCCGAAAACGGTCGTTCTGAACATTAACGTAAACCATTTGGATTTTTTAAATCTTAATTAAATTATACCAATTACAACATGAGTTACTAAAATCCCAGAAACTATCCCGTTTTAATTTGAACATAAACGTTTGTTAAACAATTTAAATCGAGTAAGAGAATAAATCATTAATACCAATAGCCCATAAATTTAAATCCAACTGAATTTAAATGTGTACTGAAATGCCTTGAGAAAGGTTAGTATTGAACGATTGAAAAGTCCTGTGGGCAAAACCCTGTTAGCAAGGGACTCTCTATGGATCGAATCAGTTGCGTGATAGAGTAAATAACATTGGACATTCCCTGAAGGTTGAGTAACAGACTATTTTCAAGCGGGAAAGTTTCGTGTTAAATAGTAGCGTTGCCGGGATTTAACCCTTTGAAATCATTGAATTATCAACCTTTTGTATGAGAAACGAAACGAAAATACACAACCTTAAAGTTTCAGTAGGTCTCTAATACCATTCAACTTGTAACGTTAAAGTGTGAATTGTTGTAATTATGATATTTAATATGATGTAGAATTCGAATCTAAACCCATAACTACACTGCGCGCCAAAATTAACACATAATGTTATAACTATAATTTCAATCGTAATGAAAAAAAATCTGTTTGTTCTTTTTTTCTTTAAGGTTGCTTTTAGAAAAATTTTATCTGAAATAGAAAATACTTTTCTTTTTTCACGAAAAATGTATTGCAAGAAAACTACCTAACATCGTAAATAAATGACGAAATTGACAATTTTTACAGTTTAAGAAAATTAAACTAGTAGCCAGTATTGCCTCCTCTTAATTACTGCTTGACAACGATCTTTTATACTGATAATTACCGTTCTTATTTCATCCTGAGCAATTTGATCCCTTTCAAATAATCGTAAAAACAGTTGAGCTAATGTGTTTGGTGCATTAGGTAGTTATCGTAGCCCTCTCCCTACGATGTCCCAAACATGTTCTATTGGGTTGAGGTTGGGACTTCTTGTAGTCCAAATCATGGAAGGAATCCCAACTTCCTGACGATATTGCTGCACAATTCTTGCAATGTGTCCTGGCATCATCTTGCATAAGCATGAAATTATGTCCCCAATAAATGGTGAAAATGGCACGACATGCTCTTCTAAAATGTCTGAAATGTACCTGTGTGATGTAAACCACCCGTGATATATTCTAACTCCGTACGAGCCTCCAAATTAACCCCATCCCACACCAATACCGAGCCGCCACCATACTGTACCTGTACAGTCCCTACAGTGTTACACTGTGCGTAGTAATAGCGCTTCACAGGCCTTCTGTACACTCACTCTGTTCCGCCTGACATCAGAAAAACGGTCACTGGTATTTATTCCAACCACGTTTACGAACACAACGCAATCTTTACCTTTTATGATCTCTGATCAATAATGGGCCAGTGGGTGCTCTTCCAGGTCTCAGGTCGTTTGGGGCAAGTCTTTTCCTTATTGTCTTTTGACTGATTCCAAAGTGATAACGAGCCAACAATTAATTTTGTAGAGAAATACTGGTAACAAACCTTTGTCTCAGTGTTCGAAGTGTTAAAAATCAGTCTTAATTAGAAGTTGCAACCATTCTATGGCCTTGACCGGGTCTTCTCGACTTACCTCCAGTAACAGTAAAACGTGTTAAGACTCTTGAAATGGTTGACTGAGTGACATTAAACCGTTCAGCGAGTTCAATTTGACGGCATCCTTCTTAGTGAAGAGTAACGATTCTAATACAGTCACTTTCTGACAAATCTCGATTTTCTTGCTGCTGGTGGTTCATTTCAAAGGAAAAACATTTAATAAACTTGATAGACTCATTTGAACATTGAGCACAACGTATTCCAACCCAACTAAATTCGAATTAACATAAAGCAACACTAGCATGTTTTAAATTTATTTAAAAAAAATGATAAAACATAAGCGTTTTTACCGTTCTTTCGACAAATTTTACAAGTTACAATACACCGGATTACAATATACCGGAGTTAACAATAAAATACTATCAAAAAATTGAAGCATTAAAATTATTTGATTTACCAAAATTTTTAAAATTATGCGTTAATTTTGGCGCGCAGTGTATTTTATTAACTATAAAACTTAAGTTATTAAATGTTTGGTTTTTAGTCTTAATTTTTGTCTCAATTAAGACATTTGGTCATAATTTTGATGATGGTTCAATGATTTAAATATTAAAGATAGAGATAGAATATCGGTCTCATAAAGGCATTTACTTAGTAGTCTGACCGTTCTGCACGGTCCTTATTTATTAGGACAGCAGACAGCACCTACATTATATCTACAATGTTATTTCCTTTGCTTCGTCGTTTAGTAAATCAAAACTATAAATATCTAGATATACAGTGCTAGTCAAAAGTCCGTACCCCCCTCGTATCTTTTGAACAGTTATACCAATAATAGTGAAATTTGGAGGGAGGAAATAAACGGACGTAAGCTTCTTAACTAGTCATGACAGGTGACGTAATAGTGACACATGACGTTACAGAGCCACTGTGACCGATAATTTTAAATGGGACCTTATGGCAAGTAATACCTCGTTTGAAAGGTATTCAAAATACCTATTCAGGCATACTAATTTTTTTGGGTTTTAGTTGATTTTGATTTTAGTGAATAAATTAAATAAATATAATATTGTAGTTTCGCATTTAATTAATAAAAATTCAAATGTTCGCCTATGGTATTTTTTGTCAAAAAAGTTGACGTTTTTCAATTCTCTAGTAGTTTTTACGTCAACGTCAACCTTTTTGACAAGTAATCACATGCGGAATTTTGAATTTTTATTAATTACATGCGAAACTACAATTTTATATTTATTTCATTTATTCATCAAAATTAGCTTAAACTCAAACAAAATTAGTATGGCTGAATAGGTATTTTCAATATTCTCTTTCTCATGATCATCTTTCAGTGCGTCACAGTTTTCCGATTTCTTTCTAACGCATTAAATTGTATGTGACAGAAAAAAGGCACGTCCGTGATTACAGACATTTACAACATTTATTCTAGTTATTCTACTTAATTTTTTTTTAATTAGATAATAATATTACAAATATAATCTGTATAATTTATAAGACTATACAAATCAAAGAAAATACCATTTTATAAATGCAAGAAACACATTTGATTTGTTTTTATTCCAAATTGAAAATAAAATGTGACAACTGTCAGATTTAACTAAAATGTCATGTTAGAATAAATGTCATAAATGTGTATTATCACGGACTTACCCTTTTTCCTATCATCTGTTACGCACTGAAAAATGCTCATGCAAAGGACAATACAAACGAGGTATCACTTGCCATAAGGTCCCATTTAAAATTACCTGTCATAGTGGCGCTGTAAAGTCATCTGTCATAATTACGCCACCTGTCATGACTAGTTAAGAAGCTTACGTCCGCTTATTTCCTCCCTCCAAATTTCACTATTATAGGTATAACCGTTCAAAAGATACGAGGGGGGGTACGGACTTTTGACTAGCCCTGTATCTACTAAACTACTAATATTTCTCGAAACGAAAATTTTCACTTCTTTGGAGTATAAGATGATATTTTTTACTAGGTTACATGCGATCAATCACACATATATAAACTTTTCACAAAAATTATCAAAAAAAGACTTGAGGCTAAGTTAGACTTCTATCAGCCTAGAGAACAAGTTGAATTTAGATCTGGATATACACTACGACCACTTACTGTTAATAAAAAACCTGATAGAGAAGTCTCCGGAATACAACAATTCATTGGCATTGATATTCGTGGACTACGAGAAAGCATTCGATACCATAAGCCAGCAGAAAATGTTAAAAGCATTGACAGAATGCCGAATAAATTATCGCTACACTAACATGATGGTCCAAGAGCTGTGAGACATTTTTGAGTAGGTATTTTAGGCAACCTAAAAATTTTTCAGGTGACTCTTCCATGATAGTCTAATACAAAAATGCCGGTCTGGCTGGAGGGTAGCGGTTATTTTCCCCAAAAATCCTCCCCAAAGTTAACCAAAAGGGTAAAAATTGTTATTACAAAAAATATCATTGCCGTGACTTTAAAGTAAATTTAAATATTCAAATATAAAGAAAATAAACAGGTCAGGCGATTTGAGGGCGATTTTAACTCTGCAAGATACTTGCATGGGCGCGCCAGCATTATTTTCACGGGATGCATCTGAACTTCAGAAGATTTCATCTGAATCTGTACATACTATTAACGAGTATAAAATATACAACTATACATGCGTAGCTATGTACATTCCTTCCGGACAGGGACGTGCAATTGTTATTTTGACAGGGTATTTTTTAATATTAAAAGTAAATATTCTAAAAAAGACAGGTTTTTTAGGTGAAATTTTCCAACTGCCAGGTGATCAAACAAATTACACGTGCATATAAATAAAAAGCGCTATAGGTAAGCAGCAGTGTGAGAAAGATCGTATACCAATAGCTGTTTGCGTCCTCTGTTGTAGCTGAGCGAGTCAGTTCGCTCGAGAAAAATCACGTGACCTGGCGATATCCATGTTGTTGTTTCTCGAAACGTTAGAGTAATTATTATAGATTATAGTTTTTTAAAAAACTTTTTCTTAATTAAAGAAAAATAAAACGTACTATACAATAGATTTTGCAAATATGACAGAAAAAGACAAATTTATTATTATAAATATTATATAGGTAGAAAAGTATAAAACTACAAACTAAATTAATTATGTGTCCGAATCTTGTACTTCTTCTTCAAACTCCTCATTTGAGCTTAAATATTCATTCTCTTCTTCTTCGTCTGACTCCCCTAGAGACTCAGATTCCTCTTTTACATGATCTGTAAATAGTTGTAATATGTATTTAGAATTAATTAAAAATTAATTAGTGATTAATTAGTTGAGTTGCTACGTATTCTACGTTCTTTTATATAGAGTCGAAGCCGGGACAATCACGGGCGCATCTGAAGAAAGACTTGCCGTTTTTGAGATGTGGAGTTATCGACTAATGTTAAATATATCATGGACACACGTAACAAACACGGAAACGTTAAGAAAGATGAAAAAGGCAAAAGAAATACTCAACACTATGAAGGAAAGAAACATGAGCTACTTTGGTCATATACTAAGAAATAAAAAACGTCATGTGATTGGTTATATAAGTAAGAATACGTAGCAACTCAATCAATTATTCACTAATTAATTTACAGATCATATAGAAGAGGAATCTGAGTCTCGAGGGGAGTCTGACGAAGAAGAAGAGAATGAACATTTAAGCTCAGATGAGAAGTTTGAAGAAGAAGTACAAGATTCGGACACAGAATTAATTTATTTTATAGTTTTATACTTTTCTACCTATATATTTATAATAATAAATTTGTCTTTTTCTATCATATTTGCAAAATCTATTGTATAGTACGTATTATTTTCCATTAAATAAGAAAAATTACTTAAAAAACTATAATTTATATAATAATTACTCTAACGTTTCGAGGCACAACAACATGGATATCGCCAGGTCACGTGATTTTCTCGAGCGAACGGACTCGCTCAGCTACAACAGAGGACGCAAACAGCTATCGGTATACGCTCTTTCTCACACTGCTGCTTACCTGTAGCGGTTTCATTTATATGCACGCGTAATGTGTTTGATCACATGGCAATTGGATAATTTCACCAAAAAAACTTGTCTTTTTTAGAATATTTATTTTTAAAATTAAAAAATACCCTGTCAAAATAACAATTGCACCTCCCTGTCCGGAAGAAATGTACATAGCTATGCATGTATAGTTGTATATTTTATACTCGGTAATAGTATGTACAGATTCAGATGAAATCTTCTGAAGTTTAGATATACCCCCTAAAAATAATCCTAGGGCGCCCATGGAAGTATCTTGCAGAGTTAAAATCGCCCTCAAATCGCCTGGTCTGTTTATTTTCTTTATATTTGAATATTTAAATTTACTATCAAGTCATATCAATGATATTTTTTGTAATAACAATTTTTACCCTTTTTTTAACTTTGGGGTGGATTTTTGGGGAAAATAACCGCTACCCTTTAGCCAGACCGGCATTTTTGTATTATACTATCATAGAAGAGTCACCTGAAAAATTTTCAGGTTGCCTAAAATACCTACTCAAAAATGTCTCACAGCTCTTATTATGATCAAATATATATAGCAAAGGGCAACGGCTAGCGTAAGACTATCTAAACAACAAACAAATAAATTCTGTATACAGCGAGGCAGCGAGGAGTACGGCAAGGAGACACCATCTCACCAAAGCTATTCACAACCCTTTTAGAACACACTTTTAAGGCAGATCTGAACAAATATGGTACCAACATAAATGGAGAGATGCTCAGTCATTTGAGATTTGCAGATGACATCGTCCTTATAGCTGATCGTATGGATAATGCAATAACAATGTTGAACAAATTATATCGCGCTTCCTTATAGAGGTCGGACTAAAGAATAACATCAACAAGACGCAAATAATGACTAATCTGGTGCTAAATCGTAATATTGTTGTTGATAAAATGGACATTGAGCAGACTGCATCTTATAAGTACTTGGGACATTAAATTCGATTGGGAAGAGATAACTAGACGTACGAGCTCCCACGTCGCATAGGATTAGCCTAGGCAGTGTTTGGTAAACTGAACTATGTATTTAAATCGGACTTACTCATATGCCCCAAAAGGTAGCGGAAACATTAAGGGCCGGTTGTTCGAACGCTAATCAACATTGATCACTATCAAATACTTAATTACTGTCACAACTGTCAATGTCAACTTTGGTTGGGTTGCCGAAAACATAATTATTTATGACAATTATGAAATTAGTTAATCAATTATGTTAATAATTGTTATGTTAATTGACTAACTAATCTCATAATTATAATTAACTATGTTTTCAGCAACCCAACCAAAGTTGACATTGACAGTTGTGGCAGTAATTAAATATTTGATAGTGATCAATGTTGATTAGCGTTCGAACAACCGGCCCTTACACTCACAAAAAAGGTAGTGAACAAGATTCGCGTAAGTCAGAGGGCCATGGAGCGTCAAATGTTGGGTGTCTCCCTGAGAGATCGAATCCCAAACGAAGAAATACGTCGTAGAACAAAAACAACAGACGATGTAGAAATTGGAAATAAAGTGGAATTGGACAGGATACGTCGCCAGATTGTCAGACACCCGATGGACAAAAGGCCACGAGAAGAAGCGCTACGGAGCAGAGGACGCCCACCAACCAGATAAGCCGGCGATCTGAAGCATGTTATCGGTAACTGGATGCAACCCGCACAAAACAGAGGCAGATGGAAAGAGCTGGGGGACCTATGTTCAGCAATGGACACGCACGGATTGATGATGATGAGGACATGCGATCAGCAATAATATTAACATGTCTAGCTCTAACCAATATGACTAGATCTTCTGCATAGCCCAGAGCAAAAACCCCTTCTCTTTTAAGATTTATTAAAAGGTCTTTAACTGCTATCGACCACCGTAGAGGTCCATAGTGATCGACGAGAACAGGCATATATTTAGCAGTTTCAGTGACTTTTAATTGAACTTTGTGCATTTAGATTGTATTTGGCAATTGGATGAACAAGGGTGAATTTTGTCGAAAAACTGTTTTCACTATTTTTTATATATCGAAAACTAGATTTTTTTCTTCATACGAATGAATGATTGAATCGTCGGTCAGATAGCCAAGCGGGCCAGATTGACGAATGGCATTCACTTCACTGTGGTTCGATGGTTCAAACATTCTGGTCAGAAAACTGAAGTCTAACGAGTAGTTAAAATTTAAATGGATCTGCTACTTAGGCTAAGGCCACACGGGCGATAATTTACGGAGCCGTAAGAGCAGTAAACCTGACGAGGCATTGGTTGACTAACTCCTATTTCCCACTGCTCTTACGGCGCCGTGAATTATCGCCCGTGTTGCCTTTCGCTAAGACTAGAATACGCTGGTATAAGCGAAAAGCCACACGGACGATAATTTACGGCGCCGTAAGAGCAGTAAACCCATTGATTGACTAACTTCTTCAGCAATTTTAGATGAAATATGAGTTAGTCAAGCTGCTCCTACGGCGCCGTTAATTATCGCCCGTGTGGCCGTAGCTTAAAGGCTCGCCTGATGAGCAATATGACAAGGCATTGCGGGTTTCTGACTCGGAGTTACTCCGCTCTAGATTTCTAGCGGAAGATTGGGTACGCTTAAAAAACCGGACTATGTATGAATGCTCGAATTAATATTTATTTTTGTTATGGACGTAATACTGTGTATGTTATAAAAATCGTTTCTGTGAAATTTTTGAAACACACTGGCGTTTCATTATCGTTTTTGATGTTTAACTGTCCTAAAAAAACCCTATTCTCTTCTTATCGTTTAAAAACTTTAATTTTTCAAGAAAAAAAGTGTGATTTATATCACCTTGTACCGTTGTATAAATTATAAGTACTAAAAATACTTACGATATTTATGTCGTCACTTACCTACAACAAAAGAAAAAATAAATTAGCTTAAAATATTGATAAGATATTATCACAGACACCAGTGACAACAAAATAATAAACAATAAATTATATTACACATTATCATGAGTTATATTAATTTCTACATAGTATGCAGAGATAAAAAATGTCAACATAAATCTTTATGTAGTATGACGTTCCTTAAAATTATTATCCCGAATTTGGTTTTCCTCTAGTAGCCCAATAAATGACCGTTTTGTAGTGTTAAGTAACGTTTACACGTATCCAGTAACTAGCGCCAGTCTCACTGGAATGCGAGTGCTTGACTAAGACAGCGCTGGATAGGTTCGTTTACACGTATCCAGTAACTGGCGCCAATCTCACTGGCACTCTTATTAAAAATCCTAATACGGCCACTGAAACCACAGGTACGACAGCGCCAGCGACTGGAACGCTGTGTTTAAGTAACGTTTACACGTATCCAGTAACTGGCGCCAGTCTCACTGGAATGCGAGTGCTTGACTAAGACAGCGCTGGATAGGTTCGTTTACACGTATCCAGTAACTGGCGTCAATCTCACTGGCACTCTTATTAAAAATCCTAATACGGCCACTGAAACCACAGGTACGACAGCGCCAGCGACTGGAACGCTGTGTTTACACGTGTCTGCAACCACTGTCACGGGGTTAGAGGGGACGCGGACGAGTGCCACTGGCACGAAAAATAGACCAGCCTTCTATTCGAGACAGCGCTGGCAGACAGCGCTGGACTGGAACAAAAAAGCGTTTACATGATGCCAGCACTGTCGTTCCAGTGCGACTGGCGCCAGTTACTGGATACATGTAAACGCGCCTTTACACGTGTCTACAACCACTGGCACGGGGTTAGAGGGGACGCGGACGAGTGCCACTGGCACGAAAAATAGACCAGCCTTCTATTCGAGACAGCGCTGGACTGGAACAAAAAAGCGTTTACGCACTGTCGTTCCAGTGCGACTGACGCCAGTTACTGGATACATGTAAACGCGCCTTAACTTTCAGGGGCAACTCCGAATTGCATGAAAATTTGGATTTAGGTTCTACTTACCCTCCACTTCAAAGTTGAATTTGTGCCGTTGGTTGCTTTTACTTGGGGTGGGGGGAGGGGGTGATAGTCACCCCTTTGAGGGGGGTGAAAAACGCGTGTTTAAAATAAGCTTGAAAATGGATAAATTGACAGATTATAAGCAACTTTCGTTCTATAAAGTTTTTTAAATAAGTCAATACTTTTCGAGTTATTCGCGATTGAATATGTTGATTTTCGAAAAAAAAAAATACGTTTTCAGACCGTTTTTCGCAAATAACTCAAAAAGTAAATATTTTATCGAAAAAAATATTTTTAGCAAAAGTGTAGCATATAAAAAATCTAAAAAAACGGTTTATTAGTAAAGTCTATAAATTGAGTAAAAGAAAGTTGTAGCTCATGAAAAATACGTTCTTATTGGTCTAATTCCAAATTGAATTATTCAAGGCGAAATCACCGAAAAATTACGCACTTTTCGGGAAAAGCTTATTAACATTTTTAAAGTGTCTAAAAAAAGCCTTATACCTACTTGTTTTTTACAAAAGTTTCTAGCATTAAAAATAAACGAGTTACACTGAAAAAAAAAGTTGGCCCCTTTTTTGGTAAAAAAATCGTGAAAACTTCCCTCTATTTAGCACACTAAATAAAATTAATCGTTGCCGCTTTACCATTTATTTTAACTGTATGTGTATTGTTTATATGATATGTAAGTTTGATTGGTTTGAAGTGCTTATTTTTAAAAAAAATTTGGTTTTATAGTAAAAAAAAATTACCAAAATTTTTCGACAAATTTCCTTTTTTCAAAATAACTTAAAAAGTATTAGTGATAAGAAAAATCTTAAAGAGTAAAAAAATATAGGTTTTGCCATTATAAATATGCTAGTTTCATTTGGTTTTCCGTAAGACAAAAATTGGTTAAGATATGGCTGTTCAAAATTTGCATACACTCGTGATTAGTGACCCGTTCAAGCTTTTTCAACTATCACCCTTTCAAAAATAAGCACTTTAAACCGGTGAGACTGACAGATCATATAAAAAATAGATTATTAAGTAAATTGTTTGTAAAGCGGTAGCGATTAATTTCATTTGATGAGCTAAAGACTGGGAGATTTTCATGATATTTTTCCAAAAAAAAAGAGTGCCAACTTTATTTTGAGCGTAACTCGCTTATTTTTAATGCTAGAAACTTTTATAAACAATTAAAATAAAGCTTTTTATAAACATTTTAAAAAAGTTTGAATGGGTTTTTTCCGAAAGGTGCTTAATTTTTCGGTGATTTCACCTTGAAATATTCGATTTGGAATTAGACGAATAAGAACGATTTTTTCATGAGCCAACTTTGTTTTTACTCGATTGATAGACTTTACTGATACACCATTTTTTTTTGTTCTTTCTAAGCTACACTTTGCTAAGGATATTTTTTTTTGATCAAATATTTACTTTTTGAGTTATTTGCGAAAAACCGTCTGAAAACGTAGTTTTTTTGTCGAAAAATAAACATTTTCAATCGCAAATAACTCTAAACGTATTAAATTACGTAAAACTCTATAGAACAAAAGTTGCTTAAAATCAGTCAATTTATCCCTTTCCGGTCTTATCTTGAACGTATGTTTTTTCACCCCCGTGAAGGGGTAACTGTCACCCCCAAGTAAAAGCAACCAACGGCACAATTTCAACTTTCAAGTGAAGAGTAAGTAGAACCTAAATCCAAATTTTCATGCAATTCGGAGTTGCCCCTGAAAATTACACGGTATCGCCGTATTTCCTGTTCATTTACTGGGCCATAGTTTAGGACCATGATAATAATTAAAGTTTATTATTGTAGTAGAAGAAACTGCAGTAGAATTAGTGTGCTGTTAATAATAGCTATGATTATTTAGGATAATATAAGTATTTTTTATAAAAGTTGAACAAGGACTGCTTGATGAAATAAATATAAAAAGAGAAGTGAGACAAGGGTGTCGCCTTTACCTTTTAACTTGTATTCGGAAGAAATATTTAAGGAAGCCATAATGGAGACAACCGAAGGTATTATTGTGAATGGAGTAACCGTGAACAACATTAGATATGCCGACGATACCTTAGTGCTTGCTCATTGCGGAGAAGACCTTCAATATTTAATGAACAAAATAAATCAGACCTGTGAGTGAGTATGGATTAAAACTCAACGTTAAGAAAACTAAATACATGATAGTCAGCAAACAAAATTATATACACAAACTGAAAAGTTTCGGATGCAGAATTCACCATTATAATAAAATTAAAAATGGTAAATAGTTATTTAAATCTGAAACTTCTTTCTGGTACATCCTTAATCTGCGACTTTTACAATTTATAAGACCACAGACGACGAATATAGAAAACAAAAAGGACTCCACTATATGCAGTCACATTCCGTTTTCATTCGTCTAGGAAAAGGACAGAAAGAAACTTCCTAGTACTCAAATTTGAGTAAAGATAGAAAAGTAAAAGATGGTTTTGCTTGTTTTCGACTCAGAGGGATGCACAATCGCTGGACAGCTGTTTCTGCCATTGCAGGTTTACTCAACAGCGTTTCCTCTAAGAGGTGTGCACGCTAGCGCTGTTGAGGAAGCCTGCAATGGCAGAAACAGCTGTCCAGCGATTGTGCATCCCTCTGAATCGAAAACAAGCAAAACCATCTTTTACTTTGAATAAAAAAATGTATACCATTTTTATTTTACTTTATAGTATTATTCCTATAGAGTAACTAGGTCCATTTTCCGTTGGAACTTTACCAAGCTGTAGACGGGGGTTGTGAATTGCAACTTTTTTAGAATTCCCTCTTGTCTTCACTGCAGCATCCATCTGGCTTGCAAATTTTAGAAGCCATGGAGGTATTACCAGGGAAATGGACCAATAAGTTTTCAATTTAAAAATCTTTTAGTAATATTTTTAATATTTTTCAATATTATTAATGTTTCTATTAGGTTTAAAACTTACTTTGCCTTTTACTTTTAAAATTATATACAGGATGACGGTATAAAAGTCGGATATGCCACACTGAACAGTGTAGAGCAACTCGTGTATCTCGGCAGTAATATCAAAAAGAGCTAGGGTCCAACCGCAGAAATTAAAAGCCGAATAGAACAAGCCCGAAATGTTTTTGTAAAAATGAGAAACGTACTTTGCAGTCACAATCTTAGTATTGACTTTCGAGTTCGAATGCCATATTGCTATATATTTCTTGTTCTACTAAATGGAGTAGAAGCGTGGGTTATAACTGAGGGTATGCTTAAACGCTTGACAGCCTTTGAGGTGTGGGTATACAGAAGACTACTAAAAATAAGCTGGGTCGACAGAGTTAGAAATGAGGTCCTTAGACGTCGGAACCAAACAACACAATTATTGATCAATATAGAAACACAAGCTGGACCTTGGTCACATTATGACACACCCTGAAAAATATGATCTTTTACATTTGATCAATCAGGGAAGATCCAAGGTAAACGTGGTCCTGGTAGAAGAAGAACATCATGGCTCAAAAATCTAAGGCAATTGTATGGAAAATCGACTACATCGTTATTGATAACTGCTGTCAATAAAGTCACGATAGCGAATATGGTAGCCAACATGATCTCCAACGATCGATAACGGTAATGGAATTAGAGGAAGAAGTATTTCAGAAACATTTTCCACAACAATGTGTTGGTGAAACGTTTATTTTAGAGTAGAGGATCTTTGGTTATTTTATGTTTAGATACATCTTATGTATCCTCTAACACTCTAACCTAATCTCTAAGATGTAGAGCGTAGAGGATCATTTTCTAAAAAGTCGCTGTACAACATTTCAATTTAATTTGTCGTTAAGGTTTTTGCCATATTAAGTCTCACGAATAAAGATAATTTTATAAAACTTTAAGGATTTTCTAATCTACAAAATATTGTGAATGGAAATGTATACATAGTCTATACTGTGAGGCTCTCCCGTATGAAAAATTTTCTAATTCGGATTCTTTGCGGATTCTTGTTGATCAATGTTTTAGTCTAAGAGGCAGCAGTGAAAAATCTCTTTGAATTTACTAAAGCTAGATGTTTCACAGTTGATTACTGTGATTGTGTAGAGAAACATACTGCGGTCGGTCAAGCGAAACGTAGAACAGGGGTTACTGAGAGAGTATCAAAGTTGCTTTCCTACGAAGGTAATTAAATCCATTTACTAAGGCTGAAAATCAGTACACACATTCTAAATTAAATATAAATAAAAGTTATTATAGTCGGTCAGCTGTATGACGGGACAGAGCCGGTCGGTCGGCCCCAGTGAATGTACAGGGTTATTCAGTATATTTTGACCCCCTTGTAAACAGCTTTATTTACAGAATTAGAAAAAAATGTAAAATACAAAAGTTATCCGATTTTTAAATTATGATTTTTTGACATATATATCGTACTAGTGACGTCATCCATTTGGGCGTGATGACGTAATCGACTATTTTTTTAAATGGAGATAGGGGTCGAGTGCTAGCTCATTTGAAAGGTTATTTAATTACCTATTCAGTAATATAATCATTAACATGATTAATTCTACAGGGTGTCCAAAAATTTTTTTTAATTAAATTAATTGTTTAATTAATAATTCAAAAAAATTTTTTGGACACCCTGTATAAGTAATGGTCTAAATGTTTATAGTACTGTATAGAGGATTGAATAACCTTTCAAATAAGCTAGTACACGACCCCTATTCTAATTTAAAAAAATAGTCGATTTCGTCATCACGCCCAGATGGATGACGTCACTAGTACGGTATATATGTCAAAAAATCACAATTAAAAAATCGAATAACTTTTGTATTTTACATTTTTTTTTATTTCTGTAAATAAAGCATTACAAGGGGGTCAAAATAAAGTGAATAACCCTGTACATTCATTGGGGCCGACCGACCGGCTCTGTCCCGTCATACAGCTGACCGACTATAATAACTTTTATTTATATTCAATTTAGAATGTGTGTAGTGATCTTTAGCCTTAGTCAATGGATTTAATTACCTTCGTAGGAAAGCAACTTTGATACCCTCTCAGTAACCCCTGTTCTACGTTTCGCTTGACCGACCGCAGTATGTTTCTCTACACAATCAGAGTAATTAACTGTGAAAAATTTGGCTTTAGTAAATTCAAAGAGATTTTTCAGCGCTGCCTCTCCGTCTATTTCCTTTAAACAAATCAAAAGGGTACCGGGCGAAATTTTTGGGCAGAAATTGTTTAAACAATTTTTTTAAACAAATTCAGAAGATCACCTTTTTTGCACCGCAAAATATATTTTAGTTTTTGTAGGTCATTTTAAAGACAAAAACATTTCTTTTCATTTTTTGCAAAAGTTGATATAGTCTAAGAGCTAGTGAACCCTACGACTAACGGTCGTCCTTTAAGGCTAGAAATTTTTCTAGTGATAATTCATAGCACACCAAGGCTAAATACCATGACCTGGCAGGCCTCAGTGGTGCACGTGTATCTATCAGGTGAATCAAAAAGTGCAAATTTAGGGGGTAAAATAAACTTTCTCCTGTAAGGTTTAAATTTAAGTATGTGTTTGAGTAAGTCATTCAGAAGAAATGTGTATAATGACAGGCGATTCTGAAGAGCATAAGACCTTGCCAGGCGACGGGAAAGATTAGGGGTTTTTCCTAAAATTATTCTTTTTGCATCGATCAAATTTTTTTTAGGTTTTTTGAATCATTCCAAACAGAAAACGTCTTTAGTGATTTTTCTCTTAAGTTAATAGTTTTTATTATATAAGCGATTGAAAATTTTGAAAATTGCGAAATCGGCCTTTTTTAACCCTAAATCGGACATTTATCTAAAAATTTCAATGTTGCCAAGATACGTAGATATTCTTTAAACATTGATTGATGAAATCCCGAAGAGTTTTTTGCAATAAAATGTCGAAAACCCCTTTGTTTTTTTAATTGCTAATCAAGCAGGTGCGACACTGTAGTATAAGTGAGGACGTCTGAGTTTGCATAAATTCATTATCTCGAGAATGGGCAAATTTCAAGAGAAATCCTCAGACAGGTCGATTTTTATTTTTAAATTAGGACTTTTTGGCATATATTTAATACTAGTGACGTCATCCATCTCAGCGTGATGACGTAATCGATGATTTTTTAAATGAAAGTAGGGGTTGTGTGATAGCTCATTTGAAAGGTTATTGAATTTTCTATTCACTAATATAAACATTAACATAATTATTTGGGTGTACAAAAAATTTTTTTTTATTAAATTAACTTTGATTAAATTTGACAAATAGAAGAAAAATTTTTTTTGTACACCCTGTATAAATAATTATGTTAATAGACGAAGTAGTTTTCAATCCTAATAGTAAATTATTAATATTGAAAATATTAAAAATATTACTAAAAGATTTTTAAATTGAAAACTTATTGGTACACTTTCCTGGTGACACCTCCAAGACTTCTACAATTTGCAAGTCAAATGGATGCTGCAGTGAAGACGAGAGGGAAGGAATTCTACACTATGCAATTCACATCCCCCGTCTGCAGCTGGTAAAGTTCCAACGGAAAAATGCACCTAGTTACTCTACGGAGTAATACGACTATAAAATAAAAATGTATACCATTTTTATTCAGTTGCAATGCGAAGGCAAAACAATCTTACTTTTCAATTAGAATACGGAGGGCAGTCCAGTCCCTTGAATCGCGATTTTCGGCTCTTATTGGAGCCTTCATCGGAAGGAACGTAGGCACTGTTCTCTGATGGAGAACAGTGCCTACGTTCCTTCCGATGAAGGCTCCAATAAGAGCCGAAAATCGCGATTCAAGAGACTGGACTGCACTCCGTATTCTAATTGAAAAGTAAGATTGTTTTGCCTTCGCATTGCAACTGAATAAAAATGGTATACATTTTTAAATTATGTTAATGTTTATATTACTGAATACAGAATTAAATAACCCTTCAAATGAGCTATCACACAACCCTTACCCTTATTTAAAAAAATCATCGATTACGTCATCACGCCCAGATGGATGACGTCACTAGTATTATATATATGCCAAAAAGTCCTAATTCAAAAATAAAAATCGACCTGTCTGAGGATTTCTCTTGAAATTTGCCCATTCTCGAGATAATGAATTTAAGCAAACTCAAACGTCTTCACTTATACTACAGTGTCGCACACGCTTGATTAGCAATTAAAAAAACAAAGGGGTTTTCGATATTTTATTGCAAAAAACTCTTCGGGATTTCATCAATCAATGTTTAAAGAATATCTACGTACCTTGACAACATTGAAATTTTTAGATAAATGTCCGATTTAGGGTTAAAAATGGCCGATTTCTAAATTTTCAAAATTTTCAATCGCTCATATAACAAAAACTATTAACTTAAGAGAAAAATCACAAAAGACGTTTTCTGTTTGAAATGATTCAAAAAACCTAAAAAAAATTTGTTCGATGCAAAAAGAATAATTTTAGGAAAAACCCAAAATCTTTCCCTTCGCCTGGCAAGGTCTTATGCTCTTCAGAATCGCCTGTCATTGTACACATTTCTTCTAAATGACTTACTCAAACACATACTTAAATTTAAACCTTACAGGAGAAAGTTTATTTTACCCCCTAAATTTGCACTTTTCGATTCACCTGGTAGATACACGTGCACCACTGAGGCCTGCCCGGTCATGGTTTTTAGCCTTGGTGTGCTATGAATTATCACTAGAAAAATTTCTAGCCTTACAGGACGACCGTTAGTCGGAGGGTTCACTAGCTCTTAGACTAATAGTTGTTGAGTTCTAAGCGACTTAAAATCTGAGAAATACATTTAAATATTTAATTTCAAGGTTCTGAAAAGTAATCGGGGATTATTTCAATTTTGTAGACCATTGTTTTTTTAATTGTTAATTATGCGCGTCCACTTGACTTTTAAGCCGCATTCTGTTATCTTTTGACTGTCGTCAACTTTTGAGAAAAATGACAAGAGACGTTTTTGGTTTAAAATGACCAAAAAAAACCTAAAAATATTTTCCAGAGCAAAAATGGTGATCTACTGAATTTGTTAAAAAAATATATTTAAACAATTTTTAACCAAAAATTAGTCACCCTTGTAATTTGTTTAAAGGGCTATTTTTTCATACGGAGCGGCTTCACAACATGGACTAACAACTTAAAACATTTACTAAAAACGTTCTATGTAAATTTAGTTTTTTCAATTAAGGAATTTATTAATTATGCGATCATTTGTTTATATTTACATTTTTATTGGAGCTGCAGAGTATTTCCACGGGAAATATATCGCCAGTGGCAACCTGTAGAGCAGGGGTGTCAAACTCAATTTTGCAGAGGGCCATATATTAAATTCAGAATGTGTCGGCGGGCCAGATTCAAATAAAAAAAAATGTACTGAATTATTATAACATTTTATTTAATAGTATACTTATAATATACGGTTGTTAAAAATCATATCAAAGTTATAAAAGAGGGTAATTATTTTGAGCTCGAGGATCCAGATACCTGACTTCTCTTGTTTTTGACAAGCTCATTGATGTCAGGTATCATATTCGTTGTATTTATTTTAAGAATTGATTGGAGATGTTCATTTGTAAGTCTTGTGCGATGTTTGTTCTTATTTATTTTCATGACGGAAAACATCTGCTCACATAAATAGGTGCTACCAAACATGCACAGAATGCGTGCTGCATGCTTTTTTAATTCCGGGTAGTTATCCAAACTCTTGAAATATTGTGTATAAAATGTAAGTGCGTTAACCTCTTTAAATTTTTCTTTCAAAATACTGTCCGATTGAAGATCTATCAACTCCATTTGCAAATGAACTGGTGCCTGTGAAGCTTCAAAATTGAATGGATTGTTGAAAATTGGGAATTCCATTTCATTCATTTTGTGGAAGTCTTCAAAACGATTGTTGAATTCCGTGATAAGATTTTGCAGAAGTTGAGAATATTGATCCAATTTTTTTTGATCCACTGTGCCAAATGATTTTAAATGAGGGAAATGATCCAAAGTTTGATTTTTTACCTGATTTTCCCACAGCCTCAACTTTGTTTCAAAGGCTTGAATACATGAGTACATTTGAGTGACAATCAGATTTTTACCCTGTAACTTTACATTCAGATCAGTCAAGTGTTTATTCATATCTACCAAAAAGGCACAATCAACCCACCAGTCATTGTCATAATCAATTGGGTTGCCTTTTTCTAACATGAAAGCTTGAATAGGGTCACGTAATGCAAAAAATCTTTCTAAAACTACTCCTCGACTGAGCCAACGAACTTCGGTGAAATAAGGGACATCAGAAAACTTTTCGTCCAAATCTTGTAAAAACTGCCTGAACTGTCGGTGATTTAGTCCTCTGCTCCTTATAAAATTTACTATTTTAATTATAGGTTGCATGACGTGGTCCATTTTTAAATGTTTGGATGCCAATGATTCCTGGTGAATTATACAGTGAAATCCCACAAAATTTCCTGATGTTTTCTGTTTTAATTTAGTTACAACGCCCGAATGTTGGCCAACCATGGCAGGAGCGCCATCCGTAGTTGTGCTGCTAAGTATATTCCAATCGAGTCCATATTCTGCCATCAAATGCTCCAATGCAGAATAAATATCATTTGCTGTTGTAGTACCTGTCAATGGAACGCACTTTAATAGTTCTTCAGTTATTTCAAAGTTACTGTTAATACCTCGTATAAAAACAGCAAGTTGAGCTGTATCAACAGTATCAGTGCTCTCATCAACAGCCAGTGAAAAGTTTGTAAATTCCTTAATTTTCTCCTTCAGTTGAAGAACCAAATTTTGAGATAAATCATTTATTCTTGAAGCAACAGTGTTTCTTGACAGCGAAATATTTTGAATTATTGACTTTTGAAATGGAAATGAAACATCAGCAACTTTCAACATACAGTCTTTAATAAAATCACCATCAGTGAAAGGTTTTGATCTCTTCGCGATTTCTAATGCAATAATAAAACTTGATTTCAGGGCATCTTCGCTCTCAGTATTAGCTTTAGTAAACATCGATTGTTGACCTTGAAGTTTAGATTTTAAAGATGACAATCTGTCCATTCTTATTTTTTCAGTGTAACAATCGAATTTTGATTTATGATTCGTATCATAGTGTCTCTTCAAGTTAAACTCCTTACAAACAGCAACTGTTTGATTATAAATCAAACACAGTGGTTTACTTTTCCATTCTATGAAAAAATATGCATTTTCCCATTTAGACTGAAAAACTCTACGTTCACTATCAACTTTACGTTTTTGTGACATTATGCCGAAATCGTAACAAATATGGAACTCGACACAATTATGGATATCGCACACGCACGACACAAACAAATGCACAATACCTTCTCAACCACTACTTCGCAACTGACTCACGTGACACGTCGACGCACTTCTTTTATATCGATAAGGAAGGTTCTAGTCTAGACTCGAAGCGCATGGAAGATTCTATTGTTCTCAACAAAAATAATAGGGTGTTTCCGCTAAGAGATGGTGTTACTGTCTATCTCTCTCGCTTGTCTAGGCACGCGCTGCCTTTGAAATGACTTATAAATGTAGTGTAGTGTACGCATTTTAAAACTTCCGTAGAGCAATCGAGTGAAGTCTAAAAGCTCTAAAAAACATGATTCTTCTTTCTGTGACACATTGCGATCGCGGGCCGTATTGGTATGGCCCGGGGGCCGGATGCGGCCCGCGGGCCGTATCTTTGACATGACTGCTGTAGAGATTTACATTTATTATCACAAAAACGACAGTGAAATCCTAGATATCGTTTAATCAAAAAAGACGAAGGTAGGCGTCACTTCCAATTTTTATTACCAAATCGATATCTAACCTAAAAATTTAATTAACAAATAAATCTTCTTCGATTGGACAGCATCCGAATCAATTTTATTACATACAACAACAAATTGATTTGAGAAGCGTGAATTTATTTTATTATAAAAAGTCACCGACACTCGCCAGGCCGGCGCGCCAACCAGCGTAGAGCGATCGAACTATTGAATAACTTAAATTATTTATTACAAAATTTCTTCTTGAGCCAATTTTAATCTGAGCCGGCGGTTAAATAGGCCCGTTATTTGAAGGTATCACAAGAAGTCAATAAAACATGTCGAGATCATCGAATTATACGATATTATCAGCCAATAGTTAGGTGTATAATAAAAGTAACAGCCGATGTTAAGTTAACAGTATTACACTATTAATTAGAAACATTGACCACAAACAAATGAAAGAAAAAAGAGCTAATGGCACAAAAACTATCGAGCTCTAAAATGTATGTTTACTGACTATTAAAAGATAATCAAAAGCTGGTGTATCTATGGGGCGAAAAATTTTTACTAAACAATTACCATTCAATATTTAAAAATGAAAGTGTGATATTTTAAAATGTCAGACAATGATTTAATAATATCTGGAAAAAGGAAGCCCAATCTTTGTATGATAAAATAATCATTCAATGTTGTATAATAAACCAGCAAATTTGTTTAGTAGAAATCAGTGGCGGCTCTTCAGAGGAGGCAAGGGAAGCATAGCCTCCCCATAAATTTTTTACACACGCTACACTGTTTTGTTTATCTTGAATCACGAAAAACAACAAGCAGTCTCACTATTATACAACGTGTAAATTCCATATTATCACTCAATATCCATACGCACGGAGCATTAGCATTAGAACGCATGATTGCGTCTCAGTTTTTATTATTATCATTGTAGGCAGGACCCTGGGTTATCCCGAGATGCATGAACGGAGCCGAGAAGCCGGTTAGCCTCCGTTGCTAATGCTCCGCACAGCGCAGCAGGCGTTTAAGGAGACTCGGTCTCCTAAGAGTGGCATCTACGGTGTCATCACACGCTGCCCGGAGATTTACCAACGGAGGCTAACTATAGAGCTTCTCGGCTCCGTTGCGTGCATCTCGGGATAACGAATTTTAGGGTCCTGACTAAAAATAATGAAAAAACTAAAAGTGCGAATTTTATTATGAAATTTGGTATGTGGGGTAAGAATAATATTTGGAATAACTTGTTCAAATAACTTTTCCGATATCTGTAACGCAAAGCAAAATTTCTTGAGATATTTTGAGGTGGAATTAGAATTGAGATGGAATTTGAGTACACTTAAAAATATGGAATTGTTAACAAGTAAACGACACAAACTTTGGTATTAAACTTTTACAATAATTAGACTAACTATTTTTTTAAAATGATATGATATTATGAAACTATGAATTATGATGGTATTTTGAAATGTAAATAAAAAAAGGTCAAAAAAATGGGGCCTTAAATTACATTTTTTTGCCCCTCTTTTTGCTAGTTCAGTCTAGATATTTTACAGTTAGGTATAGCCTAACCTATTGTAAAAATCACGAGCCACCACTAGTAGAAATATGTCGGAAAGGTACATCTTCCAATTCTACCCCCTTATTATATTAAATACTTTTCAATGAAAGTGAGACGAAACAGACTTTTGTTGTGGTAGGGTAGGAGAGCCAAAGCGGAGATTTTTGCAGTTACTACAGCGCGTCAGATTATCATATGGGGAGAAACCTGGTACCCTGCAGATGTACCTCTACCATATATTGGCTCTTAACACAGGGAAGTTCGTTAAGGGGGCCCGAAATAAAAATCTATGCTTAAAAATACTCGAAATTGTCAGATTAAGATAAGGTAAGTTAAGTACATGCAAAAGAGAGTACATATATTTAAAAAATCTGAAGATTTGAGCGGGGCATACGGAAATGGGTGAGTCGCAAAGTTTCACAAGAAAAAAGCGAATATTTCGGGAAATGAACGTCAGATCGAAAAAAATAAAAGATACGTGTTCAATATTTTTTAAAAATCTATCGAATAGTACCAAAACATGACCCCCACGGAGAGTTGAGGGGGTAAATTTATAATTTTAAATACAAACACCGCGATATTTCGCAAAATAAACATCAGATCGAAAAACTGCAAAATACACTTTCAAAATGTTTTTAAAAAATCTATCGAATGGTACCAAACACGACCCCCACGAAGGTGGGGTGGGGGTTACTTTAAAATCTTAAATGGGACCCCCAAATTTTTATTGCAGATTTTGATTCTTTACGTAAAAATAGGCAACTTTTATTCGGGACATTTTTTCGAATTATGGATAGATGGCGCTATAATCGGAAAAAAGAATTGTTGGAAATGGAAAATTAAATTAAAAAATGAAAAGTCCTCACTAAAATGGAAAATTTTTCTTAACTTTTTTTTGGTTTTAGGACCTAATAATCACAACACAATAGGTCCCCATAACGCTCGAGTGACTGCAAATTTAGCATATTTTGCTCCCCTACCATTGGGTCTTGTAAAAGGTAAATGTTCAAAACATCTAATTCTTCTAGCCAGCCTAAATAACATACAGACTATTATACTAGACCACGGGAAAACTGCGAGCATAAAGTACGGCCTAGACCTTAATAGTAGGAAAACCAAATTCATGGTTATCAACCATGCAAATCCCGGGACGCTAATGGCAGCGAATGAAGAGATCGAGAGGGCCCACAGATTCAGTTACCTCGGGAATACCTGTAACACACAATGGGACCACGCTGAAGAGATTAGACCCAGAATCTAAAATTCACATTAACCAAGATGAGATCCCTAGTGTGCTTCATTGACCTGAGAGTTCGATGCAGATAGTGAGGTGACTTTTCTCACTGCGTGAGAAATGTTTCAGTTTGAAAGTATGTAAGTAGTGAGAGAAGTGGCACATTTTATAGCATCCATAGAAAACAAAATTAGTTAAACGCCAACCTTCAAGAAATAGCTTTAAACTCCTCGGGATGCATGTATTCTAGCATTATGATACACGATAAAAAAAATTGGCCAATATAAATTCAGCCTCCTGGCTCCGCAGTAGCATTTTTCATTATTCAATACCAGCAGGTCTGTGCATACAGATATGCATCCCCAAACCATAAGGCAGAAAAATAAAATGGTATTCGTTATGTTACATTGTGCACGTCATTTATTTGGCCTCCTAAAAACACAAACTAGTCTCATATGTTCCCAGACTTACATGTTTATAGAACTGGCTCGGTTTCTTCCCAATTCACATGCTCCCTGCCAAAATCTAACCGTTTTCTTCGAATATCTCTGGTTATGGCAGGAACGCGAAAATTAAAATTTTCTTTTAGAAAACGTTGTCGATATGTTTAGAGTCTTATTTGGATGCAGCATGTGGTTTGATGCTAAGGGTTGCAACTGTTAAGTTGTTACAAATCGTTTCCAGGTGACCAGGGCTCTTGACACGGTTTCAGTATTACTCACCTCTTCCGGTATTTTCACCAGTTACCTTGTATCATTCAACCATTCGCGATACTGACGTATGGGCCACTTTAAATATTTCACCTATTCGGCGATAACTCCAACCTTTTTAGTATGATTAAATGGCTTGAGCACATTTCTCAGGTTCGATTTCTGGATTCTCGTTGCAGCTTAACAGTTTAAACAAAAGAACTCCGAAATGCGTAGAAGTTAAACCTTAAACTTAATTAAAAGTTGATTTACAATTAAAAGAATTGACAAAAAAATTACTGATAAAGATAAACAGTAAAAAAATGCTAATTGAATATTTTACAGGAGTTTTAACATAAACTCTTTTTAAGATAAGAATGAAATGACGTCACACAGTGCTCAGGTGCGTCGCTGTTAAACTATTTTCCATTTCCAATATTCTTCTCAAACACACATAACATACTATTTCGTTTTCTTCTTTTAACAACAATTATCTGGGAACAACTTACTAAAGCTGTAGGATCTTACTAAAGGTTTATTAGTCTTCAAAAGAACTTTTTTAGTTTAATTTGCAGCAAAGAAATGACAATAGTAATTTAACAAGTTCCGAAAGTGATATTTTACGAGACTCGCAGGATTCCAGGACTCGCCTACGGCTCGCTCTGGAAACTTCCTACTCTTCTCGTAAAATATCACTTTCGGATCGTGTTACGTACAATATTTTATCGCCAACCGTCACCAAAGTCATTAATTATTGTACTCATTTGACGCCATTTCCGGCAGTAAAGTAACACTTTATTGTACTGAAAGAAGAATTTTTCTTTACCTGCCGCGATTAATCAAAATAAACTGAGATTGAATGTAAGTGGTCGATGGCAGTAATCGATTATTTATTTCAGTGAACTTAAAATGTATTTACTTTAATTATTAAAAAATATTGTACAAAATTTACGTTATTATTAATTAAATTTATGTCAGAAAGTGAACTTCTGTAGTATCTTGCAATTTATATTCATAAAACATAAATAAAAACTTTACAGATTTACTAATTAGGTACTTATTCAATATTGGTAACAACTATCGATTAAACATCGAAATCGGCCATCATGCAAAAGCTTTCTGTCATCGTCATTACTGTCATTCGAAATTTTTATTTCGTATAAAATTAATAAAATTCTTAAATCTTTTAAGTTTTGTATTAATGCAAATACAAATTGTATATTATGAAATGGTGTTTTGTTAATTCGATTACATATGTATGTGGGACAGTGACAGATATTAATGATAATTTGTTAGCAAATATAGATATTTATTTAGATTTTCTACTATTCATCAAGGGAAAAGCAACTGCGCTTCGGGAGGCTACACTTCATAAACATAACGTAACTATTAACGGTATTTTTAATTTTTGCTATTTTATTTTAAGTGTTAAAATTGGTTTAATATTTAAATAAAAATACGATTAACTGTTTAAAATATATTTATTTCGTTGAAATCATAATAATAGAAGTATAACGTCTTACGTGCGTACCAAGTACACACACTCTTTTTTTATTAGGATGTAATTAAGTAAGTGTTAATGTTTTTTTTATGATTGGCGATAAAATTTTGTATGCACCACGTCAATAAAGACTCTTTATCGAACTCGTCTGTTATTCGCCTCGCTCACTAGGCTCGCTCGGCTCATAATATCAGACTCGTTCGATAAAGAGTCACTTTACTGACTTGGTACATAAATAACTATTTTCTGCAGCCGTTTTGTATGTTAAAAAGAATAAACTTTACTTATGAACTTTTAAAGTTACTCTCGTGAATTCAACATTAGAAAAATCTACTTATGAATATTAATAGCACAATTATTATAACAATTATTTACATTGATATTTAGTTTCCCTAATCTCATCTGCAATCATTTCGGCTTCACTTTCACTGCTAATTTCCATTTCTTGGAATTGAAAAACGAAAAACTGAGCGAAAACACACACGAATCTTAAATGACAAGCGTTGTCACAATAAAATACAAAGTTGATGTTATTGTCAAAGCCGTTACCTAGCTACCCAAAATCGTCCCGAAAGTAAAAAAAGCATACAGAAAGTGAAAAAATTAGTCTCGAAAGTACCTACTTTCGGTACGTGTGGTGTAAAATATTACTTTAGATTTAATAAATCATACCGAAAGTTTTATTTTCGGGACGGCTGCAGAAACCTAACACAACCTAACCTCCAATTCACACAAACACAATTAACAAAAAGCCGCGAGAAATGCACGGGCAATACTGCAATATTTTGCCAACTGCTAATTCACTAAAAGTCACTAGACCTGGATCCCGCGTAGCCAAAAAAGTTAATTAATAGCAAGCTGAAAATTTATTAAGCTTAACGGTGTCTATTCGGACAAACTTTGATGTATGGGAACATTGGAACAGGGGAAGTTTTAATTGTGGAACAGGATAAAAATTTGGAACGTCAGACTACGAAAACGTTTACCGAATTAATGAAAGGGTAACAAATCAATTGGATGTTCTGTCCGACAAAATACATGGGACGTTTTCGTAATCTGACGTTCCAAATTTTTAAACTGTTCCACAATTAAAACTTCCCCTGTTGCAGTGTTCCCGTACATCAAAGTTTGTCCGACTAGACACCGTTAAGCTATTAACAAATTTTCAACTTGCTATTAATCAACTTTTTTGGTACGCGGGATCCAGGCCTACTAGTTATATCAGAATCTATGCACAGTGAGTTTGCTGTATGGTTGGACATCTAAAATTTACTAGAATAAAGTAATTTTATTCTTATCATAAAAAAGTATAGTAAAATATTATAAAAATATCAATTAGAGCGTTAATATCTTAGAACCATATTAGGATATTTTAATCTTTGATGCATAGTTTTTTGATATTGTCCTTTTCATGAGCATTTTTCAGTGTGTAACAAATAATAGGAAAAAGGGTAAGTCCGTGATAATACACATTCATGACATTTATTCTAACATGACACTTTAGTTAAATCTGACAGTTGTCACATTTTATTTTCAATTTGGAATAAAAACAAATCAAATGTGTTTCTTGCATTTATTATTTTATTATGGCGCCATCTATCGACAACTACAATATCCACCGAACTAGAATAATTACCAAAGTAATCACCGACGTGCCATTTTTTCTGTCACATACAATTTAATGCGTTAGAAAGAAATCGAAAAACTGTGACGCACTGAAAGATGATCATGAGAAAAAGAATATCTGGTTTTAGGCTATCTGCAGCAAATTTTCATACTTCACCACGGATATTTCTATATTTCAACTCCAAATATTTCTAAACTTTTTAGACATAATCAGTAGTTTAGGTGTAATATAAAATACTTTCATCATCTGCCGTCTTATCAGTTCTCTGCTCAAGTACTGGCCCAATTCCAATGTAAGTGTTATTGTAATGGAATAACGGTCCGAAAAAATTCAAAAGATTATTGTGCCTTATTTGGAACACGAAAAATATTTTGGTCCTTTGTATAGATCTGGAGAAGGCAAACATATCGTGCATGGTATAAAATGCAAAAGAGACTAACTGTAGTACTATATATGTATTTAAAATGGTACCGACTTCCTGAAGAACAGAACAAAAAGTAAATCATTATAAAGTGTAAAAAGCGGGCGTATCTAAACTCTTTCCGAAATTTAAAGGTCAACAAAACAATAACTTAAATTTTTAAATTAAATTCTCAGATTGGCAATGGAACAAAAAATATATGATTACGTATAAAATATCCATGAAATTATCATGAATGTGTCGATATCTCGTAACATATGCCCAAAAGGAAGATAGTCAAAATTTAAATTATTCTAGAACTATTGGGGAATTTGGCTTTTGTAATTACTACAAAGTAAAAATTACCCATAAAATTACTTTGGAACTATCTATTTGCTATTTTGGGTTCAGACATAAACAATTTCAAAACATGAGACAAATAAACTGGTTTTAATTTTATAATAATTTTAATTAATTCCCCCTTTATTAAAAATTAATAAATGAAAATATAATCCACAAGGAAAGAACTATTTTCCTGTAGTTGGCTGTATACCATTAATCACAGAAAATATAAATACATATACCCAAACTTATATGGAATCATCTGATATTTCTTACTATTTCGTGCGAATTTAAAAAAACAAACACACGAAGTTAAACAATATTAATTTTAAAGCAATTTAATAACAAATACATAACAATTAAATAAAACAATAAAGTATTTAACAAACAAATTGAAAGTAGTTGTTTTAAAGTCAATAGCATACAAAATTTCAATGTAAAACGAATAATGTTTAAATTGTTTTTATTATTTTTTTTGTATTTTGTGGTAGTCAGTGTTATCACCTCTAGTCCTTATGCAGGCTTCAGTTTGCGTGGGCACGCTCCTAATCAAATTATCAACATTTTGTTGTGGTAGGTTGCTCCATCCTTTAAGAGCAGATTGTACTAGCCGTGCGGTGTTTTGTGGATTATCTCGGCGAGCTCTAATTTTTCTTTTAAGCATATCCCACAAATACTCTATAGGATTAAGCTCGGGTGAGCAAGCAGGCCACTCCAAACAAGGGATACCTTCTGCTTCAATGATGCCTGTAGTCACTCTAATGGTATGTAGAGGTCGATTATCATGCAATAAAATAAAATTTTCTCCTGTTGCACCTCTTTAGAGCCTGACTACAGGTTATCAACATACCTGTGAGCAGTTAAAGTTGATTGGATAAAATTAAAGGAGTTTTTTACGAATCACAATTCCTCTCCAGAACATTACACTTCCCCTTGTATATTTGTGAACAGATCTGACAGTTTTCATTCTTGCTTGTCTTCCTCGACCTCTAAGTACACGATTTCATGGGTCATCTGATTTTACACAAATCCTGACATTTTTTGAAAATAGCACATTTTGTCAATTCCCAATGTTCCAGTTTTCTTCCAATGGTGAAGACACCAATTTAGGCGATCAATCTTGTGCTGCCTGGATAACTCGGGAACCCACAACTGTCTCCTGCTGTATACTTCTTGGTACGAACTCTTCTTCTTATCGTTATAACGGAAACAGTTACACCTGTAGCTTCCAAAAGCTGACTTTGGAACTACAGGTGAGAAATGGTTGGGTGTCTTCCAGCTGATTGGACAATTAAACGATCTTGGAGAGTCGTTATTAGCTGTTACCTAGCATAGGTTTTGGACAGAACGCCCTGTATTACGCCTAGCTCTACAGCTATGTCCCTCTTAGAACATTATTTTCTCCACAAGACCCATAATCATTCCTCGGTGTAAGTTCTATAACCCCACATCAGGCATATTTTCCTTTTTGGACGCAAAAGTTAGTTTATTTATTTTCGTTCAATTTGCAACTCAAGCAAATAACCTATACCGTACCGAGATGTACTATCCGATTGTCTTATATATTTGTTTATTTTCAATAAAAACCTTTATTCTTCGCAACAATAAAACGTTTTTTCAAAAGAAATAAATATTACTTTGAAATACATGGTGATTCCATATAAGTTTGGGTGTGTGTATATAACACCGGTTTATAGCATCCTGTTCCTTCGAGTTCCTATTTTCCAGCAGCGTCGATCTGTCCAATCTCTTGGTCGTAGATATCTCTCAGTCAGACATTGCTTTTTGAATTCCACTTATCCCGGTCTTTTCGGTCTGCCGCTTTTCCTTCTTTCCTGGTATGCCATTCCATTATCAGCTTTGGAAGTCAATGTTCCTCCATTCTTTGTACATGGCAATACTAACAAAGTTGTTTTCCTGGATTTCATCAGTTATGTTTGTTTTCCTACTCATAATATCTCGTACTCGTTCATTTGTTACGTGTGAGACTCTGGAGATGCAGGCCGATCTTCGCCAGAAGTCCATTTCCACTGCGAGCAACTTCTGTTCTGTTCGCTTATTTAGTTCCCAGGTAACCACAAAAAACTTTATTGAAAATTCTTTATAAAAGATATATACCTTTCATTCACAGAAAGTTTTCGATATAAAAATATCATCATCAGTGCTAGTACCTAAAGGTAAGTATAGCCATTTTTTGCACTTAATTTTACTGTTCTTACAGCGCTGCAAATTGTCGCTTGTCTGGCCGTAGCCTTACTAGTACATAGTCATACACATTACAACTCAATGCTTAGCTAAATTATACTATCAAATTATGTGGCGTGGCCCATTCTTCTCTACTAGATGCAAATTTCTTTGAATGTCTTTCATGAGATCTTGAGCGGAATTCAGATTAATTTCTCTTAGCTGTTCGTAAATTCAGAAGAGCTGTGGGAAACGACTGCCGAAATAATAACCAAGACAGCTGACAACATCTTTGGAAGGAGTAGGCAAAAGAGGGCAAAAACATGGTATGACGAGAAATGTCGGAGACAGCTGGAAAAAAGACAAAGAGTATGGAAGACATGGATACAACTACAAACAGACAAAAGTAACAAGGAATACGACGACTTCCGAAAAGAAACAAGAAAAATGATACGCACAAAGAAAAGAAACTATGAACAACAAAAATATGAAGGTATGGAGAGAGACCGACCCAAACCAGGCTCCAGAGAATTCTATAAAGCAATTTCCACTGAGAAAAGAGGACATAGAACCAATTCTATCCATACACTGAGAGACAATCAAGGCCATATGATAATCGACGATCAAGAACTAACAGAAGAATGGAAAGGGTATTTCAGGGACCTTCTAAACATCATAGAGGAAGAACAGCACAAAGAAGAGATCTATATCACAGCGAACATGCCCGTCGAAAATCCCCTCTTTTTAGGAAACCCAAAATGCCTTAAACAAGCTGAAAAATCACAAAGCGCCGGGTACGGACGAGATACCAGCAGAATTTCTGAAATATGGTGGAGACGCACTACATCGCCAAATCCACCAGTTAATAACACAAATATGGTTAGAAGAAAGGATACCAGCAAGATAGAAGAAAAACATCGTAGTGCCCATCCACAAAAAAGGGGATGAAACAAAAACGGCGAATTATAGAGGAATTTCACTCCTATCCTAAACACGGCATATAAACACATAAAATCCTTTATAAAAGGTATATTTGTTAAAATCCCTATACAGGGCTACATCAAAGACAGAACTAGTTTTCAATCGGTTGACCGATCATCATCAACCGGGGTCAACCGATTGAAAACTAGTTCTGTCTTTGATGTAGCCCTGTATAGGGATTTTAACAAATATACCTTTTATAAAGGATTTTATGTTTTTGTAATGGTATACAGCCAACTACAGGAAATTTTTCCTCGTGGATTTGATTAACGGCATATAAAATCCTCTCAAATATCATTCTTAGTAGACTAACCCCGGTAAACCGGCCAATTGCTCAAATGCGATTGCTCGAAATCAATTGCTCGAAAACGCATTGGTCGACATGAAAATTGCTCCAAATACAAATTGCTCGAATAAAAAAATTATATTTTTTCATAATAATACAAAATATAGACATAAGAAACATATTTTAAATAGGACAAATTATGTGATTAATTATTAATTTATGCTGAAAAAATATTTATTACAAATCTAAAATATTTTTGAACTTTGCCACGTATTAGTATTTGGGAAAGATTAACTTTAATTTTATCGAATATTAGCATCGCGGATTCCAAAATGCAAATAAGTGTTGATACGTTATTGCGTTTAATAAACAATTATGAACAAGTAAAAATAATATTTATGTGATTATGTCCATGGAATATTACATAATTTTTCATATTAAAAGTATCTTTTTTATGTATATTTAGGTATATATTTTGCATTATTGTGAATAAATACTTGGAAAAATATATAATTTTCTACTTTATTCGAGCAATTCGTATTTCGAGCAATTTCATTCGAGTGATTGACCTAGAATAACTAACCCCTTATTGAAAATGTCCTAGTAGAATATCAAGCCGGTTTTAGGGCAAACAGATCCACAACATATCAACTATTCACGCTGAGACAGCTTCTAGAAAAGGGATGGGAGTATAAAAGACTCATACACAATCTCTTTATAGACTTTCGACAGGAATATGATAGCGTAGAAAGAAGCCAAGTATGGAATGCCATGGCGGAGTTCTCAATACCAAAGAAACTCATTCGGATGACTGAAGTCTGTATGGAGGGTGGTATATCAAAAGTACGTCTAATAATAAACTGGGTGATGTATTATCTCCACTACTTTTTAACCTTATATTAGAGAAAGCCACGAGGTCGGCCGAAATAAAAACAGAACTGCTATCGGTTCGAGGTCCCAAATTATTACTAGAATACGCAGATGACATTGATCTCGTTGGAGACTCCATCCTATCCACAAAAGCCATTTCAACAAGGTGGAAGGAGCAACAACCGAAGCAGGGCTGAGGATTAATGAAGAGAAGACGAAATATATGTGTATAAACAGAACGACACGAAGAGACAGAATAGGACAAAATGTGACGGTCAACACCTTCAATTTGCAAACAGTTCAACGTTTTAAGTATCTAGAGGCCATAATCACAGCTGACAACGATGTAACTGAAGAAATGAAAGACAGAATATAATCAGCAAATCGCTGTCTATTCGCACTGGATAAGCTTATAAAATCAAAAAATCTTACAAGAAGTTCCAAGATCAAAATCTATAAATCCATCGTCAGACCTGTACTAACATATGCTATATACTTACCTGAACCTCACCACGACATTAACACAGACCAGTATAGGATCTGAACCAACATCGAATTAAAAGCATTCTACAATGACACCGATATTGCCCAAGAAATTAAATCACAGCGACTAAGATGGGCAGGCCACGTGCACAGACTTCATAACGAGGGATTTGTAAGACTGGTATGGGAGGAGATTCCTACAGGCAAAATACCAGTCGAACGTCCAAGAATGCGATGGAGAGATAACATCCAAGCAGATCTTCGAAAAATGAACATTCCATTTGACCCTAGGTTGATGGAAGACCGAACAAATTGGAAGAAAGTTGTACAGTCAGCCAGGGGAGCGTTCAAGTATTACGTAACGCGATTTTTGAAGATTTTTAACCCCCCCGCACGTAACGCACTCTTATGGGAGTTTAACTATTGCGTAACGAAATTTTTGAAGATTTTTGACCCCCCCCAACCTGCGTTACGTAATACTTGAACGGTCCCCAGGACACATCCAGGGTTGTAGTGTTACGTGATCATGATGTTGTTCGTAAATTCGCCGTCTTAATTGTTCTTCATCTTGGGCGTCTCACTCTTCATGATAAACTTTCCTAGACAGTAAAGCCCAGAAATGCTCTATTGGGTAAGCCTGAGGCAAGTTTGGAGGATTATCGTTTTTGGGAACAAAGGGTATTTAGTGTTGTAGAAGCCATTTTTGAGTATCTCTTGAGTAATAGTAGGTCTGAAGCAATTGCACTTGAGAGTATTTGAGGCACCCACCTCTCTTTCGATATTTCAGACAATTCCTCCTCAATTCCAACGAAATCGTACTCTTAGAAGATCTGTGTTGACAAGCCAATTTTCTAGTTTCCATCTCAAGTTGGTTTTCTGCTCCTCTCACCGATCTCTCTGACTTCTGTGCCAGTGGGGGCTCGTGATATTTACAATAGGGGAGGCTACACCTAAATATAAAATATCTAGACAAATGTGCACTAGCAAAAAATGCGCCAAAAAATGTAATGTAAGGCCCCATTTTTTGACCATTTTTTATTTACATTTCATAATATCATCATAATTCATAATTTCATAATATCTCATTTTAAAAATAATTAGTCTAATTGTAAAAGGTTAATAAAAAAGTTTTATGTCCTTTATTTGTTAACAATTCCATCTTCGTAAGTAGATATGCATATCAAAATAAATACAGATTTGAAGTTTTGCCTTGGTATGGTACCCATCAGTTAGACCTGTATAAGCTGTACCATACAGGTTGAAGATTCACATTTTTTAAAATACTCAACTGAATTTTTTTAATTCTAAACGCGGCCTACTGCGAATCAAAAACCATGATAAATTACCGATATTTTGCTTTGCGTTAGAAATATCGGAAAAAGTTATTTGAACAAGTTGTTCCAAATATTATTCTAACCCCAAATACCAAATTTTATAACAAAATTCGCACTTTCAGTTTTTTCATTATTTTTAGTCAGGACCCTAAAATTCGTTGTCGCGAGATTCACGCAACGGCAACGGAGCCGAGAAGCTAGTTATCCTCCGTTGGTAAATCTCCGGGCAGCGTGTGATGGCACCGTAGATGCCACTGTTAGCAGACCGGGTCTCCTTAAACACCTGCTGCGCTGCGCGGAGCATTAGCAACGGAGGCTGGCCGGCTTCTCGGCTCAGTTCATGCATCTCGTAATAACCCAGGGTCCTGCCTACAATAATAATAAAAAAACTGAGACGCAATCATGCGTTCTAATGCTAATGCTCCGTGCGTATGGATATTTAGTGATAATATGGAATTTACACGTTGTATAATAGTGAGAGTGCTTGTTGTTTTTAGCGATTCAAGATAAACAAAACAGTGTAGCGTGTGTAAAACATTTATGGGGAGGCTAAGCTTCCCTTGCCTCCTCTGACGAGCCGCCAATGTTCTGTGAAGTAAATGCGCGTGGACTTCCACATTTTGGTAGATGCAGCCATGGTATTCCCTGCTCGCACTCCGTCATTGTTGTATAAATGGTTCTGCGTGAATTGTTTTCATTCTGAAATATTTGACAGATTTCAGCTTTGAGTACTAGTCCTGTCGCCAGGGGGGGGGGGTACAACGGCCTCCTTTACTCAGATGAACTTAGGGCGCGTTCAAGTATTACGTAACGCGATTTTTGAAGATTTTTGACTTCCTCCTCCCCCCTACTTAACGCACTGTAATGGGCGTTACACTATTGCGTAACGCAATTTTTGAAGATTTTTGAGCCTCCCAATCTGTGTTACGTAATACTTGAACGCTCCCTTACCCAAGTTTTTTTTAAGTATTTTGATCCGTAGAATACGAATTTTTTGGGTAACAGTTGATCCGGATGTCGATAAGATTGTTATAAACAAAGAACTTGAGGAATTACATAACAGCAATTTCTCGCAAAACAAAACATGTTTTTGTATTTTTTGGGCTATTCTAAGCAAAAAATGTTTCTACAAGTTTTTTCGTAGGATGCATAGTTTGAGAGTAGAAAAATTGCAATTTTTGAACCCGAAAACTTTTGATTTAATAAAAAAATAGAAATTCTGCTTAGCGTATTTAAAAGTTTAAGTCAAAATATATCGGTTTTGATTATTTGCATTGCTAAAAATTTATTTTTTTATTGTTAAACAAAGCTATAAACACATAGTGTTTCCCGTGCCTAATACATGAGTTTTAACGCATGCTACGTAGATATTGCCTCTCTTGCACTTGTACCTACTCTACCTACTCGTTCGATTTTAAATGAGAAATCATTGAAAACATCACTCGCGCACTAGGTGTTTATAGCTTTGTTTAACAATAAAAAAATAAATTTTTAGCAGTGTAAATAATCAAAACCGATATAATTTCTCTTGAAGTTTCAAATGCGGTAAGCAGAATTGCTATTTTATTTTTTAATCAAAAGTTATTCGGGTTCAAAAATTGCAATTTTTCGATTTTTTGAAAATTCAACCGAAATCTACCGTTTATCTCGAAAACTATGCATCCTACGAAAAAACTTGCCAGAACATTTTTTGCTTAGAATGACCCAAAAAATACAAAAAAATGTTTTGTTTTGCGAGAAATCGCTGTTATGTAATTCCTCAAGTTCTTTGTCTATAACAATCTTATCGACATCCGGATCAACTGTTACCCAAAAAATTCGTATTCTACGCGTCAAAATGCATGAAAAAAACTTGGGCCATCTGAATAAAGAAGGCCGTTGTACCCCCCTGGCGACAGGACTATACCGGCCTAATCTACTTGTAGATACTTTTTCTTATTTTATAATTATTGATACCACATTTTAAAGCGACAACTTCAAAATTAATCATTGACAGTAGACAATGTGAAAAAGCTTTTGTTTCCAAATGCAACTTGATATTCTTTTGTTTTTGTTAAAATTAAAGCCAATGAATTTTGTGCCAAAAATTTTAGGACACGTTGTTGTGCATAATATTGAATTTTATCACTTGTAATAAGGCCAAAACTAATTCAAAGGAAAAAGCAACACTAAAAACATTAAAAAGAAACAGCTTTTTTCGTTGTTCACATTTTAAAAAGTGTTTTAAACAATATGTCATACCTGTCATGTCAAACTAGATTTCTCTTGATAACTGATATTCCCACAATGTGGTCATTGTCTGAGTTAATCAATAAGTATATGGAGTGTTATGATTTTAGGAGAATTGTAATATTGCTTTTGTATTATCGGGTTAATCCACAATTGATTGAAATGAGAATTACATTTCATATTTGCTTTGATGTAGCTTTCATGTTTGGCGAAAATTTAAATGGAAGTAGCGTTGCGTAATAAAGGGTCGATCAGTTTTTAAAGTCTGGACCATCATTACCAAACATTATGGCGGTGACCTAGTTTCGAATATACCTGGACGTTAAGTTAAGTATTTGAATAGTCCATGTGGTGAGACCGCTCCCGTCTGAAAAAATTTCTGATTCGGTTTCTTTGTGGATTCCTATTCAAAAATGTCCCCTTTAAACAAATCTGAAGGGTGCCGGGCGGAATTTTTGGGTAGAAATTAATATACAGTATGTCCCTGTAAGTTGTATCCATATGGAAAACTTTTTTATTATTAATTTTACGAAAAAAAGTTACTCTTCATATAAAGTTCTGCATGGTCCAAAACCCAAGACTCATCCATCAGATATCAAACTTTATGAATGTTATACGCGGTATGTCAAAAAGTTTGAATTTCACTCAAGAGTAAAGTAACTTTATTTTTCACAATATTGAAAATGGCTATTATGAAAAGTTGTTTGGAATTAATAGTATATTATTCAACGAGCATGTAATGATGGCTATTACTCACGATGATGAAGTTTGCGACACGAGCCGTAGGCGAGTGTCGTAATTCATCAGAGTGAGTAATAGCCATTACATGCGAGTAGAATACTATACTTTTTCTACGACCTTTTTTTTATTTTAATTAGTAAAAAAATATAATTATCAACTACTCGAGATTTAAATTATAATAATTTACAAGAATACCTAAATGCTATTGACCCCTAGCACGTGACTGAATAATTGGTTGCCTACTATTAGCAAATTATTATTTATTATAAAAATACAACTAGAAATAGTCAATATAAGTTCTATTCGTTTCCGAAAAATTATAAGCTGAAATTTGTACCTACTGTCAATTAATCTAATAAATAGGAAATATCTGTTGTCGGTGGACGTATTTCAATAGTTATAATGTATATTTACATTTAACTATATATAATAATATAACTCTACATAATATGTTATCCACAGAGAACGGTAGTTCTCACCAGTGGCGCACAACACCCCTACATGCGACACTATATATACACGAAATTTTCGATTTTCTAAACCTGACTGAATTGAAAATTGGGCCAAATCCCATCTTAAAGTTTAGGAAAAGACTCGTCCATCCATATGTTACTTCTCCCTTTTGGTCCAAGGGTGTGGATTTTACGGCCCTTCCCATTTAAAGCCTGTTTTTCGTTCTCGTCCCCAAAACTCCCAAAAATTTCAAAAATTTAAGCCCGACCTTTACGGCTTCTGATAGCACAGATCATTACCTTTCCAACGCATGTTTAATTTTAAAAATCGGTTATACCATTCAAAAGTTATCGAGCTCAGAAATATGACTCAATTTTTATTTAAAAAATGGAAAATGTTTGTGGATATGTATGTATGTATGTGTGTTTGAAAGTTAAACCGATTTAAATTTTTTTTTCTGTGTTTCAAGAGGGTGCGAGGGCCGATTCAGAACCGGTCTAATTTTTGACTTCTGACTACCCGTAAGTCAGATAGAGGGCTAGGTAGATACAAAATAGCATATTTTTTGGGCGTATATATCTTAGGTTCAAGGAAAGACAGGAAAACCGCAAATAGACCAAACCAACAGGGTTGAGTTAAGCTTTCAACTGGCGCTTAAGCGATCACGCTGAGACATACATACTGCTCACCATAGCAAAATACTGAAAAATTAAACTTTGAAAATTTTGGTTTTTTGACAATTACTCAAAATTTCAACCTACGAATTGCGCCAATAACTGAGCGTTTGTAGAAGGACTCAGGACGCGTCTAACGGTGTATAACTTATATCTGGGAAAATTCGAATTTTTAAGTTATAGGCTTCATAAGTATGATCAAATCTATTTCTTATGGGAAAAACGGTTTTTCAAGCTCAATAATTCCTGTAATACGTTCAGTTAACATACTCTATCTTAGATACATCCAAGGGCGCCCATATAAAAATTTTTAGGGGGGGCCAAACGTGAAGATGTTGCACATTACATTTTGTATATTTCGGATGACAATATATACAGTAGACTCTCTCTATAACGAAGACGGGTATAACGAGGTTTCGCTTATAACGGGGTACATTAGGTGTCCCATGAAATTCTTATTGAACTATAACGCTCTATAACGAGGCATATTTGCTTACAACGAGGAAAATTGAAATCGAAGAATACGTGTCTTTACCTGTTTTTAGCGTTGTAATGGTCATAAATAAATAAATCCCCCAACTGCCTGTACATAGAAATGCCCAACATCTGTCTTATTATCGAGGCCAGTGCTGTAATAAACTCGGCCAACTCTAATAAACTTCTATCTGTTTATCGACCGATATTGAATATTATAGGAAATTTACAATTTATGACGGCGAAGTCTCATTGTTCACTGTTCAGGTTGACCATCGACATCTAATAAACTACGTAAGAGGCATCAAAACATTTCATTATTATTGTTGTTTGATATAACGAAATCCGCTTATAACGAGATAATTAGTCCACCATTTCAGTTCTCGTTATAGAGGGAGTCTACTGTAGTTTAAACCACCTAAAAAACCTAGTTTGAACCCTGTTGTGAGAAATTATTCATACATTTAAATACTAGACCAAGTTTTTAAATGGAAATGTCATGGCTACCACAAAAGTTGCGCCTCTATTTAAAACCCGTTTGAAAAGAATACAATGCTTGCAAAGCCCTGCCTTCAACTTTGGCGAGTAGACTAACCATGAGTATGTGTCGAACCAAGTTTTTACTTTATAATCTTAAAAAGGAGCCCCCTTTATTTTTGCAGATATAGAATCCTTATGAAAAATAAGTCACATATATTCCAAACATTTTTGGAATCGTTGATAGATGGCGCAAATAAATCGCATTTTTCGATTATAGCGCCATCCGTCAATTCTAAAAAAAGTTTCGAATAAATATTACTTATTTTTTGAGGAGGAAACTCAATCTGTAATAAAAAACGGGGGTTCCTATTTAAGATTTTGAAGTTAACTCTCACCCCACCTCCAGAGTGTGGAATGAAAAATCCTGTTTGGTGTCATTCTATAGATTTTTGAAAAATATTAAACACATGTTTTTTTAGTTTTTCATTTGGAAGTATATTTCTCGAGATATTAGACCGTTTCTATAATTTTGCTATGGTATCACGATATATCGTTTTTTCCGATTATAGCGCTATCTATCCACAATTCGCAAAATGGCTCGAATAAAATTTGCTTATTTTTACAAGGAAAATCCAAATCTGCAACAAAAATTAGGGATTCCATTTAAGATTTTAAAGTTACCCCCCGCTACACACCCAGCGGTTGAAGTGGTGGACTTGTTTAGTGTCATCGCATAGATTTTTGAGAAATATTTAACACATATTTTTCAGTTTTTCGATCCGATGTTCATTTCGCGAATTATTCGACCTTTCCGCTACTTTTGGGACACCCTGTATATAACACTCATTCGTCATAAAAGATCACCTGTTTTTCATTTAAATAAAATTGTTGTGTTCATCATAATGTACACTTTAAAAATAATCTACTTACTAAAAAATACTTTTGCAAACTAAAATTTGACTATGTTCAATAAATTTATTTCTGTTAATAAAGATGATTCTATTCAGTGTACACAAAACTTAATATTATAGAAAATAAATATAATCACAGATTTTACACTTTATCTTTATAGTGCCAGTTATCAAAGACGAATGGCTCATTAGTGATTATCGGTCAGAGATCGGATTTCTTGCTGATATGATTTTCTTTGCAGTATTATAAATGATTCATTTAATTTGTAATTTTGGGTGTCGGTTACAGTATATATTATGTTCCCACGCTTCTAATCTCTTTTAATGTTTTCGTTAATAGCATACCCTGACTGTGCGAAATGTGTATTATGCACATTCCATATAGACCGCTGTCCCAGACACACAGATTTTCTGTTAAACTATTAATTACCCAATATGTGAATTATTTTATTAATAAATAATGTTGTTTCCAATTTATCTCTCAAAATGATCCACTAATTTTTTGACAAAATACGTAATATAAATATGTAATATAAATTTATATGTAATATAAATTTAATTTTTGTTCTTTCCCGAAAAGCTAGGGGGGGGGCCACGGCCCCCCCCTGCCCGTGTGTATGGGCGCCTATGGATGCATCAGATACTACTTGTCAATAGGTTTCAAATTTAGTTTAGTGATGAACATCAGGTAAGCCGTTCAGAAGTTATAGAGCTCCAAAAGTATAATTAGTCCAAGAACTGAAATTTTTCACTTCGCAATTTTTACAGAATGGATAGATTTGCTTGAAAATTTGACAATAAGTAGTGGATAGTCCAAGGATCAAAATCTATATGATGCTTTTACGCTTTTACCATGTGGTGGTTGCCAACTCATCTCGAGGGTGGAAATTTTTTTTTATATTTTGACCGCAAATGCTGGTAAAAATATTAATTATAAGCAAAAATTGTTCATTATACATTTTTTTGATAAAATTAATAGTTTTCGATTTATTAGTTATCGAAGCTGTTAGTTTTGTATCGAAAAGATTACCAGATAACGGCAGTTCTCGCCAGTGGCGCAGAAATACACCCCCTTACACGCGACACTATTATATACACGAAATTTTCAGTTTTCTAAATCTGACTGAATTGAAAATTGTGCCAACTCCCATCTTCAAGTTCAGAAAAAGACTCACCCATTCATATGTCAACCATCCATTTTGGTACAAGGGTGTCGATTTTACGGCCCTTCCTATTTAGGGTCTGTTTTTCGTTCTGGTCCCCAAAACTCCCAAAAACTTCGAAAATTTAAGTCCGACCTTTGCGGCTTCTAACAGTACTGATCATTACCTTTCCAACGCATGTCTAATTTTGAACATTACCAGAGAACGGCAGTTCTCACCAGTGGCGCACACCCACACCCCCCTACACGCGACACTATATATAAACAAAATTTTTGATTTTCTAAATCTGACTGAATTGAAAATTGGGCCAACCCCCATCTTAAAGTTCAGAAAAAGACTCACCCATTTAAATGCCAACCATCGATTTTGGTCCAAGGGTGTAGATTTTACGGCCCTTCCTATTTAGGGTCTGTTTTTCGTTCTCGTCCCCAAAACTCCCAAAAAGTTTAATAATTTAAGTCCAACCTTTGCGGCTTCTAATAGAACTGATCATTACCTTTCCAACGCATGTCTAATTTTGAAAATCGGTTATACCATTCAAAAGTTACAGAGCTTAATGTGACTCAATTTTTATTTAAAAAAGGGAAAATGTTTGTGGATATGTATGTATGTGTGTTTGAAAGTTAAACCGATTTGATATTTTTTTCTCTGTGTTTAAAGAGGGGGTCAGGGCCGATTTAGAACCGGTGTAGTTTGTGACTTTTGACCACCCATAAGCCAGCTATAGGACTTGGTAGGTACAAAACGGCATATTTTTTGGGGGTATATATATATATTCGGATCAAGAAGAGGCAAATACATCAAATCAATAGTGTTGACTTAAGCTTTCAAATGGTGACAAAGCTGTCATACACACGGCTCAGTATAGCCGAAAAACTGAAAAACTAAACTTTGAAAATTTTGGTTTTTCGACAATTACTCAACATTTCAACCTACGAATTGCGCCAATAACTTAGCGTTTGTAGGATTCAAGACGAATCTAATGGTGTATACCTCATATCCGGGAAAATTCGAATTTTTAGGTTATAGGCTTCATAAATATGATAAAATCTATTTCCTGTGAGAAAAACGGTTTCTCAAGCTCAATAATTCCTGTAATAGCTTCAGTTATCATACTTGACCTTAGATCCATCATATACTACTGGTCAATACGTTTCAAACTCATGTTTACTGATCAAAATCGGTTAAGCCGTTTAGAAGTTATTAAGCTACAAAAGTATAATCCAATTAACGATTATTCCCCAAATGGTTTATGTAGTTGTAGTGGTTACGACGCTAAATTTGATCTGGCAACGGGCAATCCGACTTCATTTACCGGCCATCTCAAGATTTTTTTGAAGTTATACTTTTTTACGAGCGATATGAGGGTGAATTTTTATATGTTAAAACCTACGATCCCGGCGCATGCGCATTATAACTTTGTTCTGATTGGATGTTCAAATGACATGTCAATAATTATCCAATATGACAGCTGTAACGCAGCTGTGGATTGGACGGTTGACGGTTTGGTTATGTATGGTTGTTGCGTTTTAAAATTTGTGGGAAGAGAAACAACAAAGGTTAGTTAATAGTTATACTGCCTTTTTAAATAGTTTTCATATTATATTTTTGAAGTTATACTTCAAAATGTTTTAATTTATGTATGTATCAGTCCAGAAAAGGTGTGAAAAGAATATATTAGTGTTTTTAAATATATTTTTCTACAAACGTGTTAAAAATGCAATTTTTAGGACTCCATAGGAGCGTTAAAAATGCTACTTTAAGGCACTAGTGCTTTAAAATTTTTAAGGCACTGCAGTTAAAAGTGAATTGTCAAATTGTGAACGTCAAAATATTTATATTTCATTTATTAACATTAATATTAATAATACAACTTGCGTAATTTGAAAAAGGTGTTTTAAAAGGTTTTTTATTATAATTTTGTGTCTTTGGATTTGTCTTCCTTGGGCGTAAAATAATAAAACATCTATTTTTATATTTCACTTGTCACCGTGATGTATAATTATGTATATCTGAAAGGTAAGTAGCATGCGGCTTGATGGCCTTGTTGGTAGAGCATTGGACCAGAGATAAAAAAATCGCGAGATTGCGGGTTCAAATCCCGGACGATTCATATTTGTTTCTTTTTATTTTAATATTTGGCATTGTTAAGTTTTGGTTCATTTTTGGTAATTATTGTTAATTTTTTGTATTGTAACTGTTAAGTAGGTATATTTATTTCGTTGAAATTATATTATAATAGAAGTATAACTTCTTACGTGCGTACAAAGTACACACACATTCTTTTTTTCAATCTATTTCGAATAGAAAAAAATCTAGTGTACATTCGATGGACACTAGATCATTTGGGAGATAATGCAACAAAGGTGACCTGACCATTTATAAAGCTTGACGTGTAATAGAGGAACATTGCATTCAACTTCATACATTTAATTTATAAATAACTTTGAAAAACTCCTGATACAAGAATAAAAAACCGCTAAACTCCGTAAAAATGAGTGGCGCATAAAATATTCCAGCTACAAAAGATCTGATATGAATGTTACGTGGCGCGAAAATGGATTTTCATTTGATGCAAAACAAAATTCTAGTTTTATTTTAAAATATTTTTCCATAATATTTGCTAAATTTGAAGTAAACGCGCCACAAAAGAGTTTCAAAATTCAAACTGTATCAAAGTTACTCTTTTGTGGCGCGTTTACTTCAAATTTAGCAAATATTATGGAAAAATCTTTTAAAATAAAACTAGAATTTTGTTTTGCATCAAATGAAAATCCATTTTCGCGCCACGTAACATTCATATCAGATCTTTTGTAGCTGGAATATTTTATGCGCCACTCATTTTTACGGCGTTTAGCGGTTTTTTATTCTTGTAACATATTTAACACAATATAACTTGAAAAATAAACACAATATTAGTTATAAATTCCAATTAACATAAACAAAATGATCTAATGTCACTGTCACTAAAATAAATGATAAACGTCAAAATTTTTAGTAAACAAGATACAAACGTAAAAAATATACGGACATTGTTACAGTTAAAATTCCTTTAAAAATTTTTCAAAGTTAATTATTGATATAAATTACAATAATTATTGCATTAAAAAAAAACAATTTTAAGTAATTTTATTTGCAGTTTATATACGATTAATATTAAAAGTGGCATGCGTCACTTAAATCTAACTTCAGCCCGTGAGTAATGACCCGTGAGTAACTTCAGCCCGTGAGTAATGAATTATTACTCACGGGTACAGTAATGGGTGCTATTATCTATGAAAAAATAGCGAATAATGAGCATATTATTAAACGGTCGTAGAAAAAAACTATATTGGAATATGCAATTACATCCTTCTAATTGAAAAAAAAATTTTTTTTGAAAAATTATGGATAACCAACATTATTTTCAGTTAGTTCAATTCTGATAACTCTTTTATTATTAAATTTACGAAAAAAAAGTGATTCTTAATAAAAAGTTCTGGATGATCTAAAACCTAAAATGCAACTATCTTATATCAAATTTTATCAATTTTATACGAGGTATGTCAAAAAAGATAACTTTAGATCAAAAATAAAGTACCTTTATAGTTCAGAATATTTCAATTAGAAGGATGTAATTACATACTGAAACATAGTTATTAATTCTAAATAACTTTTCATAATAACAATTTTCGATATTGTGAAAAATAAACGTATTTTACTCTTGAGCGAAATTCATATTTTTTGACATATTCGTATAAAATTGCTAAAATTTGACATAAGATGGTTGTATTTTAGGTTTTAGACCATGCAGAACTTTTTATTAAGAATCACTTTATTTCGTAAAATTAATAAGAAAAGAGTTATCTGAATTGAAATAACTAAAAATAATGTTAGTAATTCATAATTTTTCAAAAAAAAATTATTTTGAAAAATAAAGCTACTTTACTCTTGAGTGAAATTCAAACTTTTTGACATACCTCGTATAATATTTAAAAAATTTGATATTTGATGGTTAAATCTTAGGTTTTAAACCATGCAGAGCTTTTTATAAAGAATAACTATTTTTCGTAAAATTGATAATAAAAAAGTTTTCCATATAGATACAACTTGCAGGGACATACTGTAAAAGTCGTACAGGGCCAAATTTGGAGCATACGATGGATGGGACAGCAGTTTATAGCCCAATTCGACCAATTTGGCCATGGCATGGTGGAAGGGCAGTTTATTCGCCGTTAAATGATAATATATAGATAATAAATAACAACGGCTTAAGCTCTAATCGACTTAGCTCACGCTGGGTCTAAGCTGTTTTGAATAGCACCTAGAAAAATAGTATTTATCTGATTAAAAAATGTGATTTCGATAAACTTTGATTACAATTTGCACAGTAATTGATCAAAATTCAGAGTTGGCGCAATGATACGAAATGATCGTAAATTCGGGACGAATCTATTCATGTAAATTTTATTGAATTTGAGTGACCTTATATTTTCTATAAGATGTGTGCGGTGTCTTTTGGCAACTTATTACTAAAAGTCGAAGAAAATGAGGAAGACCAAGCTGGAATCAATAAAAAAACATTTAGCAGAAGAAGATCGTGAATTCTGTAAACATAATAATAGCCGCTTTAATATTAATATCTAATAATATCGCATAATACATTTAAAACAGGTCAAAGCGTAATGCTTATCAAGTAAAAAAATAATTAGCAACAACGCTCACTTCGCGTTGAGTAAGAGAAATGATTGAGGTTATGCACGAACCGTTTCTCTGAGACAATGTTTAGATTTCACCTTTCGTAGATAGCGACTGCAAGATAAGGCTTCATGTCTGGTTGAAAATGTCCATTAATTTGTAATCAGTTAGCGGTCTGTGCTTCGCGGTTGTTGCTGTGGATATAAAATATAAAAATTGCGGTTAGGTTCGCCACGGCTGCGGCGCCTAGCAAGAAGTCGTGATAAACTTATCTTGATCCACCGCACTGCCTCCTTACGCCTACCTACAAATACCCTTTAGTTACGCTTCACTTTGAAGAGGAAGAGAAAAATAAATACCCGGATTTTTGAAATCCATAAAATATTTGTAACTGTATTTAGCAATATACCCAGCTGTAATACAAAATATCAATTTTATCATAATACAATACATATTATTTTTTTATAGTATTCGTTATCAAATTCTTTAAAAACAAAATTCATATATTATACTCACGGACAAAAATATTGCATATGCATGTGAAATGAAATATTTCTGCCTTTCTTAGCCCCCAGTATCATAGGAATAGGACTTCTTTTCCGAATGCGATGTTTTAAAGTGTCATACAAATAGTCCTGTCGCCAGGGGGGTACAACGGCCTCCTTAATTCAGATGGAGTTACCCAAGTTTTTTTTATTTATTTTGACCCGTAGAATACGAATTTTTTGGGTAACAGTTGATCCGGATGTCGATAAGATTGTTATAGACCAAGAACTTGAGGAATTACATAACAGTGATTTCTCGCAAAACAAAACATCTTTTTGTATTTTTTGGGTCATTGTAGGCAAAAAATGCTCTGACAAGTTTTTTCGTAAGATGCATAGTTTTCGACATAACCGCGGTTGAACTTTCAAAAAATCGAAAAATTGCAATTTTTGAACCCGAATAACTTTTGATTAAAAAATAAAGTAGCAATTCTGCTTACCGCATTTGAAAGTTTAAGTCAAATTATATCAGTTTTGATTATTTGCATTGCTAAAAATTTATTATTTTATTGGTAAACAAAGCTATAAACACCTAGTGCGTGAGTGATGTTTTCAATGATTTCTCATTTAAAATCTAACGAGTAGGTAGAGTAGCTACAAGTGCAAGCGAGGCAATTTCTACGTAGCATGCGTTAAAACGCATGTATTAGGCACGGGAAACACTATGTGTTTATAGCTTTGTTCAGCAGTAAAAAAATTAATTTTTAGCATTGCAAATAATCAAAACAGATATAATTTGACTTAAACTTTCAAATGAGGTAAGCAGAATTGCTACTTTATTTTGTAATCAAAAGTTATTCGGGTTCAAAAATTGCCATTTTTCGATTTTTTGAAAGTTCAACCGCGGTTATCTCGAAAACTATGCATTCTACGAAAAAACTTGTACGAAGATTTTTTGCTTAAAATGACCCAAAAAAAAACAAAAATATGTTTTGTTTTGCGAGAAATCGCTGTTATATAATTCCTCAAGTTCTTTGTCTATAACAATCTTATCGACATCCGGATCAACTGTTACCCAAAAAATTCGTATTCTACGGGTCAAAATAAATAAAAAAAACTTGGGTAAGTCCATCTGAATTAAGGAGGCCGTTGTACCCCCCCTGGCGACAGGACTAAAATGCTACAAACGGATTTAAATCTGATCTGGGCTATATGTTGGCCAATATAATTTTTAAACTGAATCTCATCAAGGTAAGTATTCACCTATCTAGTGACATTAAGACGCGCATTAGAGCAAAGATGTCATATGACAAAACATGATCTTCTAAAATTTTTTTAATGTAAATGTCAGTTGCCATTTGCCTAATCACGTCTACGTGTTCTGTATGTCCTTTCAAAGCAATACCGCCCCATAGCACTAGGCCGATACCACCAAAACTAACGCTCTGTATGAGGTTACAACTGACATACTGTTCGCCAACTCTTCTGTAGACGTAGTTTTATCAATCTTGCTTCCATATGATGAACGGTATGCCAGATGCAACATCATACAGAGCGTTAATTTTGGTGGTGGCGGCATAGTGCTATGGAGTGGTTTTTATTGGAAAGGAAATACCGAACTTATGGAAGTGGTTAAGTGAATGACAGTTGATATTTACATTAAAATCATTTTATTAGATCATGTTTTCCATTTGCTAGCCATATTGGATAAAAAAATCCGTGTTAATGCACCATAACGCAGGTCTTCATGTCGGTAGAATAGTGAATACTTACCTTGATAAGATTCACTTTAAATAATATTGGCCACCATATAGCCCATATCAAATTTAAATCCGATTATACCATTTATATGATACTTTAAAACATGGCTTTCGCAAAACAAATCCTATTTCTATGACAATGGGGACAGCACAAAACATTTCATTTCACACGTTAAGTTCAAAGTATGCAATATTTTTGTCCGTGACTGTATTTAAAAGCGATGTTTATGCCCTACACAACTAACAGGGTTTTTTGAAAAAAATATATAAAAACGGTGTTAAACGCAAAAGATACTCGACTTCTTCCATACTCTTTCTGCCCTCTATTTTGTCTTGGATTATCCCAAGATACTGCATTCTTATCCACCGATTAAACGTCCTTTTCTTCTTTTTTTTTTTCTCTTTTTTCATTAAAATTTATATTACAACGTTCGTAACGTGGTAAACGCATGGTTTTTCATAATCTTAGAAATTTCCACATCTCGGAGTAAAGTCTTATTTAGCTTTCGATTTAGCGCCCACAATTCAACTCCATATTAAACGCCACTGTATAATATATATGTAACATATAGCCAATCGTATTTTTACGACTAATGTCAAATCTATGTTACAAAGAATATTTTTTATTTTTAAAAAGTAGGCAAGTGCTGTTTCAATTCTAACTTTTATTTCGGCAGTGTAGCTATTATTCTCTGTTATCACTGATACCTACCAAATAAGTAAATATACTCCTTTGTAGGAGCTGAACTACGGTACGGAACGCTATCAGACGATTTCGGGAGACAGGTTCATACACCCGCAGGCCAGAACAAGGTCGACATCGATGCAGTACAATAATTCGAGATGACCGCATCATTGTCAGCAACGTGTTGAGAAATTGCTTTTACACTGCTCCTGAAGCTCGTACGCGTCTTCTAGTCGGTGTAAGGGTTTTCCGTCCAGCTTTCACCCCAGAGCTACTCCCACAACACCTCAAATCTAGACTTGGTTTTGTGCAATAATATGCCGAAGAACATACTGTAGTCAGATGAGAGCAGAATAGCTCTAGGAGGTCAGATGAACGCCAGCATGTCTACAGGCGTCAAACTGAAAGGTTTTCTCCATACACTATAACCGAAACAGTGCCTTACCGAGGAGGATCAATAATGATTTGGCGAGGTATCTCTTACGAAGCTCGTATTGATCCAGTTGTGTTCGATAGAGGTAGTGCGAATGCTCAAAGATACGTGGAAGAAGTTCTCCAAGACCATGGCATGCCTTTCGAACGTTTATTTGTGAAAACTTTAGATTAATGCATGACAGTAGACGTTGTCATACCGCAAGATTCACCCGTGAGTACCTTAATAAGGTGGGATGCAAGTTTTACCATTGGCAGCACGCAGTCACGATCTTAACCTAATTGAACTAGTGATGAGCAAAACAAGAACAAGACCAAGACCAGGCTAGTCTTGGTCTTGTATTTGCAAGCTTAGTCTTGGTCTTGGTCTTGCAGCAAAAAAGCAGTCTTGGTCTTGGTCTTGCACTAGCCGGTCTTGTTCTTGGTCTTGGTCTTGCTGCAAGAGTCTTGCTGGTCTTGCTTTTTTGGTAGTAATAGTTTGAACCAAACAATTTCGAATAAAATGTATATTGAAATAAATAAAAATGTGAAGAATCAAACTATATTTTTTGCTTTAAAATTTTAAAAGAATGTAGAATGTAGTTTCAAACGGATACCAATTTTAACATTATACATTCACCTAACTATTATTATTTCATTAAAATTATGTTTCAAATATAATGGTATATTTTCAAATTTCAATTTTAAGTTGAATTGAGACACAACCTGCTTTTTATAAATTCAATAGCATATGATATCAAAAAAAAAAATTTGAAAAAAAAAGAAAAAGGTTTTAGTTACATTTTATTTTACTTGGAGGAATTACGCGCTTTATTTAATTGTACATACTTATATACAAGGCAAAAGCAAAACTGTGTTTTTATGTGGAGAAAAAATTAAAAAAACCTTCAATTTTAACCAGATGTAAAATTCCTATTCAAATGATGTATCGAACGTGAACACTGATTTCTCATTAAAAAATAGTTATTTATGAAACAGTTCGTGAAGTATGCTTTTTCGAACGCACGCGATTTTTAGAGCACGAGCGACAACGGAGCGAGTGCTATAAATCGCGTAAGTTCGAAAAAAGTACTTCACGCACAGTTTCATACAATATTTGATCTACGATAAACAAATAAAAAAGCTGTAACTCTTCTTCACTGCAATTCATTTCTATTCTACAATTTTTAGAACTTTGACATTTAAAAGTTCTAACTACTTTCAAACCACAAAACTGTCAAAACTTTTGTTGTAATTCATTGCTCATATTGTCATCACCATGACAACGCGAAAGTTAAGGATTGTCACCATGACAACGCGAAAGTTAAGGATTGTCACCACGAAAACGCGAAAGTTAAAAACAGTGCGAAAATGTAAGTCCCGTTTAAAATACATTGTTACTTCACGCACACTTTAAATCCTTCACGCACTGCTATCTATAATGGCAGTTTTCACAAATTAAAAACTTATACATAATATGACGTAGAGTAGATAAAAATTATTTTCAGTTCATATGAACGTCTAACCTATAAAGTTTGTACACATACTTAGTAAACATTCTGCATATACAGGGTGGCTGTATAGTGTGACAAATCTCGATATCTCGGAAACTGTTCATAATAGAGAATAACTGAAAATAGAAAAATTAAAGAAAATCATTTTCCGAAGAATCCAGTATCACTCAAAAAAATTTCATTATTTTTAGCTTTTAAGTTCCAATTAGAAACAAATATGGCGGATTATTTCATTCATAGGAGATTCTGACCAATAGAAAGCTACAGAAATCTGAATTAAATCGATAATTTTTGATAATCTCCCGTCGTTAAGTATATTACGTCAGATGCTCTTCGTTGCTACGAAAAAATACATTCAGTGACATTAATGACAATTAATGTTTTAAAAATTATAAAAGTGATGACTTTCAATCGTCAAATATTTATAAAAACTGTGTGTTTAATGGTACTTACATAAATAAATTACAATAAAATTTTGGTTTTGAACAGTTTTATTCATGAAATAATCGCAACAAATTGCACTCGACCTCTGAAATTAATATAGAATTTTTGCCCTCGTGACACTTTGACATAATTTCACTCGCCTTCGGCTCGTGAAATTAAAACTGTCAAAGTGTCACTCGGGAAAAATTCAATAATTTCAGAGATCTTGTGCAATTACTACTGAAAATCTATTATACTGGAAACTGTTGAACTGTCGTAGGAATAATTTTATTTCTGTTTCTACATATACGGTTTTTTAAATGTCTTTTTGAGTACTACAGAAACGACGTTCTTATACGACAGTCTAATACGAAGCATTTTTTTAATTCGATTGTGCTCCCCTTTTTTTGACATTCGATTGATTTTTTTGTTACTTAAGTGGCTTGCTTACGTTAAATACCCTGTACTTACTGTAGTAAAATTATAAGATAACGCTAGAAAAGTCAGAAGAGGAATGTTAAAACCAATTCCCCTTAATATGTTTTTCTACCGATCAAAGTATATATCAAAATTGTTGATTCTTAGCTTAAAATATTATGTATTTTAAAAATTCGATATTCTTTAAGGTTTATTACAATGTCAGTATATATTATTGAACCAAAAAGTAAAGTTAACTCATAAAAAACCAATTTCGCAAAAAAGTGCAAGAGTCTTGCAGGTTGGTCTTGGTCTTGCATAGTCTTGCAAGGTTCGGTCTTGGTCTTGTTCTTGGTCTTATTCTTGCAAGCTTGGTCTTGGTCTTGCAGCTAAAAGGCGGTCTTGGTCTTGGTCTGACCAAGACTGCAAGACCAAGACCAGTCTCGCTCATCACTAAATTGAACACATTTGGGACAACTTCAAAAAACTGGTAAGAGCAAGATTACCAGCCGTTACATCCTTCGGAGAGCCCAAGACGGCTGCGGTAGAGGAGTGGCACAATATCCCCCAATCGGATATCCAGGATATCATGATCATGAATGGATTGCCGAACCGGCTCCAAGAAGTCCTAAAGGCCAGAGGCGGCAACACTCATTATAAATACTCATAATTTTTTTTAATTTGTAACGTTACAAACGTCACATCTTTGATATTGTATTTTTAAATAATTATTTTACTTTATTTTCTTTAATATTTCATTAGTAATTATTTTCTTCTATTTGTTTTACCAGTTTTCTTCGTTAAAAACTCGTTGGCGCCCTCTTTGATTATTCTCTTTTATTATCCTCTTTTAATATCCCCTTTTATTACCCTCTTTTATTATCTTCTATTTACTACCTATATCTCTTTTTATTTGAAAAGAATATTAAATATTAAAATAAAGAGAATTAAAAGAAATAATAAATAGAAAAAGACAAAATGAATGGGAAAATTCAACAAAATTTTACAATTTTATACCAATATTAGAAAACATTCCAAATTATTTTAATCCAAAACAAGGTTTAATACACTTTTTAACAGGACATGGACCGTACCCAACATATTTGGAAAGATTTGACTTAAAAGATGATGCATATTGTGAATGTGGAGAACTAGGTACACCGGAACATATAGTGTTACATTGTGAAAATACTATAGAAAAAGAAGAACATAGAGAAATGAGAAGAAGATTAGAAAGAATTGAAATAAGAGATATATTACAAAATGAAGAATATTTTGAAATATTAAACAATCTCACACAAATAATATCTAAAAAACAACAAGAAATCTATAATAATAGAAGAAGACAACCAATAATCCAACCCTGATGAAGTTGAGTAAGATAGAGTTAAAATAAATAAAATAAAATATAAATTCAAAAATAGATATTTACAATTATAATAATAATAATTCAATATAAAATAAATAAATAAAAATAATAATTCAATACATAATTCATGAAATTAAAAAAAAAAGAAAAAAAAAAACCTACCAACTCTCTTCTGAAAATAGAGGGACTGTCTTTATAACTTAGAAGGGAGTTGATAGTACCAAAAATATTTTAAATTGTTTATTTAAATTTGTTTGTTAAACGTAATTAATAGATTATGGCAAATTGTTAATTGTAAAAATAGATTTAATAGTTGAGTAAAAAATGTAAAAATATAAAAAAAAATATCTGTAATCCCATCAGGAAAAAACGACCTGGATTAGTCACTAGAGGCCAGGTCATATGGGCCAGGTCTTTTTATTTAAATCATCAAGTGAACATACTGGACGTACCCCGTATACCTTTGCTCTCTAAATATCTGTCTTTCAATACGGAACCTGCTCGCCACTCCCTATGTCGTTTTAATGACAGTGACAGCCCCCGTATTTCATTCTCAAAAGGGTGGTGGAAATGTCATAAAAGTCAAAGAAGCTTCAAAACTAAATCATTTTTATTCCAAATCAAATCTTACTCTTGGGGTGAGTTTCTCATAAAGTTTTTTTTAATAATTTCCTACAGTCATTATATTCTATCCATACCTAGCATCTTATAACAGTTTTTCTAATATTTTTTATACCTAACCTCTCATGTCAAACCATGTTAGTATGGTATAGTTAGACTCAAACCCAGACATCCAAAGTGAAAGTTATCCTCCAACACCAAATTGTTCTATATGGTCCACATAATTTTCAGAAAAAAGTCACACCATTTTGAGCGTCGGGTTTGGGGGGGAGAGGGGGCAGAAATCTGCAAATTCGTAGTTTTTTACGTTTTTCGTCAATATTTCTAAAACTAAGCGGTTTAGCATAAACAACCCTCTACACAAAATTGTTCTACATTCAATTTGAAATAAAAAAGGCCCTATGCATAACCCTTCTAAAATGAACGGTTCCAAAGTTACGGAGGTAGTATAGTATAATTGGTCCAAAAAATGGCCTAACCCAGACATCCAAAGTAAAAGTTTTCCTTCAACACCAAATTGTTCTATATGGTCCACATATTGTTCAGTAAAAAGTTACACCATTTTAAGCGTCCGGTTTAGGGGGGAGATGAGGGAGAAGTCGGTAAATTAGTAGTTTTTTTACGTTTTTCGTCAATATTTCTAAAACTATGCTTTAGCGTAAGGAATGTTTTATAGAAAAATGTTCTACATAAAATTTAAAACAAAAGAATGTGTGTGTACTTTGTACGCACGTAAAAAGTTATACTTCTACTACATATTATGTGATTTTTAAGACAATACCAAAAATTTAAAAAATAAAATAATAAAACGCACACAAACACATTGAAAAATGCCGCAAAGAAAAAATGATTTCTGAACGATAATAATTGTTGGCAAAAATTTTAAATACGCATTTTCTGAAAAAAAAATTATATAACAAATATACTTACAATCATAAAATGCATAAAAAAATAAAAAAATAAAAACTTGCATCGGGAATCGAACCCGTGACTTTGATTCGTTATCGAAGCCTAGACTCACTCGTCCAATTCCACATTATTTGTCATGTGGAAAAATAGGGTAACTGAACGTTTTACTGTTTGACAGTCGTTTTGAATATAATTAAATTATGTAGTTTAAATGTTGTGGAAGAAAATATTAAAATATAACAAAACAGTAAGAAAACAATATATTAGATGAAGATTGGTAGAACTTTTGTTGGTAATCAAATTAAGTATGTAAATCAAAGCATTACATACCTACTAGATAAATAAATCTACGCCAAAAAATCATAATTTAAAAATAAAAATCGGACCTAATTTGGGATTTCTCTCTAAAATCCCCATTCTTGAGAAAATAAATGTACAGTAGAGCGTCGATTATCCGAACGTCGATCAACCGAACGACCGCTTATTCGAAATATCGACTCCCGCGTCCCGCACTCGAATACCGAGCAAGCGTTAGTAATTGACGCTTAAAATATCTTCAATTTTCTTCAATATTGTATCAAGATAAATAAATATGTAGGTATATAAATATGGCTTTTATTCACTTGTGAATAAATATGTATGACTATAAATATGTATCAATATATTGTAGTTTGATTATCCGACCAAATCGGTTTTCCGAACACCTATGTCCCCCAATTAGTTCGGATAATCGACGCTCTACTGTATTTCAACCTAATCCAAATGTATAATTACAATATGATTATAATAAAAACTACTTACCAAATTAGAATGAGTTTTCCTTGTCCAAAATAGTCCAAAAGTTCAAAAATATAGGTATATGAAAACTATTTAAAAAGGCAATATAACTATTAACTAACTTTTGTTTGTTGTTTCTTTTCACACAAATTTTAAAACGCAACAACGGTAAATAATCAAACTACAGCTGTACCACAGCCGCCATATTGAATAATTTTTGACATGTCACTTGAACATCCAATCAGAACAAAGTTATAATGCGCATGCGCCGGGATCATAGGTTTTAACATATAAAAATTCACCCTGATATCGCCGGTAAAGAAGTATAACTTCAAAAAAGGTTCTATACATAATTGTTATAAAATCAACGGTTCCAGAGTTACGGAGGGTGAAAAGTGGAGGTTTTCGATACTTTTTATATACACCGATTTCTCCTCCCTCTCCCCCCAAACCCGAAGCTCAAAATGGTGTGACTTTTTTCTGAACATTATGTGGACCATATACAGAGTCGGTATTTTGTTATCGATGGTATGCGCATTTAATAAGAGCAACAAAGAGGCATGTATTTATTATACATTTAAAACGGGTTAGAAGATGTGGGACGGTCGAACGTGGCGGAACTGGGAAGGGTCACCAAAAAATTTCGGGTCGTAGGTAATGGCTTTGTCAGACAGTGTTGCCAAAGTTGGAAATTATCAAAAGAAAATATTAAAATAGAAAAAATAATATATTTAACTTTTTGTAAACAGATATAATAAACAAATTATTTAAAAGAAAAAAACTTAAGTAAAAAAATATTGTTTTCGCCAATTTTAAAAAATGTGAAAACGTTGAATTATATTTCAACGTTTATTTTTTTATTAATTTTTTCTTTTAAATAATTTGGTTAGTACCTACACTATTTGTTAACAAAAATTAATATAATATGTTTTCTACTTTAATTATGCAAGTTTTTCTGTCCCAGAGACTTTGTAAACACAACTTTTCCGTCATAAGATCAGACAGAAGGACAAATGAGGTGTAAGAGTGAAAGCTCTTAACCCAAGGATGTTGTTAAAGTGAGAAACTTGATCGCACAAGTACTATTTTAAAGTCGCCGAAATAGTACAAGCGACATATTATTCGACGCGCCGTAGCAAGATGCTTCCGGTATTAGTCAAGTCCGACAAAAAAATAGAATGACAAATGATGTGTCGAATGCGAGCTTATAACCCAAAGATGGCATTAGAAGTAAGACATTTGACCTCGGACTTCCGTTTATAGAGTTACAACCGGGAGTACGGTTTTAATGACGCCGAATTAATACAAGCAATGTATTATTTAACACGCTTTAGCAAGACGAAAACAAATGTATTGTACTATTTCAGTGATTTTAAAACAGTACTTCCGGTTGCAACTGATACCATCTTTGGGTTATAAGATCTAATTTGATACCTTGTCTTCGTATTGCTAAAGCGCATCGAATAATATGTCGCTTGTACTATTTCGGCGGCTTTAAAACACTACTTCCAGTTTCAACTCTGCAACCGGAAGTGTGAAGTCCAATTTCTCAGCTTTAATACCATCCTTAATTCGACACCTCATACTTACTACGTACTACGTGGCGTTACAACCCTTCGTGGGTTTTAGCCAACTCGACAGCATGTCTTCACTATTCTCTGTCTTAGACAATCTCTGTCCATTTCTTCACGCCCGTAGCTTTCAGGTCTCCTGCTATATTATCTTGCTACCGAAGTTGAGGGTTTTAATAACGTAGGAGTTATATTCGATAGACAGACGGACGGACAGACTTGCACAAAGCCGGAAAAATATAATGGTTTTCGTCTTGCTAAAGCGCTTCCAATAATAAGTCGTTTATAATATTTATTGGGCGACTTTAAAATAGTACTTCAAGTTTCAACTCTAAAACTAGAAGTGCAAGGTCAAATTTCTCACCTTAATAAGATCGTTGGGTAATGAACTTTCATTCGACAGCTCATTTGTCCTGCGTCTTATCTAATGACGGAAAAGTTGTGTTTACAAAGTCTCTGAGAGAGACAGACATGCGTAACTATCCATCAAAGTAGAAAAAAAAATAATACAGTGATGAGCGCGCTAATAACCGGCAAAATAACGCAAAAGATGGAAAACTTAATACGTTTTGAAATAAAAAGAGATGAAACTAGTAGATGTGTAAAATTATCGATAGGAACCTATAAGTTTACATTACATCAGGTACCTACATAGTTTCCCTCCTTTAGACGTCTGTGACAGAAAACATTTAGAATTTTATAAAATTCTCCTGTCACGGTTAGATTTGCTATACTCCTCAGATATGTCTAAAGGTGCGAAACTATGTAATGTTATGTAAATTTATAGGTTCCTATCGATAATTTTACATCTCTATTAGTTTCATCTCTTTTTATTTCACAACGTATTATGCTTTCCATCTTTTGCGTTATTTTGCCGGTTCTTAATAGCGCACTCATTACTGTACCTATATTATTTTTTGTGAACAAATAAGTACATCTACTAAACAAATTATTTAAAAGAAAAATATAAGTAAAAAAATAAACTTTGAATTATAATTCAACGTTTTCACATTTTTTTTTAAAATGGATGAAAACAATATTTTGTTATTTTTAAATAATTTGTTTATTATATCTGTTTACAAAAAGTGAACTATATTATTTTTTCTACTTTAATATTTTCTTTTGATAATTTCCAAATTCGGCAACGCTGTCTGACAAAGCCATATACCTACAACGCGAAATTTTTTGGTGGCTCTTCCTACTTCGGCCGCCCAATATCTTCTAACCCGTTTTAAATGTATAATAAATGCATGTCTCTTTGTTGCTCTTATTAAAAGCCCATACCATCGATAAGAAAATACCGACTCTGTAGAACAATTTGGTGTTGGAGGATAACTTTCACTTTGGATGTCTGGGTTTTTGGTATAGTTATATCATAAATATTGCCCAAAAAATATAAAAAGTATCGAAAACCTCGACTTTTCACCCTCCGTAACTCTGGAACCGTTTATTTTATAACAATTATGTATAGAACATTTTTTGTTTTAAATTTCATGTAGAATATTTTTGTATATAACCTTGTTTACGCTAAAGCATAGTTTTAGAAATATTGACGAAAAACGTAAAAAAACTACTAATTTACCGGCTTCTCTACCATCTCCCTCCCAAACCGGACGCTCAAAATGGTGTAACTTTTTACTGAACAATATGTGGACCATATGGAACATTTTGGTGTTGGAGGAAAACTTTTACTTTGGATGTTTGGGTTAGGCCTTTTTTTGGACCAGTTATACTATACTACCTCCGGAACTTTGGAACCATTCATTTTAGAAAGATTATGCATAGGGTCTTTTTTATTTCAAATTTAATGTAGTATAGAAGTATAGTAATTTTGTATAGAAGGTTGTTCATGCTAAACCGCATAGTTTTAGAAATATTAGCGAAAAACCTAAAAAACTACGAATTTACCGATTTTTTCCCCTCTCCCCCCCCAAACCCGACGCTCAAAATGGTGTGACTTTTTTCTGGACATTGTGTGGACCATATAGAACAATTTGGTGTTGAAGGATAACTTTCACTTTGGATGTCTGGGTTATGCCATCTTTTGGATCAACTATACTATACTATGTGTTCTGATATTTTAGTTTTAAATATATAGTCCGTTCTTTAACGGTAAAATATTGCAAAACCTCTAAATTTTAAAGAACCGTTTGGATTGACATGAAATTTGGCCTACACATAGCTAACAAGTCAAAGAAAAAAAGTGATGTTGTGCCGATATGTGCTTATGCCCTGGGGGTGGTTTTCACCCCCTCTTGGGGGTGAAAAAATATTCGTCCAAAGAAAGTCAGGAAATGGATAAACTGGCTAATTTTAAGTAACTTTGGTTCTATAGAGTTTTTTCACTAAGTCAATACTTTTCGAGTTATTTGGCAGTGAATATGTTCATTTTTTCAACAAAATAACCACGCTTTTAGACGGTTTCTCGCAAATAACTCAAATAGTAAGTATTTTGTCGAAAAAATATTCTTAGCAAAAATATAGCCTGTAAAAAATTTTAAAAAATGGTGTATACATCACGTCTCTACACCTAGCAGAAGCAGAGTTATAGCTAATGAAAAATAGGTTCATATTCGTCAAATTCCAAATGGAATACTTTAACGTGAAATAACCAAAAATGAAGCACATTTCGGGGAAAACTCATTACAACTTATTTAAAGTGTTGAAAAAAAGCTTCATTTTTGTTTTATAAAAAAAATTTTAGCATCAAAATTATACAAGTTACGCTCAAAATAAAGTTAGTCCCTTTTGGTTTTGGTAAAAAAATCGAGAAAATCACCCCCTAATTAGTATCTTAAATGAACTTAATCGTTACGATTTCACAAATTTCTTAACTCGTGTATATATTGTTTATATTATCTGTAAGTTTTATAAGTCCTTATTATTTAAAGGGCTGTAGTTAAAAGGGGTTGAGCGAGTCACTGATCACGAATGTATGCAAATTTAGAAACACCAAATGTCAATCAATTTTTGTCTAACAGAAAAACAAAAAAATACATGATATTCAGAAAAGTAAATCTGACTTTTTTTGTTTTTCGAGATTTTTGGTATCTCTAACAATTTTTAAGTTATTTTGAAAAAAAGCATATTTTTCAAAATTTAAATTTTTAAAAATTTTACTTTGAAACCAAATTTTTTCAAAAATAAGCACTTTAAATCGATGAAACTTACAGATCATATAAACACAACATAAGTAAAATAATTTGTGGAGCGGTAACGATTAATTTCATTAAGTTGCTAATTAGGGGGTGGTCTTCCCGATTTTTTTTTTGCAAAAACAAAAGGGACCAACTTTATTTTGAGCGTAACTTGCTTAAATTTAATGCTAGAAACTTTTTGCAAAAATAGAAATAAAGCTTTTTTTAAACACTTTAAAAAAGTTATAATGGGTTTTTCCCAAAAAGTGCTTAATTTTTTGGATATTTCACGTCGAAATAGTCTATTTGAAATTTGGTGAATATGAATCTATTTTTCATTGGCTATAACTCTGGTTCTACGAGATCCAGAGACCTAACACGTACACCATTTTTTTTACTTTTTTATATGCTATATTTTTGCTAAGAACGTTTTTTTTCGACAAAATACTTACTTTTTGAGTTATTTGCGAAAAACCGTCTAAAAATGTGGTTATTTTGTTGAAAAAGGAACATATTCACTCGCAAATAACTCGAAAAGTGTTGACTTGGCGAAAAAGCTCTATAGAACAAAAGTTACTTAAAATTAGTCAGTTTACCCGTTTCTGGACTTATTTTGGACATATATTTTTTCACCCCCAGGGCAAAAGCACACATCGGCACGATATCACTTTTTTTCTTTGACATGTAAGTTATACGTATGCCAAATTTCATGTCAATCCAAGCGGTTCTTTAAAATTTAGAGCAAAAACCGTGAAAGAATGGACTAATATTATATTTTTAATTTACATATATGCACGTTTAGTAATCAAAATTTTAACTATTCTCCTCATCTAAATTCCATTTAATTTATTCTTGTCATCTGCTACTCTTTGGATTAAAGAATGGCAGGCTGGCACACGTTGGTTTTTCTTCTTGATGATTGATATGTGTCTCTATTTTATAGTTTTTGGATAAAATCACCTTTCTCCCTTCGGGAGCCACCTGCCTTCATCACCGGTGATGCTACTCTTCAGGCAAAGACGACAGGATGCATCGCAACTAGACTGCAACGACAAACACCACCAGCAAACTAGAGCTGCACTGACCTGAGGCCGTCCATCTAGCCCAGGTCAAGAGAAGTCAACAGCTGTACCATACGACATCAAGAAGTTACCATCAGCTACCAAAAGCCATAAGTATAATCCAGAATTGTTAGTTTTTGGCAAGAATTTGAATACATTTGTTAATGCAATTTACTAAGTCATATTTTTATTATATCTTTATGAACAATAAACATGATTAGATAAAAATATCGTTTTGTTTGCTTCCATTCTAAATTTTCAGAGTTTCATATCTAAGGTTAGGACAAGACGAACACACACCTGAGTGACTGAGCTAAGCTAAGGCTGTAACAATGGCTATCTTAGGTGATTGAGGTAATATTTTCGAATATGGTTTCAATTAGCTGGGGTAGTCCATCGCTTACTCGTTTCAAATTAGAATATGATTTTTAAAATAATGTCTCTTTAATGTCTCTTAAGCGAAACAATGTCTGGGTATGCTGAATGTCTGGGAGCGCAGTATGCTAATGAAGATATTCGGGAGTAAAAGACAATGAAGACGTTTGGAGGAGACGAACAAATGCAGAGATCAAAGAACTGAACCGGAAATCAGAAATTAGCCAGATCGACAGAACAAAGAGACTTAGCTGTTGGTTAGGTCACATTGTGAAAGTGGCTGACGGAAGGTAGATAAAGGACTCGCTGAGAGGGGGGAAATAAGGAAGAGAAGAGGACCACCATGGAAAAACTGGCTAGAAGCGTGTAAGGAAGACCTGTAAACAATCGGCATAACAAATTGGAGAACTGCGGCCATAAACAGATAGACTAAGAGCCGCTATAAGTGAAATTTCTTAATCATTTTAGGCACGACGGGACCCTATAACTTAAATAGTAGAACCTAAAAGAAAACGTTTGAGCACTGTGCGTCACTTTTCAGTGGCATATGCGTCTACAGTGGCGCATAAAACTTTCCACTTATGGACGGGATACATAAATTAAAAAATATCCTCCCTCATTACCAGAATTTAATTTTTTTAATTTTTTTAAGTTCTATGTGATTAAGACATAAGATTCATCGTAATTTTAACCCACCACCCCCTTCTCCCTGCCCCCAACATCAAAAACTTTATTTTTAGATTTTATTTTTTTTTTGGTGGGATGCAATCAATTTTAAAATTTCAAAAAATTCACACGCATCGTTAAGGCTTTTATAAAACACGTCTATTTTTTATAGACCTGTAGGTTGAGTGTACATAACTTCAAAAAAATTTTAAACTTTTTTTTTGGAAAAAAGTATATTACTTTTTTTTGGGGATAGCTGCAGATCTAATTTTTTTCTTAGTCTTGTGTATTTTATCAAACACTATATTTCTAATTTTTTTCATCTTTTTCTGTAACGCTGGTCACCTTCAAAAATCCAAAAAACTGTTTTTTAAGGGGGTTTTGGGGGGTTTAAACGTGTTTTTATGATTTTTAAATATTCTAAAGGACTCAGTTACTTTAAATTACATATAACCTATAAAAACAAAATTGATTTGATATATTATGAAGTCTATAAAATAGGGACAATCCCCCAAAACCCCCCAAATTAGACCTGCAGCTATTCCTCAAAAAAAGTTATACGCTTTTTTGAAAAAAAAATGTCTTTTAATTTTTTGAGGTTATGTACACTCTACCTGGCATCTGCACTTTACTGGCATCCCAAAAAAAAATAAAAACGAAAAATGAAGTTTTTTGTAGGTCGGGGCAGGGGGAAGGGGGTGGTGGGTTAAAATTACGCTGAATCCTATGTGTTAATCACATAGAACTTAAAAAAATTAAAAAAATTTAATTCTGTTAGTAAGGGAGGGTAACTTTTAGTTTATTTTTCCCGTCCATAAGTGGAAAGTTTGATGCGCCACTGTCGACGCATGTGCCAATGAAAAGTGGCGGCACAGTGTTCAAACGTTTTCTTTTATGTTCTACTATTTAAGTTATAGGGTCCCATCGTGCCTAAAATGATTAAGAAATTTCACCTATAGCGGCTCTTAGTCTAAGAAGAAAATGGAGGAAAACAGTGGAGAAATTCCAAGCCATGGACCTTAAAGGCCTGTTGAGATGTATATAAATAAGTGTCAAACATGTATCAAGCTTCTGTTAAACTATCAAACTATCTTGTGTTAATAGGACAGTATGATTTCTGGCACATCAGCCGATTTAGAATAACCTGGATCATCAAACTTGACGTCTTTACATCAATGTTATCATTTTCCAAAACTTATGTAGGGGATCACGAATTAACAATTCAGTGCTGAGTATCGGTTAGTAACATAGAAACAATACTAAATTAAAGCACTCCTTATAACACACGTAAACTGAACCAGAAAGAAATAAAAAGAATACAAAAAAAAAAAACATTTTCGCAATCAAAATAAAAGTCTTCTTATATTTTACAGCGAGCTACAATATAAAGATAGATTTGATGGATTCGACCGTTACTTGATGGAAGTTCATTCTATCTCACAATAAAACACTGAAAAACGTTTGTTTTTCTATACTTCCACAAAATTTATTACAACTATGTTATTACTACAGCTGTTTCGGCAAAGTGCGTTTCTCAAGTAAGGCACTTGAGAAAGGCACTTTGCCGAAACAGCTGTAGTAATAACATAGTTGTAATAAATTTTGTGGAAGTATAGAAAAACAAACGTTTTTCAGTGTTTTATTGTGAGAAAGATAGATTTTAATTTTATTGTTCCCTTTTTATCATCAACATCATTTTTCCAGAATAGTATATACTAACTTCTTTCAACAGTACAGACATCTAATTGAAAAATAACCACAAACAACGGGAGTAAAGAGTATTGCTTTAAAAAGTTGACGAAGTTTGAGTATCTAGGAGTAACTCTAACAAGTAAAGAGGAAGACAGCCACGAAATCGAGAAGCAAATCTCGAGAGGAAGGAAGACTTTCGGTGATCTAGCCCACAGTACCTTACGGAAGCGAAACATGGGTTATGAACAAAAACTAAGAAAATATGCTGAACATCTGGAAGTGGAGTATCCTATGGAAGATATTCTGGGGAGTAAAAGACGATGAAGACGTTTGGAGGAGACGAACAAATGCAGAGGTCGGAGAGGTGTACCGGAAACCAGAAATTAGCCAGATCGTCAGAACAAAGAGAGCTAGTTGGTTAGGTCATCTTGCGAGAATGGCTGATGGAAGGTGGGCAAAGGACTCGCTGCTGAGCAGGGAAGGAAAGAATCTCGAGGACGGCCATGGAAAAAGTGGCTAGAAGCGTGTAAAGAAGACCTGAAAACACATACTGCTGTCATAGACAGAAGAAAATGGAGGAAAACAGTGGAGACCTTCCAAGCCATGGGCCCTTAGGACCTCTTGAGCTGTATATAAATAAATGTCAAACATGTATCAATCTTCCGTTAAAACATTTAACTATCTTGTGTTATTAGTACAGTATGTTTTCTTACACATCGGCAGATTTATAATAACCTAGAACCTAGATCATCAAACTTGACGTCTTTACATCAATGTTACCATATTTCCAGCTTATGTAGCGGATCACGAACTGACAATTTGCTATTAAGCATCGGTTAGTAAGATAGAAACAATATTAAATTAGAACACTCTTTATAAAATGCACCAGCAAATAATAAAATGAAAACAAAAAAAAACAGTTTCCCAATCAAAATAAAAGTCTTCTTATATTTTACAGCGAGTTACAATATAAATATAGATTTTAATTTTGTTGTTCTTTTTATTAACAAACATCATTTCAGAATGGTACACTAACTTCTTTGAACAGTACAGACCTCTAATTTTCATTAATCGTCATTATCTACAGGAAATATTAAAAATAAAGTCTTGCACAACTTGAAATGATAAATATTTGTAATGCCGGAAAATACTTGGAGCATAAATCTATGTAATGAAAAGGATTAGTCTGTACGCTGAAAAATATTTCACATAATTATTTTGCAGAGAAGGATGCAGTAGACTCATTTATAACTGCCTTTATTTTTCGCCGCTTTTCTCTGCTTTGTTTCGAGAACAGAAATCAGTATAATAAGTAAAATGTCTATTATTGTTTTGTCCTGTGTTATTTAGACTGGTTTAAGTCTAAATTATAAGTCTTCTACTCAGAACCAGCTTATATATACTAGGTTGTTCAAAAAGTTTTGCGGTTCGATAAAAAAACACCTCAACCAAATTCAACCAAAGGTATGCAAAATACTCATGGAAATTTCAATAAAAGAGTGTGTATGTGACAGCAAAGCCATGAAGGCAATTTATTTGCATGATGTGCCATTCCATATATATCCCCACTCCATGTACTTTATTATTCAAGAAAAAAATTACAACCTAAAGAAACAGTAAAGCTGTTTTTTTCTTTAGATTAAAAACTGATACCCTGTAGTAAGGAGCCTTTTTATTAGAGTCAACACTGAGCGACATAAACGGTATGGATTTTTATTACGAATATATTGGAAAAAGGTAAACTTATAGAAGCCTGCAGTTTTACTATTTCAGTTACTACTACATAAATAATATTTATGTCCGTTGATTATAAATGATTTTTATGGCAAGCAGTGAGTCTTTGACTGCAATTACTTTTAGAAACCATGTATGACTCCTTATTGTTCCAGTATAAAAGCACCGTTAAATCGCAAATTTTCACACGAAATTTGTAACAATATGAAAACAGAAACTATCTTTTAACATTTCAGCTAGTTAAAAAAAATGTGTTTATATGGGATTAGCAACCGTTCCTTGCAACGATAATTATTACATTTTTACCTAAAAAACATTTGACGTTTCGACTTCCACTCCGATGAAAACACTTGCTCCAATGAAAAGACATTTCAAGGAAAAAACCTACTAACAGATATTTTAACAAAATATGACTGTACCCATTGTCATGTATAAAAAAGGAATTGCATAAAATATAAGAAAGAAAACAATACAACACTACAAGCAGCAAGCAGTCCAGTAACACCCACAAGATTAGACTCCAGGATAACAACAAAACCATATGTAAAGGATTTATCAGAAAAATTAAAAATGGGATAGGAAACAAGTACAATATCACAACATTTAAAACAACCAACACACTCAGATCTATTTTGTCCAAAACCAAACGCAACAAAAAACAAGAGAGGTCAAAGAACTGCTCCTACAAACTACTCTGTGAATGAAAAAATTTCTATGTGGGAGAAAATACATCAAAAACAGGGATTTAGACAAATCACAGACATGCAAACACGCCTGGGACGATGAACACAGAGTACAATGGAAAAATGCATCAATAATCATGAAGAAAACAGACAGGAAAAAGAGAAAAATCAAAGAAACAGCCCTTATTCTACTAATGGTAGGGGAGCAAAGTATGCTAAATTTGCAGTCACTCGAGCGTTATGGGGACCTATTGGGTTGTGATTATTAGGTCCTAAAACCAAAAAAAGTTACGTAAAATTTTCCATTTTAGTGGGGACTTTCCATTTATTAATTTAATGTTCCATTTGTCTCGAATGTCTCGAATAAAAGTTGCTTATTTTTACGTAAAGAATCCAAATCTGCAATAAAAATTTTGAAGTCCCATTCAAGATTTTAAAGTATCCCCCCACCCCACCTCCGTGGGGGGTCGTGTTTGGTACCATTCAATAGATTTTTCAAAAACATTTTGAAAGTGTATTTTTTAGTTTTTCGGTCAGATGTTCATTTTGCAAAATATCGCGGGGTTTGTATTTAAAATTTTAAATTTACCCCCCACCCCTCTCCGTGGGGGTCATGTTTAGTACGATTCGATAGATTTTTGAAAAATATTAAAGACGTATTTTTTAGTTTTTCGATCTGATGTTCATTTCGCGAAATATTCGCTTTTTTTTGTAAAACTTTTTGACTCACCCATTTCCTTACGTCCCGCTCAAATCGTCAGATTTTTGAAATATACACTGTTTTGCATGTACTTAACTTACCTTATCTTAATCTGACAATTTCGAGTTTTTCTAAGGATAGATTTTTTTTCGGGCCCCCTTAACGAACTTCCCTGTATTAGGAGCCAATATATGGTAGAGGTACATTTGCAGGGTACCAGTTTTCTCCCCATATGATAAATCTGACGCGCTCTAGTAACTGCAAATATCCTTGGGCTCCCCTACCATAAATGAAGAACAATGTGTAGCAAACCCATCAGCGGAACGCAAGAGACTTTGTTTACCAATACTTAAAGAAGAAGTGCACAATAAGATTATACCAACAATAGCGGATGAAAATGTCAAACGGACGTCTTCAATCATACAGAATACATAAAATATGCAACACATAATACACAACATAATAACAACTGTTGTACATTATTTTTGTGTACATAAAGCAGATAGAAATAATGGAAGAACACACAGAACAATCAGAATGTGAAGTACCATACAAAATGAAAGCTTTACATCTTTTCAGCCAAAGCATTTCGAAATGTGGTGTTACAGAAGAATGTTGAAAATTCAGTGGGTTTAAAGGATTACCAATGTTGAAGTGCTACGACGTTTAAATAAGGAGTTAGAAATTATGAACAGTATAAAAACAAGAAAACTAGAATATTTGGGTCACATTACCAGAGGAGAGAAATATGAGCTGCTGAGAGTTATTATGCAAGGAAGGATCCAAGGAAAAACAAGCATAGGAAGAAGACGCATCTCCTAGCTGAGGAACCTTAGAGAATGGTTTAACTGTAGTTCATTACAACTGTTCAGAGCAGCAGCCAACAAAGTGGCCATAGCCATTATGATATCCAACCTCCGCTAGGAGATGGAACTTTAAGAAGAAGAAGAAGCCAAAGCATGGCTGTTGCAGTGGTGCCTACAACCAACGATGATGGCCATGACCTACTTTGCCATGGTCAAGTATATTAACCGTTACCCTCGTTTCACACTCTAAGAATTTGAACCTGCGATGGTTGAAACGCACGATGACATTCCAATAGTGGTTAGAGCAATCCCATGGTACCTTTCTCATTATACGGCGGTTGGAACGTTCGGTGAAATCGCCGTGTAATTTGAAAGTTGACATTGGATTACTTGAGCCACCATTGGAATGTCATCGTGCGTTCTAGCGACCGCACCTTCAAATCCTTAGTGTGTGAAACTGGGGTAATTTTAACAACACATAACCTCCTCAATAAATATAGTAGTCCTTAAATATGGCAGAATCTTTGTAACCAAGCTATTATAGAGAAGCTAAAACTCCTATCTAATCGATGCCTGCACAAGGCAGAACTACCTCACGATTGGAATGAGAGTACTACAATATTGTTGTTCAAAAAAGGAGACAAAGGAGACTTAAAAAACTACAGACCCATCTCACTACTCTCACATATTTATGTACAAACTCTTTATTATAGTCCAAGAGGCAGGGCTGAAAAATCTCTTTGAATTTACTAAAGCTAGATTTTTCACAGTTGATTAGTACTGTGATTGTGTAGAAAAACATACTGCGGTCGGTCAAGCGAAACGTAGATCAGGGGTTACTGAGAGGGTATCAAAGTTGCTTTCCTACGAAGGTAATTAAATCCATTTACTAAGACTGAAAATCAGTACACACATTCTAAATTAAATATAAATAAAAGTTATTATAGTCGGTCAACTGTATGACGGGACAGAACCGGTCGGTCGGCCCCAGTGAATGTACAGGGTTATTCACTTTGACCCCCTTGTAAACTGCTTTATTTACAGAATTAGAAAAAAATGTAAAATACAAAACTTATTCGATTTTCAAAGTATGATTTTTCGACATACCTATATATCGTACTAGTGACGTCATCCATTTGGGCGTGATGACGTAATCGACTATTTTTTTAAATAGGAATAGGAGTCAAGTGCTAGCTCATTTGAAAGGTTATTCAATTCCCTATTCAGTAATATAAACATTAACATGATTAATTATACAGGGTGACCAATTTTTTTTTTAAATTAAATTACTTGTTTAATTAATAATTAAAAAAATTTTTGGACACCCTGTATACATAATGATCTTAGTGTCTATAGTACTGTATAGAGAATTGAATAACCTTTCAAATGAGCTAGCACACGACCCCTATTCTCATTTAAAAAAATAGTCGATTACATCACCACGCCCAGATGGATGACGTCACTAGTACGATATATATGTCAAAAAATCATAATTAAAAATCGAATAACTTTTGTATTTTACATTTTATTCTAATTCTGTAAATAAAGCAGTTTGCTGACCGACTATAATAACTTTTATTTATATTCAATTTAGAAGGTGTATACTGATTTTCAGCCTTAGTAAATCGATTTAATTACCTTCGTCGGAAAGCAACTTTGTTACCCTCTCAGTAACCCCTGTTCTACGTTTCGCTTGACCGACCGCAGTATGTTTCTCTACACAATCACATTAATCAACTGTGAAAAATTTAGCTTTAGTAAATTCAAAGAGATTTTTCAGCGCTGCCTCTACGTCTATTAGAATAGAGAACTTGCACTAAAAATTTTTTTTTGCATAAAATTGTTAATTTATGTTTTAAAATGTTATATTCAAAATATTACGTCTTAACAATGAATAGTGTACGTACAACATATGGTCAAAGTTCCGCGTCTAAAATTTCCGTTTCAAACAACTTCAAAGGCGAGAGCTGGGCTCTGACGTCACAGGCCACTCGTATCGTTGGCCCGTTCGGTGGGCTATTGCAGTTAATGCAGTTTGCCCATAGATAAATAATATATGTAGTTGAAATATCTTGTTTTACTCTGTGGCAAAAATGATTGTTTCTGTGACAGGCAAAATATTAACATTTTACCTCTGTTGACATGTATCAAAGAGTTCTTTTTTATGAAATTACTTTTGTCGTTTCTTGTGTTGAAGAACAAGAAGAAACAAGTAACTTAAAAATTAACAAAACTTTTAGTAATAAAAGTAAGAGTAACTAAAAAGTATTGGTGCTACTATAATATGCGGTCTACAGTCGTGTTTCTACTATAGCTTGCGGTCTACCGAGGGATGCGGTGTAAGAGATGATAAAGATATTAACTTGTAAAATTACAATAATGATTCTTCTTATTTATACGGTACGTCTGCTAATCACCATAATCTTTTCTCAGAAGGCTTTGAACACAATAATGAAAGGCTCCAGTAGGTACTAATAAACATTACAATAAAATATAATCTTTATTATAATGCAAATTACACCGTAATCTTTTCCAGGATATACGAAATCCTTCGATTAGAGGTAGGTAGATCAAACCCACGGGGTAAACCGGATACTATAATATAATGGTACCAAACTATTGTTATAAACGGTTTAAACATGCTTATTAATAACTCTTACTTATTTGCCTTGACACCTCGCATTTCTCCAATAGAATAGCTTTCACTACTTTTTATAAAAGTTGCCACCATGAAGACATCAACGGTAGGTAAGTTAGTCAGATTGACCTTTTGAAAAACCCTCGTCCGTCATATTATGCGTTTTAAACTCTTTACAAAGTAGCACTCAACTTTATCAATTTCAGTTTAAAACTAAGCTGATGGAACTACTTATTACAATATATAAGATAAACATAAATAATACCTAGGAATTTCCCATTAAAGACGACTAAAATGTAATATACCCGTGATACCTACCCTAATCGCGTTGTTTCCGACTGCTAGGCCCGGTTGACCGTGGCCCGTGACGTCGAACCAATAGAAGGACGTTCAAGAGCCTCCTAAGATATTTGAATTTTATAGCATTTTCAAAGCGGCGTAATTAGCGTACGGGTTAAAAATATTTGCTTTTTTCTCATGTAAGCGTTTTAAGATCATGTTACCTTCCTTTTTTTAATATCATTTTAATATTTAAAAATTTATGCAAGTTCCCTATTGTAACCAATAGACTAACAAATAAAATAGACAGTTATCAGCCAGTTGAACAAGCAGGTTTCAGAAAAGGTTTAGTACCATAGATAATCTCCTCACTATGAAAATATTGATTGAGAAGGCAAACGAATATAACTTAGATTTAGGTTTAGCCTTTGTAGACTCTGAAAAAGCGTTCGATAGTGTCGAGATATGGGTGATAGAAAAAGCTCTAAATAACAGCAGAATAGACTCCAGGTACAGGCAACTCCTACATAACATCTATAAAACAGCAACTATGACAGTCTAATGGGAAAATAAAACAAACAAAACCATAGCAATCCTTAGAGGCGTAAGACAAGGAGATGTAATATCCCCAAAACTCTTCACCTCAGCTCTGGAAGATGTCTTTAAAGAACGAATGGGAAGACATGGGTATCAACATAAACGGAAAGAAACGTAATTAACTCAGATATTGCCATGATCTTCTTATTACAACAAACCAAGAAGAACTAGCCACAATGCTGACTTAACTAGGATTAAAAATGAACATGAGTAAACCAAAAATCATGACAAATACAAATGACAGAATAAATGTAAATATAAATAATGTAAATATGTGAATATGTATATACCTGGGTCAAATACTTAAAGCTAGTAAAGAGAACCAAACAATAGAAGTACAAAGAGGAATCAGATTGGCGTAGGCAGCGTTTGGAAAGTTAGGGAGCCGTTCAAGTATTACGTAACGCAGGTTTGGAGGAGGGGGGTCAAAAATCTTCAAAAATTGCGTTACGTAATACTTGAACGCCCCATAACGGTGCATCACATAGGGGGGAGGGGGTGGTCAAAAATCTTCAAAAATTGCGTTACGTAATACTTGAACGCCCCCTTAAGATCGATACTAAAAAGCACAAAAATACAACAATACCTAAAAACCCGTGTATTTGACCAGTGCATCCTTCCTGTTCTGACGTATGGCTCAGAAATATGAACATTAACAAAGGCCAACATAAACAAAATAGAAATAACTCAGAGAAAAATGGAAAAATCCATTCTGGGAATAAGACTGCAAGACAGAATATCAAACAAATGGATAAGAGAGAAAACAAAAGTAAAAAAATGTAACTGAACATATTGTAACGTACCCCAAAAGAGGGTGTTATTTGTATAACGTAACAAGGGGATTGAACTTTGACAAGATGTTGATATGTCATATAAGGGAATGTAACACAATGAAGAACATGGCCACGGTCGCTCCAGTCTCAGAGATCTAATGGGGTGTGGATTCTTAAGGGTGTTATAGTAATAGTATACTCTTATTAGCTTAAAAAAATTAAAGAGATAGAAAAATCGAAATAAGGATGTAAAATAAAAATAAAATATAATATTGGGCGCCATTGGTTACCTAAATGGAACCAAAAAAAACATAGTCCAAAATAAAAAATATATAAAATACTTTAAATTTACAGCAAATATGGTGTGACTTACCTTGTTTACTCTATACTATACTCAGCGAATTCTTTATTGTTCTTACGATTCAAGAGAGAAGGAAAAGAGAAATAATAAGATTGTATTTAGCAAATTGAACATTATTTATTAAAACCAAAAAAAAAAATGAATTTAAATTTGTGATCTCTTACGGTTTTACAAAAAGAGATCGCGATAACAAAAAAATAAAATAGAAAGTTTACAAAATATACCTTGTTTATTAGTCCTGTCTTCCTGTGGTTGTCCAGTCCAAGACGCGATTTCACTTCACTAAAGTCACAAAATTGATATACCCTATTCCACGAACATACGCCTGTTTTGGATTACTTCGACAACGAATATTTTACTGTGCAAAATAAGAAGAACGAAAGTAAATTGCAAATTACATTGTTGTTTATTGGAATAATTATTAGCGCCATTTACTTTCGTACTTCTTATGTTGCACAGTAAAATATTCGTTGTCGAAGTAATCCAAAACAGGCGTATGTTCGTGGAATGGCCCATACAACAAAAGTACATCAGGTTATCCATAGTTCATTTAAAAAAAACTCCATAGTTCATCAAAAAAACTTTTATAGAAAAATTCAGCATTCATCTCAAACAAATTGGTACTGCTCACAAACCAAATATTAAAGAAAACTTTACTATTTCTTCAGTAAGTTAAACTGGATAAAAAAAATATAAAATAAAAGCAACTCCATGGTTTAACTGCATTGTTAGAAACTGCTAACAAAAAAAAAAAATTCTAACTATTGCTGCCTGCATATGAAAAGATTATTATACCGGCATTGGTATAACATAGTCGCGTTCACCTAAAACAGCGAAACGCGGTGTGGCCTGCGGCTTGCCTAGACCATACTGGAATTCCAACACAAATACTTCTGCAATAAAATTGCACAATAACTTCACCTTACACAAACTAAACTGGTAACTCAACCTTTCAGGTACCGCTGCAAGCAACGGACCCTCCGAGGCTAACTCAACTTGAACTCTCTACCGCTCAAACGTAACTCCCTTCTCGATCTCCTCAAACACCAACCTTCCAAAAATCAACGCCCTCTCAAAATCAGAAGTTTACCTTCTCACAATCAGTTCTCGACCCAATTGCCGACTTTTCTCAATTAATCAAATCTTCACCAATAAGAAAACCAAAATCACTTTCCGTCAAACCTCTAATTTGACGCCATGCAAAATTTCTCCACCGATAGAAGACCTCTTATAATCGGTAAGCTATTTTTCTGGGCTCTCACAGAGAATGTTATTCCCACCAAAAATGCTTAGGTCAGTAGTTGTTGTTTACTCAATGCTTGTTGTTTACTCAAAGCTGTTATCTCTATAATATAAACACTTTTCAGTCTCAAAGCCGGCAGAAATACATTATTAGAGAATTTATGATCTCCGAAAACCATCAGAACTTATTTGAAGCATTGCCGCCTCCTCTTGTAGGATATAAACAATTTGGGACACTTTAGATATCTACGCCAAATTTCAGAGAATCGTACAATCAACGAAACAAACATCCAACATCGTGAGAAGTGAATCACGTCATACGAAAGATCTGTTAGAAACTACGATTCTTCGATTCAATATACAGGGCGTAGCGAAAGTGTTACAAATGTAAACTAGATTGAAATTTCAAATAACTTTGGTACCGTTATAATATAACAGGGTTATATGTCTCACAATGTGAGACAGGAAGACAAAAGATGGAATGCTGAAATACAAAACTGGAGGCCGTGGATAGGAAGAAGAGGCAGAGGAAGACCTCAGATGCGATGGAAAGACGATATTGTAAAAGCTGCAGGAACTCGCTGGAAAAGCACAGCCAAGGACAGTCAGATATGGAAAGATTTGGGGAAAGCCTATGTCCAAAGTTGGATAGAAATGGGCTACATAAGAAAGAAGATCCTCAAGACCTTGGCGGTTATACAAGCTTTAAACACAAGTTTTCTTATTAATCTTTTTGAAAACGATTTCAGGAATAAGACATCGAAACGTCAAATCTTTTTTAGGTAAAAATGTAATTGTTATTACAAAAAAACTGTAGATAATAGATATGCCACAAGAAAGCAGTTTCAGAAACTTAGTTAGAAATATTGACACTTTTGAGAATACTTTTTGTACAGCAATGCAGTATGTATTTATTAAAAAAAAAAAAATAATTTAAAAAGCTTTTTGAATGTTTTCGCACTCGGTAAATACTTATAATACAAATTTAAAAATCGATTTTGATTTACAGAGAACCTGGTTATAAAACTAAATTTTTAACGAGATTTCACATTCACACAAATCCCGTGAAATGCAAAGAGCCTGCAACCGTAAAATGGAGTAGTAGACTAGTTAACAGCGGTGTTGCCTAAAGCTTCGCGATGGCCCAAGAAAATCCCCCATTTGAATATTTTATTCAGACGTGAAGAAAGGAATTCCGCTTTGGATTTTAGAAACGACTGAAAACGACTTGAAAATGAGTTGTTCCCCATATATAATATAATCTTATTTATATAAGCTCTCAGTGTCTCTAAATTATGCAATATTTCTAGAAATGTAAATAAGAACTAGATTGAATTTAATGTCTATTTACATTGCATAGATATACCTGGATATGCTACACTAGATTTATAAAGTAAAAGTTCATGAAACTCCAGTAGTTTTGGTTAAGGAAAAATTATGGTATTTGATAAAATAGAAAATGAGATTGTACGGAAATGGTATATCTTAGAAATAAATTAAGTAGGGAAGCCACGCGGAGTGATCCACTTTCCACAACAATTCAAAATGTGTTTCTTGAAGAAGCAGTTATAACAAAGAGGAGGGTGCATATTTAACAGCAAAAAAAATCCTAGGCTTCGCAGACCATGGATCCATGATGATATAGTAACGGCCAGTAAGAAAGAAAAAATTTATTAGCAGTGTAAAATAATAGTTATGTTAATATTTCATTTAACACAACTAACAGAAAATGTGAAATGTGTGAAAATGCAGAAAATAGAGAATCTCATATGGAATATATGAAATTTACTAAGGGCATATGACAACATATCAGACGGAAAATGTTTAATGTGGATAAATCAAGAGTAAATCTTCCAGTAGTTAAAGACATCACACAAATCCACCTATTATGTAAACACTGGTAAAGTACTGAGCTCCCATTTAAGGTAGCAGAACTACGTCAAGGATTTAAATATCATGCCACAATTATTATTATCAGTAGTAATTATACGAGAGCTCTAAAATTATCAATTTGTATCCCGAGTGAGACTTTGACGACCCGAAAGGGAGTGAAATTATTTCAAAGTGTCACGAGGGCAAACAAATCGGTAATTTTTAAGTGCTCGAGTGTAATTCGGTAAGATTATTTCATGAATAAAACCGTCCTTTTAAATAATTTTAACGAATATTTTATTGATATCTTCGCCTGAATATTTGCTAAAACTGTTTCTTAGTGTTCTCTGTGACAAGTTGTAAAACATTAATAATTGTCATTAATGTCACTGAATGTTAATTTTTGCGTAGATTATTTCATGAATAAAACTGTTTTTTAAATAATTTTAACGAATATTTTATTGATACCTTCGCCTGAATATTTGCTAAATCTGTTTCTTAGTGTTCTCTGTGGCAAGATGTAAAACATTAATTGTCATTAATGTCACTGAATGTTCATTTTTGTGTAGCAACGAAGGGCATCGGACATAATACTTGACGACAGGAAATTATCAGTAGTAATTGCACAAGAGCTTTAAAATTATCGAATTTTTGCCGAGTAACACGTTGACAGTTTTAATTTCACGACCCGAAGGGGAGTGAAATTATTTGACGGTTGCAAGTCATCACTTTTATAATCTTCAAAACATTAATTGTTATTAATGTCACTGAATGTATTTTTTTATAGCAACGAAGGGCATCTGACGTAATATACTTGACGACGGGACATTATCAAAAATTATCGGGTATAATATCACAAGAGAGTGAGAATAAATTGAAAATAATGCGACAGTTTTTCGAAAATTTGTTGTCTGGCAATAGACACGAGAGCCCGCAGGGCTCGATTGGCTACTGCCCAATGACAACAAATTTGAGTAAAAATGAAGCACTATTTTCTTATTTATTCTTACTGTCGTGTGATATTCGTAAGATTATTTTTTAATACGTATATTATGGATATTTTCTTAAATGTGACAGTTATCAAAACTAGAAAACTGGTTGCCATTAAACAGAAACAATCTACTTAAAAAAATTCTATCGGTAATTTTCTACAGTAGATAATTCTCAGTATAATTTTAATCTGATTGGACAGAATTAAACCCGTGATAAAATATCTTAGTATACGATTGGAAGTTAAAATCATTAAAAAATAATCAGTTTAAATTTTATTTCAGTAGCTTTCTATTGGTCAGAATCTCCTATGAATGAAATAATCAGTTTCATTTTTATTTCTGCAGCTTTCTATTGGTCAGAATCTCCTATGAATGAAATAATCGGCATAAATATCACAAGAGAGTGAGAATAAATTTGCAATAATGAGGCAATTTTTCGAAAACTTGTTGTCAGGCAATAGACACGATATGGTAAGGCTCGAGTGGCTATTGTCCAATAACAACAAATTTAAGAAAAAGTGGAACATTATTTTCTTATTTATTCTTACTATCGCGTGATATTCGTCAGATGATTTTTTAATACTTACAGATAAAATTCAAGTCTTTGTATAAAAACATTCAGTGACATTATTTATCCTAACTAATGTGAGACACATTTTTCAACTTGTCAATGTGAACAGCACAGTTTAGCAAATATTCAGACGAAGATATCAATAAAATATTGATTAAAATTATTTATAAATACAGTTTTATTCATGAAATAATCTTACCCAAGTAGACTCGAGAGCTTAAAATTGCTAATTTGTATTGTCCTCGTGACAATTTGAAATTAGATGCAAAACTAAAAGTTTATTGTGGTTCGTCTTCCTAAATGTGACAGTTGTCAAAACTAGGAAACCCGTCATTAAACAGAAACAATCTACCTAAAATTATATAGATTATTTTTTAATGATTTTAACTTCCAATCGTATAGTAAGATATTTGATCACGTGTTTAATTATGTCCAATCAGATTAAAATTATACTGAGATTATCTACTGTAGAAAATTACCGATAGAATTTTTTTAAGTAGATTGTTTCTGTTTAATGGCAACCAGTTTCCTAGTTTTGACAACTGTCACATTTAAGAAAATATCCATATTATACGTATTAAAAAATAATCTTACGAATATCACACGACAGTAAGGATAAATAAGAAAATAATGCTTCATTTTTACTCAAATTTGTTGTCATTGGGCAATAGCCACTCGAGCCCTGCGGGCTCTCGTGTCTATTGCCAGACAACAAATTTTCGAAAAACCGTCGCATTATTTTTAATTTATTCTCACTCTTTTGTGATATACCCGAAAATTACAGCTGTAATAATAATCTGATTGGACAGAATTAAACACGTGATGAAAAATCTTACTACACGATTTCAAGTTAAAATCATTAAAAAATAATCGCTGTAATTTTTATTCTTGTAGGTTTGTATTGGTCAGAATCTCTATGAATGAAATAATCAGTGTAATAAAAATTACGTTTTGAAATAACTAATGTTTGATGTTCCGATATTCAATCTGAAAATCCTTCTCAAAAAAGATTATTTTTAAAAATTCTGGGAAGATTTATAACAAAGCTATAATTAGTTAATGTTTTTTCAAAATTGACACACTTGGCCTCGATCTTGTAGGCCACAGCATGTGAATGGTTGATAATCATGTGAGGGTGGTTTTTATACCCTAGGAATATGAAATTCTGACTGTTTTGTGTGTTATTTTGTGTTATATGTTTGTGTAATCTGTATTGTAGTTAGGGCGGTGCAACTTCGTTATGTAACATAGACTTTGTGTTTGTGTATTGTGTGTTGCATAAGTCAACTGATCCTGTTCAAAGAATATCTTATCTCTATAACTTTTCCTGGGCCTAGATATAGCAAGAAGAGAAAAATGGGCAAATAAAGTTGAATCGCTAGATTAGAATTCTAGCCGTAAAGCGTAGTAACACGCATATTATGTATTGTGTATGAGATTATAGGTGATATTTCTCTGACTTCCTATTACTCCGGTATTATTTACATATTCTTGTTGACTTCTTTAAGTACATATTGGCAACCAAAACTTGCTACATTCTGCTAACGGATTTGCTACATATTTTCTTCATTGTAGGGTAAGAGCTGCTTCTTTGACTTTTCTCTCTTTCATGTATGTTTCTTTTATAACTGCTGCATCTTTCCATTGTACTCTGTGCTCGATATCCCAAGCATGTTTGCATATCTGGGATTTCTCGAAGTATCTACTCTTGATGTACCTATGTTTCATGCTCGTTTATCCTGACACTTACAACTTATAGTCCAAGAGGCAGCGCTGAAAAATCTCTTTGAATTTACTAAAGCTAGATTTTTCACAGTTGATTACTGTGATTGTGTAGAGAAACATACTGCGGTCGGTCAAGCGAAACGTAGAACAGGGGTTACTGAAAGGGTATCAAAGCTGTTTTCCTACGAAGGTAATTAAATCCATTTACTAAGGCTGAAAATCAGTACACACATTCTGAATTGAATATGAATAAAAGTTATTATAGTCGGTCAGCTGTATGACGGGACAGAGCCGGTCGGTCGACCCCAATGAATGTGCAGGGTTATTCACTATATTTTCACCCGATTAACTGCTTTATTTACAGAATTAGAAAAAAATGTCAAATACAAAAGTTATTCGATTTTTAAATTATGATTTTTTGACATATATATCGTACTAGTGACGTCATCAATTTGGGCGTGATGACGTAATCGACTATTTTTTTAAATGGAAATAGGGGTCAAGTGCTAGCTCATTTGAAAGGTTATCCAATTCCCTATTCAGTAATATAAACATTAACATGATTAATTATACAGGGTGTCCAAAATTTTTTTTTAAATTAAATTAATTGTTTAATTAATAATTTAAAAAAATTTCTTGGACACCCTGTATAAATATTCATGTTAATGTTTATATTACTGAATAGGGAATTGAATAACCTTTCAAATGAGCTAGCACTCGACCCCTATTCCCATTTAAAAAAATAGTCGATTACGTCATCACGCCCAAATGGATGACGTCACTAGTACGATATACAATATGGCATTAATAAACCATTGCTGTTGTGCTTATTTTTATTTATACAGGGAGTTGAACTTGTTACGATTTTCATACAAAATTGGTTATAACTTTGTAAATACCCTGTATAACATTACAAACCTTTATATTTTTGTGATGGAGAAGTTAACAGGATTTCGAATATAAAATAAAATATAGGGTGTTCCATTTAAAAAAAACATAAGTTAGGTCTGCCACTGTGTTATCGAATACCCTGTAACATTCTAACTAATTTTGTAATGTGAAGCTCAAAGGTGGCTAAAATTTTTGTTATTAACTTTTATTGCTATCTATTACTATAGCGGAGCTATTGAGCTTTACCCTACTAACCAATCACCCTTTATATGTCACAAAATCATAATTTAAAAATCGAATAACTTTTGTATTTTAAATTTTTTTCTAATTCTGTAAATAAAGCAGTTTACAAGGGGGTCAAAATATAATGAATAACCCTGTACATTCATTGGGGCCGACCGACCGTCTCTGTCCCGTCATACAGCTGACCGACTATAATAACTTTCTGTTCTACGTTTCGCTTGACCGACCGCAGTATGTTTCTCTACATAATCACAGTAATCAACTGTAAAAAATTTAGCTTTAGTAAATTCAAAGAGATTTTTCAGAGCTGTCTCTCCGTCTATTAATTCAATTCGTCGTCGGAGCATGTTCGATATTTACGGCGAAAAAATATGGCAACCGTGTTTTGCAGGCAGACAGGAAATAAAAATACGGACACATTTGAATTTCTATATGTTTCAGAGATTGAAAAGAGATCTTTTATTCAAACTTTTCCTGCTGGGGGTTAGTTAGGTATAAATAAAATGCAGTTCGTGGAAATTTTATTACGTAGAGCAGTATTTCAGCGGTGGAAATTCAAATAAGAGGGTTGGACACAAAGAGACCGCAATAGTTGTCGTAATTATAGAAAGATATTATTTGGCACAGCAGGACCATGAATGTCGCCCTGAAAAAAATAAGAAAAAAGTGATTTACTTGGTAAACAGATGGGGGAGTATGACGGTGTAGTATGAAGCTGAATTAATATATGAATCTACTTAGATGATTATTCTTAAATATAACTATATTCGGATCTTTTAACAACATAATCTGGAAGATTGATTAACGTAAACTATATACCTACAGTTGAGTCCATGGTTCTTTACCCGTGGGTCGTCGTTTAATGTATACGAAATAAGTCGGAAATTTACTCCATGCAACAGCAAGTGACAGAAAGTGGCTATTGCTCCGATCACGGATTGTATTATAAAATTTGACGATATCAAATAAACAGAATGTAAAATATTTAATATCAGTAGTGATTAATACTTTATTTTTTTGCCATTCGTTCAGTTTTGCGGAAACAAAACCATTAACTGCGTGAATAAGGTTACCTTTGTATGTAAATTAATTCCAAAATAAAATACACCTACCATAAAATTTTAAACTCCAATATAAATTTAGTTGTAAAAACAACTACTGTTTGTGTAATATAAAAAAAAACGCAAAAAATCCACAAATTGACACCCACAAGTAAACAAACCAGAAACATTATAAATTGTACTTAAAATCTGAAAAAGTCCCGAAGCGTTTTTTTTGTACCTAACTCTTTTCGATGTACTGAGTCTAGAAACGTTCATAAAAATATTACTGCGCCAATTACTGAGGATGATGATTTCCTCCAATAGTCTCCACAAGTCCACAATACTAGAACGTCTCAGCAAGACTACTGAGATCATAAAAAGCATCAAGCAGAGAAAGCTGGAGTACTTCGGACATGTAATGAGAGGTCCCAAATATAGGTTGCTACAAAATATTATGCAAGGAAAAATAGCAGGCAAACGCGGTCCAGGACGAAGAAGAACCTCATGGTTGAAGAACTTGCGAAATTGGTATGGTGTTGATACAAGCATGCTATTTAGGGTGGCAGTGAATAAAATTAGGATAGGTATGATGGTAACCAACGTTCTGAAAGGACATGGTACATAAAAAGGAGGTTATTCAGCTGAAGATTGTTAAATCTATCATCATTATCCAGCCCTTTGCGTCCACTGCTAGACATAGGCCTCCCTCATTTTTGTCCATTGTGCTCTATTTTGAGCACTTTGCATCCAATTTCTAGACATTTTCTTGAGATCGTCAGTCCAACGAGTAGGTGGTCTTCCTATACTTCTTTTGTCTAATCTTGGCCTCCACTCAAGTAATCTCTTCGTCCATCTCCCATCACTGATTCGGGCGACGTGTCTGGCCCAGTTCCATTTCAGGGTGGCAATTCGGGAAATTACATCGGTAACTCCTGTTCTTCGTCTTAAGTCTTCATTTCTAACTCGGTCACGAAGCAATATACTCAGCATTGAGCTTTCCATTTTCCACTGGGCTATTTGCAGCATTTCAGAAGTTGTAGCTGTCAATGTCAAAGTTTCGGCACCATAAGTCATCACAGGCAACACACATTGGTCAAATGTTTTACGTTTTAAAGAAATTGGTATATCGCTTTTAAAGATGTCTTTGAGTTTTCCATAGGCTGCCCATGCTAGGTTTATTCTTCTTCGTAGTTCGCATGTTTGGTTGTCTCTTGTAATCTTTATTTCGTGTCCAAGGTATATGTATTTTTCCACTAGCTCTACTTCGTTGTCTCCAATATTGATATTTCCGCTAGGTACTAGGTTTGTCATGAATTTTGTTTTGGAGATGTTTATTTTAAGACCTACACTGGCACACACTAACTGAAGTTCATGTAGCATTGTACATATCTCCTTAAGGTTGTCAGAGAATAAAACTATGTCGTCTGCGAATTTCAAATTTGTTAATCTTCTACCATCAATATTCAGGCCTCGCTCTTCACGTAAGTTTTTTACAAGCACATTCTAGTACTGCGGTAAACAGTTTAGGCGATAAGGTATCGCCCTGTCGGACTCCTCTGCCGATTGGGACACGGTCCGTGTTTTTATGTAGTTTCACCGACATAGTTGCGTTCTTGTATGTATTGTAAATTAACCTTGTGTATCGGTAGTCAATGCGGCATGCTTGTAGTGCTTCCAGAATTTTGTCAAATTCTACCGTGTCAAAGGCTTTATGGAAATCTACAAAAGCCAAAACGAGTGGTCGATTGTATTCGATAGTCTTTTCTATTACCGTTTTAATGCTCTGCAGGTGATCATTTGTTCCAAATCCGGTACGACATCCCTCTTGCTTCATTGGCTGGTAGAAATCAAGTTTTTTCTCAAGGCGATTCGTTACTATTCTTGTAAGGAGTTTGTATAAGTGACTAAGAAGGCTTATAGGTCTGTAATTTTCTAACTCATGGGGATCTCCTTTTTTCTACAATAGAATTACTTCAGCATTGTGCCATTTGTCGAGTATATTACTATTTAAAAGGTACATGTTAAAAAGGGTTTTTATTTTTTTAAGAAGACAAGTGCCTCCGATTTAGATTGCATCAGTAACTACACTGTAGTTACTGTAGTTGAATCTATATATTACCATTATTTTCGTCCGGTCTTTATCAATTTTAAGAACGACTTTAATGCTTTTCAACTAAACTTTTCGCAGGAGTTCTAGCATTTGTTGTTCGTAACATAAAATTTAAAAAAGTTCTGTGGTACAGATATCTATAATGACAATTAGCAATTTATTGTTACAAAGATTGTGACACAATTTTCATTTTTTAGTCAATTTTTCATTGGAAAAATTGGAAAAAGAAAAGCTAGATATTTTCCAGCAAACAATCAAGCAACTTTCTGTTATAAAAAACACACCTCACTATTTTTTGAAATAATTTATTTTTCAAATCGATTTCCGGAGTGAAAATCGAAACGTCAAATAACGAAAACGTTATGTTTTATTACAATTACTCCAGGGTAATAAGCTAGAAATAGACCATGTTCGGGGCACTCAAAGATCCAGGTAGCTACTTTTTTAATTATTGTAAGACCTATAGGAAGAACACCTACCTGTTTCCTGCCTAGAGTTCGCGTCCGTTTTTTAATTATTAACAATTTAGTGCAAAAATCGCGATTTTTTAGATTTCTTACACTCCATTCAAAAGCTAAATAGTTAACATAAAATTACAAAATTTAATTTTTTAGAACATTAAAAACCTTCAAAATGCCGATTTTTAAAAGTTAAAAAGTTAATTTGTTGCTACGCAAACTGCAAAATAAGTGAAAATCGTTATTTGTTAATAACTTTTACTAAAACTACCTTAGAACTTTAGTGTTTCACAAAAAGTTGGGTATTGGGGTTTGGGTTACTTAACTTCTTCTTCTTCATGTGCCGTGCTCGATTATCGAACGTTGGCTATCAAATTGGCTATAGTAATTTTGTTAACGGCAGCTCGGAAAAGGGATGCAGAGGATCTGTTATACCATTCTCTCAGGTTTTTAAGCCATGACGTTCTTCTTCGACCTGGCCCTCTTCTTCCGTCTACCTTGCCTTGTATTATTAACTGGAGTATATTATATCTCTCTGGGTGTCGCATAACATGGCCAAAATATTCAAGTTTTCGATTTTTAACTGTTCTGACGACTTCTGTGACTTTTCCCATCCGGTGCAAAACAACTTCGTTACGAACTCTATCCACCCAACTTATTCGTAGGATTCTTCGGTATACCCAAATTTCAAAGGCTTCCAATTTCTTGAGAAGAGTATCTGTTAAAGTCGAACCTTCGACACCGTACAAAAGAGTAGAGAACACATAACATCTCACTAATCTAATTTTAAGATTCAAAGTAATGTTGTTTCCACATAAAAGTTTCTTTATCTTAAAGAATGCAGCTCTGGCCTTCTCTATACGTATTCTAATTTCTTTGCTCATGTCCCAGTTCTCATTTAGATTACAACCAAGGTAGGTGATACTGTTAGTTCTTTCTAATTGTTCACCATAAGCTGTTACTACTTCCGGTTGTATTGGCGTCTTATTGACAACCATCACCTTGGTCTTTGCGGTGTTTAGCTTGAGTCCATATTCATCACACGTTGTGGTAATCATATTAATCAGATGTTGAAGTTCTTCATAATTGCTCGCAATTAACACCGTGTCATCCGCATATCTCAAATTATTAATATTGACGCCATTCATTTTGATACCACATTGAGCATTATCCACTGCTTTATTGAAAACAAACTCAGAATAGATGTTAAATATTAGTGGGGACAAAATGCAGCCCTGCCTTACTCCTCTTCGTATTTGAAGTTCTTCAGACGTGTCCCAGCCAATCCTGATGTTTGCACGTTGATGCCAGTAAAGATTTTTGATAATGCGTAGGTCTTTATCATCAATACCCACTTTCTGAAGAATAGCAATCATTTCCGTATGTTTTACCCGATCAAAGGCCTTCTCAAAGTCAATGAAACACATATAAACCGGATGTCCGACATCTCTGCATCTCTGTACCATAACCTGAATACTAAACAGTGCTTCTCTGGTCCCAAGGTTATTGCGGAATCCAAACTGTGTATCACCAAGCTGTTCTTCTATTTTTTGGTACATCCTAGAGTGCAAAATTCGTAGAAATATCTTTAAAACATGACTCATCAAGCTAATGGTTCGGTAGTCACTACATCTTTTCGCGTTTGCTTTTTTAGGTATCGTCACAAAAGTCGACAGCAGCCAATCCGTTGGTATATAGCCAGTTTGATAAACTTTATTAAAAAGATGAAGGAGAGATCTTTTACCTGAATTTTCGAAGAGCTTTATTATTTCATTCGGTATTTCGTCTGGTCCCGTCGCTTTTCTGGTCTTTGCTAATCTTATTGCTTGTTCAATTTCGTCCATAGTTATGTCAGGTCCTGTAACTACTTCGTTAATTTCAAGCTCGGGCCTTTTATCATTAAACAGTTCCTCAATGTATTCTTTCCATCTGTCTATTTTATCCAAATCAGTGATAATCAGTTTTCCGTCTCTATCAACGATGTTATTTGCATGTTTTTTGTTCTGACCGGTGAGTTCTTTTATTTTTTTATACATATTAAATGAATCATGTTTTTTCTGCAACTCTTCAATTTCTAAACATTTTTTTTCAAAGTATGTTTCTTTTGCCGCTCGTATTTTAGTCCTTATCTCTTTATTAATGCGTTTATACATTTCGATGTTTTGATTCTTAAATTTGCGTCTTTTTTCCATCAAATTCAAAATCTCATCGTTCATCCACTGTTGCTTCTTTTGATTTTTCTCTTTGAAGTTTGGAGTTGAGTTGCTTATAATCGTTTTGATTTGGTTCCAATGATCCTCGATGGATTCTTGTTGTTCGCTATTCTCAAAATTGCTCTCTAAATTGTTTGAAATCCCCTGACTGTTGTTTCTAATAAAATCGGTATCCAGTTTGCTATAGGATCGTGGTTGTTTTATCCGTTTAAGTTTTAATTTTATTTCGGCTAACAATAGATTGTGATCAGATGGCACATCGGCGCCAGGATAGGTTTTTACAGACTTTACTGCATTTCTGTAACGCTCACTGATGGTTATGTAGTCAATTTGGTTTCTTAAGATATTATTGGGGGTATCTGCTGGAGATTTCCACGTATATAATCTCCTTTTAGGTAATTTGAAAAAGGTATTCATTATACATAGATTATGTTCTTTGCAAAAATCTGCGAAATAGTCTCCCCTTTCATTTCTATCGCCCAGTCCATAACAGCCAATAATATTACTTTGTCTGCCTTTTCCTATCTTAGCATTAAGGTCACCCATCAGAATGGTGAGATCTCTAGTCTTGAGTTGGTCGGTAACAGTTTTTACATCGGCGTAGAACTTGTCAAGTTTTTCCAGTTCACTTTCCGCTGTCGGTGCATACACTTGTATTAAATTTATGTTTCTGGGTTTCGCGTTCAACTGAATCATTATGACTCGTTCAGATACCTGGCATACCGCTCTAACACATTTTCTAACCTCGTTTGAGACTATGAATCCTACACCATGACGATGGTAATTACTCTCTTCTCCTGCATAATATACTTCATGATCATCCACATGGCATTGGCCAGATCCGGGCCATCGCATTTCACTGATACCCAGAATTGATATTTGCAGCCTTTTCATCTCATTTATGGCATTGTGTGTTTTTCCTGGTTCATATAAACTCCGCACATTCCATGTGCCTATTCTACAACTTCTCTGTATATCAAATTTGGCCAAGCGGGAGATTCTTCGTGGGTACTTAACAAACCGTCAAAATTTGAGACCGATCCATTAATTATTAGTTTAAGGGTTATTCTAATTGTTTATCCCAGAGACCTTTATTTTGCAATAACATAAGACAGAAAATAATGCAGATAGGGCCATTCTGCGTATGCCAAATGAAAGTATAAAACAAAATGTACTAAAAAAAGATAAAAAATTATCTAATATAGTCAAAAATCCTAATGCGAAATTTGTGAAATTTTGTAGTTTATAAACATTTAGAATAACTTTAAAAATCTAGTCCGCAGAAAAAAATCATTTTACATATTAGAAAAGCTGTCATTTTACACGAATTTTTAAAAATGTAGTTAAATTGGTGACTACTAGTGGTAAGTAAAGGGGGAGATGGGAGCCGACAAATACAGGAGTTCAAAAACTAAAAAAGGCAACTTAAAACTTCTATCATTTTCTATATCTCGGAACGTACTGAATATATTTTGATCGTTCTTTTTTTAATTTGTATGTAATTTTTCTGTACATTACAGATATGCGATTTGTCTAGACATTTATTAACACGTTGACGGACATGACGTCTATAGACGTCTAATTTCCATTGATGTAATGTGACACAACGTCTACAGACGTTGCATTTTTCCCTATTCTACTTTGCAAAATACATAATAGTGTCACAACACTTGCTTATATATTTGACGTATTGTCCGTCAACGTGTTAATTAATAAACAGTCTAATTTGTTTTAACAATTTTTGAAAATAGTTATTTATGATATAAGTGTTAAAAGTACACGTTTAAGGCACGCATGTGAAAGTTTGCAGAATGAGCGTAAGCGAGTTCTGTAATTCACATGAGTGCCTTAAAAATGTACTTTTTAACACGTATATCATACAATATTTTTTCTACAAACGTAATTACAGGACAATATCTACAAGAACTTTTACTTGAACTTAACTGACATTCCATTTTTATATTTTTTTGACATTACATTACGGTCTATACGGTCTGTACGGTCAATATGAACTGCAGTGCCTCAAAAATTTTAAAGCACTAGTGCCTTAAAGCAGCATTTTTAACGCTCGTATGGAGTGCTAAAAATTGCATTTTTAACACGGTTGTAGAAAAAATAATTTTTTCCCAAAAATCCATTATTTTAATCATACTATCGTTATTAATCATAGAAAAAGTTAAGGTATACTTTAATAAATAAATTATCTTCAATAAATAATTATCTAATTAAAATCATTTATTTATTAAAGTGTACTTGAACTTTTTCTATGATCATTAATGATATTGTGATTAAAAAAATAGATTTTCGAAAAAAAAATTTTTTTTAAAGAATTGTTTAAAGAAATAGACTGTTTAGTAATTAATAAATTTATAAGGTCCGGTTTCATCAACAACAAATAAATCAATGAATAGCTATTCGTCGAATAAAATTTATTAGACGTTTATATTTATAATTTGTTTCAATATAATTTTGATAATTTAAAGTTAAACTGGCAAATTTACTGTCTTATAAATATTTACAGTGAGATTAACTTGCCAATTTATTCGATTATTTGATAAATAAGCAAAATAATTCTTATTTGACGTTAGAAAAATGGAGAAATGTCAGTTTATTGGTCGAACAACTTTATTCATAGAATAAACTACTATTTGTCGTTGGTGAAACCGGACCTAAACAAATTGCATATTTGTAATGTACGTAGAAATTACATACAAATAAAAAAAAAGGTCAAAATCCATTGAATTGATCCGGAGATGCAGAAAATTATATTCGTTTGAAATTGCTTTTTCGGTATTTTAACTCGGTGGATTTGTAGGATCCGTCTCAAATTTTGAAGGTTTGTTAAGTACGCCAATACCCAACTTTGGGTGAAACACTAAAGTTCTATGGTAGTTTTAGTAAAAGTTATTAACAAATAACGATTTTCATTTATTTTGCAGTTTGCGTAGCAACAAATTAACTTTTTAACTTTTAAAAATCGGCATTTTGAAGGTTTTTCAATGTTCTAAAAAACTGAATTTTGTAATTTTATGTCAACTATTTAGCTTTAGAGTGGAGTGCAAAAAATCGAAATAATCGCGATTTTTGCACTAAATTGTTAATAATTAAAAAACGGACGCGAACTCTAGGCAGGAAACAGGTAGGTTTTCTTCCTATAGGTCTACAATAACTAAAAAAGTAGTCAGCTACCTTGATTTTTGAGTGTCCCGAGAAAATCCTTATTACTCTGAACTAAATCAACTGTAGCTTAATCCCATATACAAATAATATTTAAATAATAAAATATTAAAAATAACCATAGTTTTGCTCCGTCACATTTTCACGCGGAATGGTCGTGATATATTCGCATTAATTCCGTTTAATTACTGTCTGTTCCCCAGATTTCTGGCAGCTTTCATAATCCTGCTTAGGGCCTTAAGTAGGCTCCTAATAATAAAAAGACCCAAGCAAAATTTGTTCAAAATGGCATCCACCGCAGATGGTCGTCTAGCGCCGCATCATCTCTATCATATTTCAAAACTGGCGATAAAGCCGCAGAGGATCAGTCAGTGGCTTCTTGTTTACCAACAAACATTTTATACGTTGAAGGGGACGCAAAGTGCTCTTCATTCGACTGTCTACTCGTGTGTTCAAAAACAATTCAGTCGTTTTACTTACACACCGACGGATAGATGAGTTTGAGTATACAGGGAAGTTATTAAATTTTCAAGGGAGATTATGTCTGGTAATACTCATATAGACTCGTTAACAACTTCGATTGATCTTTGAACTTGAAGATCTTTGAAATACACTTACTGGTAAATAAGAGAGATCTATGGGATACACTTTAAGTAAAACTTTTTTCTTTACTTTCTTAAAAACTGTATTTTCATCACTGTTCATATAGTCAAGTCGGGTTAGACAAAAAAAAGGTCTAACCTTACATGCCGAGCTACCCCAAATTTTATTATTACTAGATTACCTTTAGGGGGCCAATAGTAGTGTAAATTTAAAATAAAGGAGAACCGTTTATGCCCAATATCTCCGCTTTTTACAACTTTTCAACAACAATGGTAAGGGCTGAAATTATTGCAAATGCAATTTCCTACAATTTCTTTTTACAAATTTTTCCGTGCTGTCGATATTTTCCGAATAAAGGAGGAGAATAGTGGAAGGGGGAGCATAATTATTAAATTGTCAGTAGTAATTACACGAGAGCTCTAAAATTATCGATTTGCATTCCGAGTGACAATTTGACAGTTTTAACATTTTTACAACAACGACCCGAAAGGGAGTGAAATTATGTCACGATTATGAAGTGTCACGAGGGCAAAACAAATCGATAATTCGAGCTCAAGAGTGATTTGGTAAGATTATTTGATGAATAAAACTGTCTTTTTAAATAATTTTAAGTAATATTTTATTGATATCTTCGCCTGAATATTTCCTAAACCTATTTCTTGTTGTTCTCTGTGACAAGTTGTAAACATTAATTGTCATTAATGTCACTGAATATATTTTTGCGTAGCAACGAAGGGCATCCGACGTAAAATACTTGACGATGGGAAATTATCAAAAATTATCGGGTATAATATCACAAGAGAGTGAGAATAAATTGAAAATAATGCGACAGCTTTTCGAAAATTTGTTGTCTGGCAATAGACACGAGAGCCCGCAGGGCTCGAGTGGCTATTGCCCAATGACAACAAATTTGAGTAAAAATGAAGCACTATTTTCTTATTTATTTTTACTGTCATGTGATATTCGTAAGATTATTTTTTAATACGTATATTATGGATATTTTCTTAAATGTGACAGTTGTCAAAACTAGGAAACTGGTTGCCATTAAACAGAAACAATCTACTTAAAAAAATTCCATCGGTAATTTTCTACAGTTCTTACTATACGATTGGAAGTTAAAATCATCAAAAAAAATTCGCTGTAATTTTTATTATTGTAGGTTTCTATTGGTCAGAATCTCTATGAATGAAATAATCTCGTTTATTATTAACTTTATGACATGAACGTAAATAAGCAAAAATTGAGAGAATCATATATTTGATAATCATATATTGAGAGAATCATAATTTTGATCACTAAACCTGTCCCTATCTATTATAGTGTGCAAAATAAGCCAATATTGTGGCTAATTCCCAACTAAAATACTAAATTGATATGACGTATTATGGTAGGGGAGCCCAAGCGGGGATTTTTGCAGTTACTCGAGCGCGTCAGATTAGCATATGGGAGAAACCTGGTACCCTGCAGATGAACCTCTACCATATATTGGCTCTTAACACAGGGGAGTTCGTTAAGGGGGGCCCGAAAAAAAAAATCTATCCTTAAAAATACCCGAAATTGTCAGATTAAGATAAGGTAAGTTAAGTACATGCAAAAGAGTGTATATTTCAAAAATCTGACGATTTGAGCAGGAGGTAAGGAAATGGGTGAGTCCCAAAGTTTCACAAGAAATAAGCGAATATGTCGCGAAATAAATGACAGATCGAAAAACTAAAAAATATGTTCTCAATATATTTTAAAAATTTATCGAATGATACCAAACACGACTTCCCACGGAGAGGGGTGGGGGGTAAATTTAATATTTTAAATACGAATCCCGCGATATTTCGCGAAATGAACATCAGATCGAAAAACTGTAAAATACACTTATTCGATACTTTTAAAAAATCTATCGAATGGCACCAAACACGACTCCCCAAGGAGGTGGGGTGGGGGTTACTTTAAAATCTTAAATAGAAGCCCCCATTTTTTATTGCAGATTTGGATTACTTACGTAAAAATAAGTAACTTTTATTTGAAACATTTTTTCGAATTATGGATAGATGGCGTTATAATCGGAAAAAATGATTATTGGAAATGGAAAATTAAATTAAAAAATGGCAAGCGCCCACTAAAATGGAAAATTTTACTTAACTTTTTTTGGTTTTAGGACCTACTCTTCACAACCCAATAGGTCTCCATAACGCTCGAGTGACTACACATTTAGCATACTTTGCTCCCCTACAATTATATTATATATTATCGGTTTACAACGTTCTCCGTCTTCCGATACCCGTTCGCCATTCCTCTCTGTCCGCACATTGATCTACTTGCAGACCTCTTTCATCCATGGCTTTGTTTATTCCTGCCGATCAACTTTTCCTCGGTCTACCTCTTCTTTATAACAAAATATTAGACAAAGTATTAATTTGTAAAATTAAAATAATAATTCTTCTAATTTATGCGTTTTGTTCATTTTATAAATATCTTTTTGCTGGCACTGTATACTTATCTGTCTAGCTAAACAATACCATAATCTTCTCTCAGAAGGGTTTGCACACAATAACGAAAACCTTGACAAAATGAATAAAACGCATAAATCAGAAGAATTATTATTTTAATTTTACAAATTATTACTTTGTCATATCAATTTATTATTATAATTGGGAATAAACCTAAAAATTGGCTTATTCGCAACTAAACCTGCCCGCATCTCTTATTGTGTGCAAAATAAGCTAATTTTGTGGCTAATTCGCAACTAAAATAGTAAATTGATGATACTTATAGTAATGAGACGTATGATAATAATGATAAGACTAAAATAGTAAAATGATAGATACGTTGTCATATCAATTTACTGTTTTAGTTGCGAATAAGCCACAAAATTGGCTTATTTTGCACACTATAATAGACAGGGACAGGTTTAGTTGCGAATAAGCCAATTTTGTGGCTTATTCCCAATTAAATAATAAATTTATATGACAAAGTAATTAAAAAAATAATAAAAAATTAAAATAATAATTCTTCTGATTTATGTTTTTTATTCATAAGCATTTTTTTGCTGGCACTGTATACTACTTTTGTTCACATGTCACTTTTGTTCCTTGATGTATCCTCTAACCCAGGGGTGGACAAAGTGGCCCTTTAGACATTTTTTTGCGGCCCGAGGAGAAAAAGTGAATTATTTTCATTTCAAGATTTTTTCTAATTATTGCTAATATTGATAATTCAATATAGATAGATAATGTTTCGCAGCGGGTGATTTTTCCGCAAATTTTCAACATAACAATGCAATGATTTGGGTTTTTGGCACAGATATTTATCGGCTCCCTCAATGAAATCCATGAAATTTTAACAAATGAAAATTATATTTTCGAAGTACAGTGGAACCTCGATTATCCGTCAGGGCACCAGACCAACGGTATGACGGATAATCGAGAAGACGGTTAACAGAACATTAAAAAAATCAAACATTCATAGTACAGCTCTTAAATTATATTTGTATGTTTTGTTTGACAAAATATAAGAGAGATTTGTGTTCGTACAATCGAATCATTTTGGTTTAAAATATTCTGAATCTTTGTTTGTTTTACTGTTGCTTAACATTTTGCAACGGCTGAATTTTTTAATCGGCGTAACATCATATGTAATCTACTTTATTGGCTCCTTCTTGTCGGGAATATCACTCGATGAATCGTTGCATGTGCGATACAGCTTCTCTAGCTTTTTATGCAAATTTTTGTCAGATGCAATAATATCATCGACATCGCCATCGTCAAACTCGAAATTTGTGTCAGCTTCTGAATTTGCTTCCTCCGCCTCTGTTGCCATTTCAACGATTTCATCATCTGTCAACAATGGATAGCTTTTTGCGTCCTCATCACAAATTAACCATTATTTTATGTCATCTTATTTAGGCCACGAAAACAAAACATAGCAAAACTGTACATTTCAGCGAATTTCGTTTGGCTTATCGACTTATCGCAATGCTCAATTACAATACTCAATAAACAAAATGAATTTATGACTCATTTTTTACTTACGTAGTCAATACAACTTATGTACCGACCCTGACCGTTAACAGAGGTGACGGTTAATGGAGAGACGGATAATCGAGGTTCCACTGTAGTCAGGAATTGTGTGGAAAATTTTGAATTAACCCGTAACCACCTAGTAAGAGTAACAACTGACGGAGCACCAAATTTAAGAGGAGCAAATATTGTAACGTTGAGAAAACTTAAAGATTACGTTCAACAGTTTCCAGAACATGATTTTTTATTCTTCACTGCATAATCCATCATCAGATATTGTGCAAAAATGTTTTGCACGTGGACAACGTCATTTCAATTATAACTAATATTGTTAACTGTATTAGTTCAATAGGATTAAATCATCGTGAATTCAAAGCATTTTTGGAAGAGTTAGAGACAGAACATACTGATGTCTTATACCACAATCAACAATCATATTCGATAATTAAGTTTAGAAAATGTTCTTAAAAGATGCTGTGAATTAGGGAAGGAAATTATTTAGAAATTAAACACTGCTACTTTGCTAAATTTATAAGTGTTGATCGCAAAATGAAACTTTTGTAATGAAATTCAAAATATTCATTGATCATATAAAAAAGAAACCAATTATTTCAAAATAATCTTGTTTAGTCCGGATCTGGATTATTCTTGTGTTTAGAAGTTGGGTGGTTTGGATTTTAAATGAGAGATTTCTATGTCAAATATCAAAAAATATACAAGGTGGTTCTAAAGTTATGCTTCCAGAAAGACATGGGCAAAATCGATAAAACACCTTGTAACTCAGTTATAAAAATCATTGAGATAATAAATGTAGTAAATCTAGAACCGCCTTAGTGACCTCTATTCACAATTTAAGTATTCCCGTTTCTCAATGAAACACCCTGTATATTTGCGGCAAATACCGTGCTTAAATAAGTGCGAATGTGGTATAGGGGGGTAGGGATATGGTTTGAAAATTTTCGATTTTTTTTATTATTTTGTATGAAAATACATATATAAATAAGGACCAGGATAGAAATAGCAAGAAATGCGTTTGTAAAAATGAAAACAGTTCTCTGCAACAAAGACCTTAGCTTAGAACTGAGAGCAAGAGCTTTAAGATGCTACGTGTTCTCGATATTACAATATGGACTTGAAAGGTGGACATTAAAGCAAGAACACATAAATAAGCTACAGTCATTTGAAATGTGGTGTTACAGAAGAATGCTTAGAATAGCATGGACACAGAGGAAAACGAACACGGAAGTACTGCGAGAAATGGGTAAAGAATGCGAAATAATAAACACAATAAAAATAAGAAAGTTACAATATCTGGGACGCGTAATGAGGGGACCGCGATATGAAATGCTAAGACTGAAAATACAGGGAAAGATAAGAGGCGGAAGGAGTATAGGAAGAAGGAGAGTGTCATGGTTAAAGAATTTAAGGGACTGGTTTAGATGCAGTTCTATAGAACTCTTTAGAGCAGCGGTGGATAGAGTAAAGATAGTGATGATGATATTCAACCTCCGATTAGGAGACGGCACTTGAAGAAGAAGAAGACATAATTTCAAAAATATTCTCTGAAAATTTCAGTTTGACCGTAGGAAAACTACCAGAAATATAGCATGTTTAATATCGCTGCCTTCGACTCGCTTTGCAGCAGCTTGTTGACCGTAGTGAGAAACGTTCAACAGGTGTTCCATTTTATTTTGTAAATTACTCTGCGATTTAAAAACATATTCCGATGTGCATCACTTTACGATTTGACAGACAGAAGAAATTGAAAATAAAAGTTGTCAAAACTAAACGTGTTTTTCTCAAAACTGCTCAACTGCTTTTTATAGGCGGTGGACATTGTAACTCAAAGGCTACTTGACAGATCCACATGAAATTTTTCATATATTTTCTTTAGACATTTCGTGAGGTAACAATAACAAATGTGTTGATTTTCACTATTTCGGTATTTTCACTTTTGAGTGATATCAAAAACGCAAAAATCGTCAAAATTAAAAAAAAAACTCGACGGTGTTATCTCGAGAAACTCATAAGCTAATAAAATATTTTTGAATTTTTTGTTTCATATGATCCAATAACGAGTTCTGATGTCTACTGAAAAATTAATTTTGTTTAAGGCTATAGCGGGATAAGATGGTCAAAAATGCCCCCGCACCGAGCAGCCCCGCTACTTATGTTTTCGATAAAGGATATACAATTATGCCCTCATGCAAATTTTTAGCTTCCCAGAGGTCCTAAAACGTCTCAAATCGAGAAAAGAAGAATTTTTAGGTTTTATTTTTTTGTGAGCGCAATTTTACTTTAAAAAATCTGAAAAAATTCAAGAGGTTGTATCTTTTGAATACAAAAAAACCTATTTTTTTTCAGATTTTTGTAATGAAAAATGAGCCCAGGAAAAATTATTGAAATTTTCAAAATATTTTTAGGTTATGATAATATGATTTGGCCAACTTTTAAATAGTATTTTTTTGTGTATTTTTTGCCGTTCTTTTAAATAGCAGAGGCGAAATTTTTAATATCTGAGCGGAAAGAACGAAAAAATCGAGAAAACCGTTTTTGGCTGTCTCGAGATGCATCTCGGGACAGCCAATTTTAGGAATTAGACTGACTACAACAACTGAAAAAAAACTAAAATTGTGAATTTTATCATAAAATTTGGTATGTTGGGTTATAATAATATTTGGAACAACTTTTCCAAATAACTTTTATCGATATCTGTAACGCGAAGCAAATCGAATCGCATATCGAAAATTCACCCTGTTTGTGGATTCGCAGTAGGCCGCTTTTAAAATTTAAAGTTCAGTTGACTATTTTAAAAATTGTGAACCATCAACCTGTATGACTGTGCAAAATTTCAAATCTGTATATATTTTCATAGCCGAAACTTAGGGGTGTCTTCATCTGAAATGCGACACACTGTATCTATCAATTCGATAATTTATTGCAACTAATATAGTCGTATTTTTTATAGATTCAAAATATACAATGAGAATAATGACTAATTCACTAATTTTATCATAAAAAGTTCAAATTGATTGCATTGAAATATTGAACCAATTAATGCGTATTAATATAATATTATTATAATAATTATTATAATATTTATAATAGAGTGAGTTTTATGTATAAAACCCTTAAGTATCTCGGAAACTACTTGCACGTTTTTCATAGGTTTTGGTGGGTAGGGGTTTTTTAATGCAGCCGATATTACAGTGATAATTACATTGTTATCAGATTTTCGGTTTTTCTGGAAATCTAATGAAATTTCTTATTTCAAATAGAGCACCCTGTATATTTTTTGCGTTTCAAACTCCTTAAGATATACTGATTATTTTTTATGTTATATTCTCTATACCTAAATGCCATAGTTTCGGAGATATTGCTACATTTATTAAAAAAAAATTAAAGAAATTATAAAAATCAATTTTTTTGACCCTTGTAGACATTATTTTACGTTCTTTGGATCATTGGGAACAAAAAAAGGTCTTTTGTAATTTTTCTCTAAAGTTAATCTAAAGTGAATTTTTTATGATAAAATTAGTGAATCAGTCAGTACCTTGATTGTATATTTTGAATATATAAATAATACGACAATATTAGTTGCAATAAATTATCAAATTGATAAGATACAGTGTGTCGCATTTAAGATGAAGACACCTCTATGTTTCGGCTATAAAAATATATACAGATTTGAAATTTTGCACAGTCATACAGGGTGATGGCTCACAATTTTTAAAATAGTCAACTGAACTTTAAATTTTAAACGCGGCCTACTACAAACAGGGTGAATTTTCGATATGCGATTCGATTTGCTTCGCGTTACAGATATCGATAACAGTTATTTGGAAAAGTTGTTCCAAATATTATTATAACCCCACATACCAAATTTTATGACAAAATTCACAATTTTAGTTTTTTTTTTCAGTTGTTGTAGTCAGGATCCTAAATCCTAAAATTGGCTGTCGCGAGATGCATCTCGAGACAGCCAAAAACGGTTTTTTTGATTTTTTCGTTCTTTCCGCTCAGATATTAAAAATTCTGCCTCTGTCATTTAAAAGAACGGCAAAAACTACACAAAAAAATACTATTTGAAAGTTGCCCAAATCATATTATCATAACCTAAAAATTGTTTGAAAATTTCAAAAATTTTTCCTGGGCTCATTTTTCATTACAAAAATCTGAAAAAAATTAGGTTGTTTTGTATTCGAAAGCGACAACTTCTTGAATTTTTTCAGATTTTTTAAAGTAAAATTGCGCTCACAAAAAAATAAAACCTAAAAATTCTTCTTTTCTTGATTTAAGACGTTTTAGGACCTCTGGGAAGCTAAAAATTTGCATGAGGGCATAATTTTATATCCTTTATCTTATCTCGCCATAGCCTTTGCCACCGTTGGCTTATTTTTCAATAGTTGGTCTTGAAACAAAAAAAAGTTTGCCCACCCCTGACTCTAACCACTCACCAATTTTCATGAAAATCGATGGAGGTTCAACGAAATTGGAGGTAATAGCTCGTATCGACCTTCAGTAACTGCACTAAGATCTCGATTATTTTAAACTTTTCGACAAAACGGTAAGGACTTAAGCGTTGAAATTTCATACGAATCGGTCATTTTAAAAACGACATTATATCCACTGCAGTACTTTTGAGAAAAACCATTTTAAATGCAATATATTGTTTGAGGGGGCAATTATTATGGCTTGATACTTACTTATATAATTATATCAACGCCTTGGGGGGTTGGATTAGTGTGATTTTTTTCACAAAATAGTAGAGGCTGGTACTAACTCCATGAAAATGTTAAGTTATTTTTGACAAAATGTGGATATACATATGTCGTTTTTAAAATGACCGATTCATACAACTTTTTCTCTGATATTTCCCGAGTTAAGGGGGAAATAGCGACAACGCTTAATTATTGGGTTATCTTGTTTAATATTAACTTGACGACATAAATGGAGATATGTAATTATATTTTATATAATTTTGATTTCTTTGATTTTTTGTGCTACAACCTTTAAGATACCATTTAGCGTCGAAAAAAAAAATGAATATGTAAAACAATATCTATTCCATCTTGTGTGAAAAATAAAATTAAGTGCTTCAGAAGATGAGAGAGGCTAAGGCCAAAAAATTTACGCCAAGCTACGCCAAAAGTGTAGAATTTGTTTTTAAATGTCATTTTCGATTACCATTACGTGGCACATCATGAATTCTTGTCAGAATAGGCCTGGATCGTACGTACCAAAAAAAGTTGATTAATAACAAGCTCAAAAATTTGTTAATAGCTTAACGGTGTCTAGTCGGACAAACTTTGATGTATGGGAACATTGGAACAGGGGAAGTTTTAATTGTGGAACGTGATTTTAATTGTAGAACGGGTCATCCTCACAAGTTTATGATTGTGAAAACTAGAAAGTTTATTTAATAGCAAACTTTATAATATAACATATGAAAAAATATTTTGTCCGACAAATATGTTAGGCAAGTCCGACACGTAGAACATGTCAAATGACAGGATTTATATTGGTGGTAAATAGCAGTCTGATTTTTGCATGAGAGTTTAATGAAAGGGTAACAAATCAATTGCAAGTTCTGTCCGACAAAATACATGAGACGTTTTCGTAGTCTGAAGTTCGAAACATGTAACCTGTTCCACATTTAACCCTCCCCTGTTCCAGTGTTCCCGTAAATCAAAGTTTGTCCTACTAGACACCGTTAAGCTATTAACAAATTTTCAGCTTGTTATTAATAAACTTTTTTTTGGTACGCGGGATCCAGGCCTAGAATGGAGTAAGGTTTTAGTTAGATTTAAATCCATAATTCACCTTTTCAATTATTATGAGTTGAAATTCCGTGTGAAAATGTTTTAGTTTAGAAGAATGGTTTAGTTTTTCTATCTTGATTTTACGAGTATTAAGCCCAATTTATCTTACGACGGGACGTGGACGGCGCGTGCCGTAGAACAATAGACGGCACACGTCCCCGGTGTCGCCCCATCCCGTTACACGATAAACTAGCCAATGTTTTTCATATCAGACGATTCTTCAACGTGTCCAGTAAGACAGCCCTGTCGTCCACGTCTCCGTTGTAAGATAAATTGGGCTTTATCCGGATGTAAACCCATAGCTACTCTTCTTCTTCTTATTATTCCTCTTTATAAGATATTCTGCTTGTAAATTGGCGGATAAATACCTCTATGGAAGGTTATCACTCCATCTTTTGCGCGCTCGACTGATACTTCTTTTACAAATTGGTGATTTATCTCTTGCTATTTTCACCATACGTGTCTCCCGCGTTCTGCTTATGTGGTTATTCCAATCTTTCTTTCTATTTAGTGTCCATTCGTTTGTACCCAGCGTATTTCCTGTAATTCTTCTCAGTAGTCTCACTTCTGCCGTTTTTAGTAGTCCTTGTGTTGTGGCTATATCAGGTCTTGTTTCGGATGCATGTCATTATTTGTCGTACACTGGCTTTATAAATTATCCTTCTCCTCCTAAATAGCTAGTCCATTTGTGCATTTTCTACCCGATATTCATTATTTTTTGTTTTTCTGACCACTTGATGAATGATTACTCTATTCTACTATTCTAATAAGATTTTGCCAGTGTTACTGAACACTAGAACATATAAGTATTGTTTCTTCACCACCGATTGCAGATATATTATTTATCCAACGCAGGAACACTTGCGAAGGCCATATGTGCACTAGTAAAAGTCGTAAAATGTTCGAGAACCTCATTCTCTGTTAACGTGACACGCTGTTAACATCGGTTCATTTATTTCATTTTTCGTAGAGTGTAGTGTTGGTATGTCGTGATAAAAATACAGGGATTAAGTTGAAACCGCAAGTTATAAATCACCCAAAAAGAAAAATATTTATGTGGCTAAAAGATCGAAACAATATACACCGTACCGATGTGTATTTGTCGACTTCGTCATTAATTCTTCATTCATTAATCCATTAGTTCCTCTTAAACAGCATGATGACGACATATTAATAACCCTCAATATCACCTAGCTGGAATAAAGGTTAACGGAGTTTCCATTAACAACATTAGATACGCGGATGACACTGTCGTCTTAGCCGAAAATATTGAAGATCTTCAGAGACCGGTTAACAGAATAGCGATATATGGACAAGAATACGGTCTAACAATAAACATCAAGAAGACAAAATTTATGAGAATATCTAAAACTCAAAGAAACAACGAGAATCTCCTCATAAACAGAACCAATGTCGAACGAGTAGACCAATATGCATATCTTGGAACAATGATCAATTCCATAAATGATTACTTCCAGGAGATTAAAATTAGAACAGAAATGGCTAGAGCGAATTTTAACAAAATGAGAAAAGTGCTCTACACAAGAGATCTAAGGTTAGAGCTAAGAGTAAGGTTGGCTAGGTGCTACGTTTTCTCGACTCTGTTTTACCGAATGGAAGCTTGGACCTTGAATGCGGCATCAAGGAAAAAACTGGAATCATTTGAGACGTGGGTATATAGAAAAATTCTGAAAATATCATGGACAGAACACGTCACAAACAAAGAGGTTCTGAGAAAGATGAATAAAGAAATGGAAGTCTTAAATACAATCAAAACCAGAAAATTGGAATATCTCGAACATATTACACGTGGAGAGAGATACAACTTGCTCCAACTCATTTTGCAAGGAAAGATTCAAGGAAAAAGAAGCATACGGAGACGCAGAATATCGTCGCTGCGCAACCCGAGAGAATGGTACGGATGTACATCAAACGAACTTTTCAGAGCAGCCGTCTCCAAAGCCCGAATAGCTATGATGATTGACGACCTCCGTCGCGAAGATGGCACTTGAAGAAGAGGATATCACCCTGATCTCAAAATCATCGAATTGCCGTAAGCAGTCAAAATTCTATAGGGCCAACAAAATTCAGTTTGAAATTTAACGAATATAACGACAAGGGCAATATCCCACGAATTTTTTAAACATTTTTCCTGAGGAGTGTCAGAAAATGTATCAGAAAACGTATACGTTTGTAATTTTTAAATGTTTTGTAGGTTTCCTACAAGTATCTGATTTGTATCTACAGTCTAGGCACCAAATAGAGGTTACCCTGACCTTTTCTATTCTGACAGGCAAATCCAAGTATTTTGTAACGTTACAAACGTCACATCTTTGATATTTTATTTTTAAATAATTATTTTACTTTATTTTCTTTAATATTTCATTAGTAATAGTTTTCTTCTATTTGTTTACCTGTTTTCTTCGTTAAAAACTCGTTGGTGCCCTCTTTTATTATCCTCTTTTATTACCGTCTTTTATTATCCTCTTTGATTATCTTCTATTTACTATATCTCTTTTCATCTAACATCTAAACCATCAACTGAACATACTGAACGTACCCCGTATATTCTTACTCTATAAGTATCTGTCTTTTAATACGGAACATGGTTGAGCATCCTCACGTCAATGAGGATGGTAATTAGTAATGGAGGGGAAAAATTAATAATCTTATAAAAGGCAATTACAGTTCTGATAATAGCTATGTATTTACAAATCAAATCTTCTCTTGAGGTGAGTTTTTCATACAGCTTTTTATAATCATTTTTTATAATCATTTTTACGTATCTAACCTAACCTCCAATGTCAAATCATGTGTTCTTATATTTCAGTTTTAAATACATCTTTTTAATTTACATATATGCACGTTTAGTAATCAAGTTTTAACTATTCTCCTCATCTTAATTCCGTTTAATTTACCCCTTGCCATCTGCTACTGTTTGAATACTTTTTGGCAAAGGGTACCTTTTCTTCTTAATGTCAAAACTTATACATGCATTATTCTTCTAGTTTTTTGGGAATAAGATCACCGTCCTTCCTCTGGGAGCTTCAAAAAGCCTATCGCCGACGATGACAGTAAGGCTGACAGCAATGGGACCATGATATCTAGACTACAGCACCCAACATCCTCAGCTGCAGGGGCCTAGGGCCGAACATCTGCCCAGGCACAAGAAGTCTACAGCAGGACCATTCGACATCAAGAAGTTACCATCATATACCAAAAGCCATAGTATAATCTACAAATTGTTAGTTTTTGGCAAGAATTTGAATATATTTGTTAATGCACTTAATAAGTCATATTTTTATTATACACTGTGTCCGTAAAGTATGGAACAAATTCTTTTTTAGCTAAACAGACCATTTTAAGAAATAATCCTAAAACACGTCGATTTTTGATTTTAATTTACCGTATTTTAAAATAATATTCTAATATACAGGGTGAATTACTTTCGAGTAATGACGTTACCGTCATTTTTTTTAATGGAACACCCCCATTTTGACTCAATTTTCGGATTACTCTAGCTGAGATGATTCCAAAAATGTATCACATGTTGATTCAAATTGGTCCAGGGTGGACAAAAATACAATAGTTTTGTGTGTGCTCATAAAGTAACGCGTTAGTTAAATTAACAATATGAAAAATACTTATTGTCTAGCGGACAGAATATGAAAGAAATTATTTCTTATCAATTTAAAAGAAACATAGTAGGCTATGTTTTTGTTAAATTAACAATATGAAAAATACTTATTATCTAGCGGACAGAATATGAAAGAAATTATTTCTTATCAATTTAAAAGAAATATAGTAGGCTATGTTTTTGTTAAATGTCATTATTTGTTTAGTAATTTATTGATGTTCAGTGACAGTTTAGTACTACAATATTTTTGGTATTTGTGAATGTTTTAATTATTGCTCAGATTTTATTTGAAGTAGAAATGGAGTTAAGTGTAAAGCAAAGAATTGAAATACTTATGATGATTGGGTATGGAGACAGATCGCGAACTCAGATGGAAGTGTGCAATTTGTTTAATGATAAATATCCAGAAAGACCTATAACGCGTTCAACAGGCAGTAAGATTGAAAAGAAATTTCGAGAAACTGGTACGGTTGAAAATGCACGGAAATCAGGTCGTCCCTCTGCAAATTCTGATACAGCATTAGATGTTTTACTTAATTTTGAAGAAGATGCACACACTTCTGTGCGTAAAGTTAGTCGCGATATCGGTGTTAGCAAAACAACGGTACACAAACTATTAAATCTTGAAAATGGCATCCTTATAAAATCAAACTTGTGCAGGAATTAAACGAAGATGATCCCGATAGAAGAAATCAATTTTGCGAAGCAATGATGGATAACTGCCACCGAGACCCTCTCTTGGTACAAAACATTATTTTTTCTGATGAGACCACTTACACGTTAAATGGCGAGGTTAACCGTCAGAATTATAGATACTGGGCAAAAGAAAACCCCCACTGGATGCGTGAGCATCATACACAATACTCGCAAAAGGTAAATGTACGGCTGGAATTGTAAGAAATCGAATCATCGAACCCTACTTTATCGAAGGTAATTTAAACGGGGCAACGTACCTTGAGTTTTTAAGGGGGTATCTCGTACCAACTTTGCGTAATTTGTTTCCCAGCAGACGTAATCCTGGAGGTTTTGATGAAAGTTTATGGTTTCAACAGGATGGTGCACCTCCACATTATGCTGCAGATGTTAGAAAGTACCTAGATGAAATTTTTCCGAACAGGTGGATTGGTAGACGTGGACCTATTGAATGGCCAGCGAGGTCACCAGATTTCAATCCTTTGGATTATTTTATGTGGGGCCATCTGAAGAATGTTGTGTATCAAACGAAACCAGCAAATATTCAAGAATTAAAACAGAGAATTCGGACAGCAATAAACAATATTTCTGAAGACACAATAAACAAGGTTCAACAAGAATTTGTACAACGATTGGGTTACTGTAAAATACAGCAAGGGCTGCAGTTGGAACATTTATAAAGTCATGTATTTCATCATATTCTGTCCGCTAGACAATAAGTATTTTTGATAATATTGTTAATTTAACTAACGCGTTACTTTATGAACACACAAAAACTATTGTATTTTTGTCCACCCTGTACCAATTTGAATCAACATGTAATACATGTTTGAAATCAGCTCAGCTAGAGTAATCCGAAAATTGAGACAAAATGGGGGTGTTCCATTAAAAAAAATGACGGTGACGTCATTACTCGAAAGTAATTCACCCTGTATATTAGAATATTATTTTAAAATACGGTAAATTAAAATCAAAAATCGACTTGTTTCAGGATTATTTCTTAAAATGCTCTGTTTAGCTAAAAAAGAATGTGTTCCATACTTTACGGACACAGTGTATATTTATTGAAAAATAAACATGATTAGTTAAAAATACTGTTTTGTTTGCTTCCATTCCGAATCTTCATAGTTCACATCTAAGATTAGGATAAGACGAACACACACCTGAGAGACTGAGCTAAGCTAAGGGTGTAGCGATGGCTATCTTGGATGATTGAGGTAATATTTTCGAATATTATTTCAATTAGCTGGGGTAGTCCAGCGCCTATTTCGTCTCAATTTCTTATGTATTTTTGGCTGCTAGTTACGAGTTTCGAGGGTGGATTTCGATCCGAGAGGTCAAAAAACAGTTTAATTGCTTATAAATTCGTAAAAATCCATAATAAATCGTTGAGAAACCGAAATACATATGAATTGAAAAGGCCACGGTGACCTAGCTAGCGCCTAGACTATGTTATAGATTTCTAATTTTGACAATATCATCATCATCATTCTGTTTGCCTTATCCCTATGCGGGGTAGGCTTCCCTAATTGCATTTCTTCACACAATTCTATCCTGGGTCATATCAATATTAATCCCCTTTACCAACATGTCCTGCCTAATCGTCTTCCCCCACGTCTTCTTTGGTCTTCCTCTCCTACTCCTTCCAGGAATCTGCACTTCAGCTACTCTTCGAATTGGATGATTAACGTCTCGACGTTGAACATGACCAAACCATCTCAACCTATGCTCTCTCATTTTGTCATCAATTGGTGCCACACCTAGACTTCCCCTAATATACTCATTTCTAATTTTATCCTTTCTTGTCACTCCACTCATCCATCTAAGCATTCTCATCTCCGCCACATGCATTCGTTGTTCCTCTTTCTTTTTCACTGCCCAACATTCAGTTCCGTACATCATAGCCGGTCTATGGCTGTTTTATAGAATTTTCCTTTCAGCTTCATTGGAACTTTTCTGTCACACAACACACCACTCGCTTCCGTTCACTTCATCCATCCAGCCCTAATTCTACTGCATGCATCTCCCTCTATTTCTCCATTACTCTGTAATACCGATCCCAGGTACTTAAAACTATTGCTTTTTACAATCAGTTCACCATCCAAAGATACCATTTTACTTGTAGTAACTCCACCTTTAAATGAACATTCCAAATACTCTGTCTTTGTCCTACTAAGTTTTAAACCTTTTTCCTCCAGAACCTTGCCTCCACTGTTCCAGTTTTTGTTCTAAGTCTCTTTCACTATTTCCTACTAACACGACATCATCAGCATACATTAAGCACCATGGAATGTTACCCTGTAGTTTCGCTGTTATCTGGTCCAGAACTAATGATAATAAATACGGACTAAGTACAGAGCCTTGGTGCAATCATACTTTCACATGAAATTTATCAGTCTCTCCCACACCTGTCCTAACATTAGTCGTTACTCCCTCATACATATCCCTCACAATCTTTACATATGCACCAGGGACTCCTTTCTTATTAAGTGTCCACCACAGAATCTCTCGAGGAACTCTATCATATGCTTTCTCAAGATCAATGAATACCATATGAGCGTTTGTTTCTTTACTCCTGTATTTTTCCATCAACTGCCTTATAATGAAAATTGCGTCTGTTGTTGATCTGCCCTGCATAAAGCCAAATTAATTTTGACAATATATTTTTTAGAATAAACAAGTCAATCTGACCGACAGTATAAACTTCAGAATTTCCCCTTTTAGTTTATTATTCACGTAATCTCGCTTGATGAATGACCCTGTACTTCTTCATATCCGATGTATACGTCGCGTACTTGAACAGTGTGAAATTACGCCTCCAGTATTGTTCGGTTCTTGCAAAACACACATTGGGGAGTCACTCCAACGCTAACTCTACACTCGCCTTTTTTTGTCGTCGTCAGTTTGATATATTTATGACATTTTTCAGAGAAAGTCCTGAAAAGGTTTATGAATGACTCTTCTCGTTCGATTTCATTAACTTCTCTTTTAACACGGTCTTTTATCGATTTTTAGTAAAAAAAAACCGTGTCCCAGTTATCTACAATAACGACTTGCATTTCAGGAATATTTTTTATGTACCTAGATGCTTAACAGAAAGTTTTTAATACAACTCAGACAAGACAAGAATAACTTTTATTTTATACTGCGGGGTAGAAAGTTCTACAGAAATTGATGATAGAACAGCTATGTTTATCGATGAGATAAGTATCTTTCTCTGCTTGCACCATTGCAAACTATTTCATTCTATACTAAAATCACAATAAAGATGCACTAATAGAAATAAGCAAACCAAGACACGTTGAAAGTTATGAGGAGCACTCCCAAATCATGATGTATAATGTACTATATACATTGTAAATCTCGCGCATTGTAAGTGCTCCACGTAACATTCAACGTGTCTTTGTTTGTTTATTTCTAGTGCATCTTTATTGTGATTTTAGTATAGTACTTGAAATGATATATTAATAGTTCGTAACAGACATGGCCGGTTCTAGGGTTTTGAACGCCCTGGGCAAAATAAAATTTGGCGCCCCTTTGCTAAAAAATAGCAAAAAAGGCAAAAAGTCAAAATATTGCCATAAAGAACTATGTAAAAATATATTTATTTAAAAAATAGTACAATTGTTTATTTTATTATGAGTATGCCTATGGTTCTAGGTATCGAGTGACTAGGACAAACAATAGACGGCATACTACAATTGAACCCGGTACTGTGGGATAAGACCGGATAAGAACATCAGTATAAAAACAAAAAGAAGAATATATAACACCATGACAAGAAGTATTCTGACTAATGGGTGTGAAAATTGAATAAAAAATACTAAAACCAAATGGAAAATAAGAGCAACAGAGATGGAATTCCTAAGGAGAACCTGCAGAGGAGATAGAATAAATAACATAGAGATTAAGGAAAGAATGGTAATTAATTCAAGAGATAATAGACTACATAGAACAAAAGAGATTAACCTGGTATGGACATGTCAGAAGAGCAGACCAAAATCGTTGGTTAAACAAAATAACAGATTGGAGCCCGATAGGAAGAAGGAAGATATGTAGACCCCGAAGATCTTTCAGAGATGAAATGGACGAAGCAATAGAAAAGAAATCTGCAGGAAGGGGACTGGCAAAATAGACAAAACTGAAGAGAACGGTTGAGTGAAGGAATACAGTGAAAACTGTGGAAATCCTTATATACAGGGTGTTTCTAAATAAATGCGACAAACTTTAAGGGGTAATTCGATATGAAAAATCAAAGATAGTTTGCTTTATAAACATATGTCAGCAGATGCTTCGTTTCCGAGATAGATACGGGGTGTTGAAATTTTTCTGACAAACTGACGATTTATTTATTGCTCTTAAATCCGTTGAGATATGCAAATGAAATTTGATGGGTTTTAAGAGATAATTATTGCGCATTTTTTGACATAAAATTAAGAATTTTATATCTACCATTGGCGCGAATACAGGTAATGGTCTGAATTTTTTTAAAGAAAAACATAATACGCCACTGAGATATTCCAAACAAAAAATCATTTTGGAATTCCTCGTTCAATTTGTGATACAAAAATCTATCCTTCCTTTTTTTTTCATACGGCGCACCGTTTTTATGCAAAAAGTAAAACATCTTAACACTTACGAAGTATTATATTAAATAAATTTCTATATTTATATTAATATGAAAAAGCACACCCACGGACACACGACAATGTTGATAATGCAAAATTTACAGAACAGAAAGACAAATCTATTTAACCATTAAGGCTAGGATGACAAGCACCAGTATAATATCACTGACTATTCATAAATTTGTTGATACTTTGTAAGTCTGCTCTTCTTGTATTTTAAGTATAACATTGTTATTATGTACCATAAAAGTGATAGATACCTGACAAATGACCTTTAAAAGCCATAACAATTTTTAGGTTGCATTATTTTTATTAGAGAATTTTTGTTTTTGTGAGGTTGAAATAGTTTTCGTATTACAATTATTCAATAATTGTCTTAGGAATAATTTTAGCCCAAAGATAACCTATAAAGTCCAAAAAAATAATGAATGTAAAAAATATTTTATTTGTACATTATATCGGCATCCCTCAAAATTTTGCGCCCCCAAGATTTGGCGCCCCGGGCGGTCGCCCGGCTCGCCCGCCCCTTTATCCGGCGCTGGTAACAGATTATCTAATATTTCATGACCACCATGTCCACTACTGTTTATTTTACTCCTATTTTTCTTGATTATAAACTAAATTATATAGTATAGGTACTCCTTAAAAAAAGTATCGTATGAGTGGGTTGTCTCTGAAAGTTTTGATATTATATCCCAAATTTCGCCCTACGATCGCAAACCCCACTCGGTGTCAGTTATTTAGATTTATTAATTTGGTTGGTCTTTACTATGGCTGTGATATTAAAGCTTAAAATTGACCTACTCTGTTACGTTGTTCTAAGATATGTAATAGGCTAATGGGCAACTACGAGACTTGCAAGACTCTTGCTGCAAGACTAAGACCAAGACCTGGAGCGCAATACCAAGACCAAGACCAGGAGTACTGTCGCAAGACCAAGACCAAGACTCTCTAAGTCTCGTCTTGGTCTTGCATTTGGGCAACACTACCCAGAATGCGATGGAGAGAGCAGATCTCCGGAAAATGAACATTCCATTTGACCGTAGGTTGATGGAAGACCAAACAAATTGGAAAAAAGTTGTACAGTCAGCCAATACCCACCCAGGGTTGTAGCGCTACGTGATGATGATCTTCACCTTGCATCTCCGTCGTATATCTGTATTTCTAGCTCTGTTCCATAGCGTCTTACCATCAATTTTTGGAAGGGTTTTCGTCCCTGCTGTTTCTAGCATTCTTTTTGTCCTCTTTCGGGTCGAATTTCATCTTAAGTTTTTCAGCTACCCTCCACATTTACTAACATTAACAAGAACTATGATAATCATATCATGTTCAATAGTTGTTGATGAATGGTATTAATGATTAACGGAGTAACTCATACCATTTTTCGATTATTACCAAATGTACCAAAGCATACATTTATTGAATAATTGTGTGTACAACAAACAATGTTAGTATGAATTAATGTATTTTTAAATTTTACTACAAAGCATTTTTGGCAATGCTCCGTCATGTCAATAAAACACCGTGAAGTGAATGTGTTTGCTATAAATAACTGTTGTGTTTATTTATATTTGCAACGAACTAAAATTAGTCTATTGTTTATGTTTCATCGAAAATTCGAATGAATGATATTCCGGGAATTATTTTTAGAATATACCTCATAGAATTGGAAATTTAAAAACAGGTATTTATTTAAATGCAAGCAGAGGTAGGTAATTTTAAAATTCTGCAGATCGGCTATGAACTCACGACTAATAAAAATAAGTACATAATACCAGTCAGTTCAAGATATCGTCCAAACGATTCTTTTAAACGTCTTCACTGGAGTCAAAACAAATTCTTTTGACGTCTTCAAAGGGAGGTTGTTCCAGGTAGTGAAAGTCGAAAGTGGACAAAAGTCGAGGTCGTGTGTGAAAATTTCCTCTGCGCAACTTAAGCGACGTCATCTTAGTCTTTCATCTGTGTTAAGAATAAATAGATGCGATAAGTCCACCTCAAATTCCTATCAATAACGCCGAAATTTATAAAATAAAAGGTAAATGGCAGGACACCAGATACCTGTGCCATAGAAAAAAAACTGAATAATGCAATTCCGAAGTCAAAACGGAAAGCAGAAAAGAGCAAATTACGTTTTTGGATATAGGCCTCCCATCTTCTTTCCCCCTGATCTACGTCCAACTCTGGAATTTGTCTTGCTCCAGCCAGCATGTTTGTTAATATATCTCCATCTCATTTGAGATCATTCTATTCCTCAATTAAAGTTCCAAGTTCTTTGTAACGCTAATTCATTTTCATTAATTTGTTTTTGATCTCTGACTTTTAGATCCAACATGTTTGTCTTTCCATTGATTCTAACGATTTTATGATTTTCAATCATTATTTGAATTTGTGATAAAAGACATGAATAATATGAAAAAAACCACTAGTTTACCATTTTGGTTTTATGATATTATTGATTTTTTTTTGTTTTAATATGAAGATTTTAACTTATAATACCAATAAAGTTCAGTAAAAGCGCTGATTCGCCTTTTTATTTCTGCTGTCTGATTAAAAAAACTTAACCGGTATGCAAGTAATGACGAACAACAGGGCCGCCGCTACCATGTGTGGTAAGTGTGCATCGCACACGGGCGGCCAACAATAGGAGCGGCCAAAAGCAGGCCACTGATGATTATACTTTTTTTAAAACGAAAATAAATTCAAATAATTAAATAGTAATGATTCAAATAATTCTGTAAACTATTATTATTATCTGATAATACTAAAATGCGTTTCAATTATAATTTATAGTTCTTTTTTTAATCCTAATCTAAACAAAAATATCGGAAAATATTATTTATGGTATGCACTGCCCTTTGGCAAGTATAGTCATAAAGCAGTTCCGGGAATACTTTTTCATTCAAAGCGGCTGGCGGCTTTCGGACTTTTAGTGGAGGCGGGCCGCTCAAGTAGAATACCACCACAGCTTATCTTGCTCATCGTAAAAGGCAACAAATTGGAGCAGCTGTCCGCTCTCCTCTAGCCAAGCTCCTAACCTGTGTGATAGTTAATACTCCCAACTATCATACGACACCCACCCCTAACCATCATACACGTCCCGATACCCAAACCTATACCCGATGAGAATACCTCTGAAACCAGTGTAGTGGCACTGGTTTCAGAGGTGCCACTCTGAAACTGGTAGTGAAAGTCTTGGTGTAGTGATAGTAAGGTGTAGTAGGGAGTACGGACTCTTTCTCAATATCAAAAAGACGAAGTTTATTAAAATTAGTAAAAACAAACATAATACTAACGAAATCGTGATAGTAGAGGGCCAGCAGATCGAAAGAGTAAAGAAGTACACTTACCTAGGAACACTTATAACAGAAAATAATGCCTACACTGCAGAATTCAAAGTCAGAATCGAAGTAGCACTTTATAATTTTATGAAAATGAAAAAGGTCCTATGTAGCAAAGATTTAAGCTTAACTCTTAAAGTACGCCTAACAAAATGTTACGTATACAGTGTACTATACTATGGAGTAGAATCATGGACGTTAAATCTAGAGACAATGAGACGACTTTGAAGTGTGGATCTATAGAAGAATTATGAGGGTTTCCTGGATAGATAAAGTTACGAACAATGAAGTACTGAGAAGAATAGGTAAAGAGAAGGAAGTTGAACTTACACTTAAAGAAAGAAAGCTACAGTATCTCGGACATGTGATGCGGGGCGAGAAGTATGGCATCCTGCGACTCATTATGCAAGGAAAGATAGATGGCAGAAGAAGCATCATAAGAAGATGAATTTCATGACTGAAGAACCTGAGAGAATGGTTTGGATGCAGCCTAAAACAACTATTTAGCCTCAAAAATTAAAATAGCTATGATGATTGACAACTTCCGTAGCGGAGGTAGCACCTGAAGAAGGACATTTCTAAAAATTGCATATATATTATATTTTCAGATAATAATTATGTACAGTTTTTCTAAAACGTCTAATTGGAACTCCCAAAGAATTACCCTGTATGATCTGATGTGCATATTTACTTGTTTCGCTGCGTCTGCTTTAGACAATATCACATACAGACGATATTTTTCTAATTCTACCTTATAATAATTAAAACTGTCTCGCATAATATCTTACATGCGTTTAAGCATCTGAGTAAATCTGGTACATTTATTTTTCTATCCAACTTCCTGTTATACTGCTTCACTTGCACTAATTTTTATTCAAAATTTATCATATCGATGGGTGTTGTCGTACAAGGTTCGATCCTTGACCAGTTATTCTTTCTAAAACCGCTACCTCCGTACTTCTAAAACTAGCTGAAGAAACGAAACAAGAATGTACTACATACATATATAAAATAACGCCTCTTTATATTGACTGAACTGAGAGGACGATTCCAATCACGATGCAAATCATCGTAAATTATGTAAATTAATGACGCGTACCCCTTATGATGTCAAACAGAACCGTACTGGTTTGTGCCAATGGACTCGTCTTAGAGGAAGCACATCCGTACTGGATGTTGTTCTCACGGTTTATTTTTGCAATGGTACAGGGGTCGTCGTAATAAGATTATTCACAGTATCTTTGAAAGTAATCTGAGAATTTTAATTTCTATATTACTTTTTCGGAAATTTTTGATTCGTTGGATAAAATCAAAGGATAAAATATTATTAAGATTCTGCCTTCTTTTCTCCCTTTCTTCAGCTCTACATATCTTATATCTATTTTTATATTTTGCGCATGGCATGGAGGTAGTAGCTGCCTAGATGTAAGAAGCCTAAATGAGGGGCGGATGGAGACACGGATAATTTACTGGTAAAAATGAAGACAAGAACAAGAATAGCATCCCAAAAAATCCACAATAATACGCCGACAACATTATGGAATACCGAACTTTTGTGGTATAATGAAACAGAGCAGAAATCCCAAAACAACAACCAAGTAAAACAATTCTTTAAAGAAGTTTCAAGCAAGGCCGGGTACCAAGCAAGAACAGGAAACTTCCTTCAAAACGACGGCAGGCAGCTTATTACTGACGACAAAAACATCCTAAAAACCTAAAATAGAAGGCTAATTAGCCCGATCGGAGAACACAAAATTTTACGAAAACCTCCAAAAAATAAAGGAAGGATGAAAATTTGGAAATAGGTAGTTGAAATTGTCTATTATTATATAAGAAAAAGTTTACAATTCTACATCCCCTCCATTTTACAAAAATTGGGAAATACGGGGTGAAAAATATTTTCTCGGGAGTGAAAAATTATATGTTCAAAATAGGCCCGGAATTGGATAAAATGACTAATTCTAAGCAACTTTTCTTCTATAGAGTTTTTTCACTAAGTCAATACTTTTCAAGTTATTTGCGAGTGAATATGTTCATTAACCCGCGAGTAGTCGCGCAGTGAGATAGAATCTCAATTTTTATCCTTTTTCGCGATAACTTGATGAAAAATTTTGCAATTGTGAAAAAATTTCGTAAGTGCCTCGAGGAAGGGTGTAGTAATGCGTAGGAATTTTTTTCTTCTTCTTCTTTTTGTGGAAATTATGGCTTTGGGGAGAGCCAATTAGCTTTAACCCGCGAGTAGTCGCGCCGATAGATAGAATCTCACATTTTATCCTTTTTCGTAATATGTACAGTAAAATTTGTCAGTAACGGCCACTAAAAATGAAAGAACTATTGGCTGATATAGAAAGGTGGACGGTATTGCCAGTTTTTGTAGTCTACATATAATTGGTTTGGGAAATTTTTAAACTGGCCGTTAGGACAGGTGGCCGATGTTGGCAGGTGGCCGTTAACACAGGTTTTTTTAAAAAAATTGTTAGAAATATATATTTTCAATATAAAAAGTAGATAAAAATAGTACAAAATAAAAATTTGTTTTAAATTCGTATTTTGAGATAGAATCTCACACGCGACTATCGACGTTACAGAAGTGAGCGCGACTACTCCCGGGTTAAAAAAAACATGTTTTTGGACGGTTTTTCGCAGATAACTCAAAAAGTAAGTATTCTAGCGAAAATATTCTTAGTAAAAATATAGCTTATAAAAAATTGAAAAAAGTGGTGTACGCGTGAGGTCTGCAGACCAAAAAGAAGAAGAGTTGTAGCTAATGAAAAGTAGGTTCATCTTCGTCAAATTCCAAATCGAATATTTCAATGTGAAATAGTCAAAAATAGAGCACATTTCGGGGAAAATTCATTACAACTTTTTTAAAGTGTTTAAAAAAAGGTGTATTTTTGTTTTTAAAAAACTTCTAACATTAAAAATAAGTAAGTTACGCTCAAAATACTGTTGGTCTCTTTTATTTTTTGGTACAAAATCGCGAAAATCATCCCCTAATTAGCTTCCCAAATAAAATTAATCGTTACCGCTTCACAAGTTACTTTACTTTTGTATGGTTTATATTATCTATAAGTTTCATTGGTTCAAAGTTCCCATTTAAAAAAATTGGGTTTAAAATAAAACATTTTTTTTAATTTTGAAAAAAAGATGGAATTGTTCATGGAATTAACTTAAAAATTATTAGTAATACCAAAAATCTTAAAGAGTAACAAAACGTTTTGCTTCTCTGAATATTTTTGCTTTTTTGTTTTCTTGTTAGACAAAAATTGGTTATGCTATGGCTGTTCAAAATTTGCCTAAACTCTTGATTAGTTACTCGTTCAAGCCACTTTAACTACAGCTTTTTCAAAAATAAGCACTTTGAACCGATGAACCTTACAGATCATATATAAATAATACATAAGCAAAGTAACTTGTGAAGTGGTAATGATAAAATTTATTTGTGATGCTAATTAGGGGGTGATTTTCGCGATTTTTTACAAAAAATAAAAGGAACCAACAATATTTTGAGCGTAACTCATTTACTTTTAATGTAACAAGTTTTTTTAAAAAACAAAAATAAACCTTTTTTTAAACATTTTAAAAAAGTTGAAATGAATTTTCCCCGAAAAGTGCTCCGTTTTTGGGTTATTTCACATTGAAATATTCGATTTGTAATTTGATGAAGAACCTACTTTTCATTAGCTACTACTCTGCTTCTACTGGGTCTACAGACCTCAAGCATACACCATTTTTTTCAGTTTTTTATAAATTATATTTTTCCTAAGATAATTTTTTTCACTGAAATACTTACTTTTTGAGTTATCTCCGAAAAACCGTCTAAAAACATTTTTTTTTCTGTTAAAAATGAACATATTAACTTGCAAATAACTCAAAAAGTATTGACTTAGGGAAAAACTCTATAGATCAAAAGTTGCTTAGAATTAGTCATTTTATCCAATTCCGGACTTATTTTGAATGTATATTTTTCATCTTCGAGAGGGGGGTATTAGGGGATGTAGAATTGTAAACTTTTTCTTATATAATAATAGTCAATTTCAACTACCTATTCCCAAATTTTCATTCTTCCTTATTTTTTTTTGGGGTCAGATTGTTCTTTGATCGGGCTAAATACCCGACATACGAAGAAGTAATCCAGGCAATTAAAAAACTTAAAAATAATAAGGAACCAGGCAGCGATGGCATACCCGCAAAGAGCTTAAAATACGGAAACGTTGTACAGATCTATATACAAGTTAATTCAAGGCATTTGGCGAGAAGAAACAATGCCAGATGAATGGAAAGAAGGGGTTATTGTACCAACTTACAAAAAAGGACACAAAAAGCAATGTGTCTATTAACTACCGGCGAATAGAGCTTCTAAATACCACCTACAAAGTCCTTGCAAACCTGAAAAGTCCGGCTAGAAAGAACCAAAAACATACACAGAAGACATCGTTGGGATTATTAATGCGGATTTAGATCGGGGAATTTAAGAACTTATTTTCAGATGCAGGCTGAGACATCTACTCTACATCGCGCTAACTGCGCAGTAGATGACATAACACCGGTCAAACTGAGGGATCCAGAAATGCGCATAAACCACCTTACTAAGGACGAAAAAATGCGCACCTGGATGGGTAATCCTCTGCACGGGCGACATCCCAATGAGGTCAGCCAAGATTATGTCGACAATATAGCGTCGAACTACTGGTTGACATCAGGAAAGATGTTCCCCGAAACGGAAGGTTCATTACTGGCCATTCAGGATCAGGTTATACCAACCAAAAATTACCTGAAATATATCGTCAAAGACCCACAGGTCCAAAACGACAAATGCCGATATGGATGTCAAGCCCAAGAAACCATCTAACATATTACCCATGGCTGACAGGCATTTGCTGCAACTAAATACAACGAGCGGCACAACTCAGTAGGAAAGATCCTCCATCAAGAGATATCTATCAAACTGGGACTTCTCCAAACGGACCATCTCCCATTACCAAACGGACCAGATCTGGTATTAGTCAATAAATTAACGAGACAAACAACACTCATTGATGTGGCATTCCTAACAACAATAATCTAAGTACTAAATTTACTGAAAAGATCACCAGGTACAGAGATCTGGAAATTCAAATACGGAGACAATGGAGAATGCAAAGTACCCCGATAATACCGATTATTATGTCTACTATTGAAGTCATTTCGAAGACCCTCCTCGAAAGCATAAAAAAAGCTGGGTCTCATGAACATTTTTATAAGACCATGCAGAAAGCTGTACTACTCGCGACGGCCAGAAGTTTACAAACATTTTTGGGAGATACACTGCATACCAAGTCACCTAGGGCTCGATAACATGGAAAGTCACACCAGAGCTCAATCCTTCTGATACCGTAGGCATTAGGCGAGCGGCACACCCATAATTTGAGGCTTAGAAATCGAAAAAGCGACCATGATAAATGAATGGCAAAATTTGGTCATTCTTTATGTTTTCGAGGTCACTGCATCCGAATATGAAGTTTACTTTTATCTAGAATTGGTGGAACATGTTCAAAAATCAAATTTTATGCAAAAATGCGAAAATAAATTTTTATGATTTTTCATATTTACCTCGCTGTATCTTTGCTTGCTGTAAATATTTCCTTTTGCAAAATTTACTGTGTCATCTTTGAAGAATTTAGATAACAATGATATTTGTCTGAGATGTTTAAACGAATTAAAAGAGAAGTTGTTAATTTTTAAACATTTAGTCGTCAGATTTCGTTAGTTTCATGTTTACTTAAAAAAGTGGGGTAAGAAACTTTTTAGTTTATAATTTTAATCAACACACCATTAAAGCATAAGAAGTCATGAAGAAGTTTTCTGGAAAATTTCATGTCAAAATATGCAATAGAAAAAAAGTTATGTGACTTTATAGATGATTGGCACTCCCCCAAAAAAACGCTTATTACTCCAGATACTGACCACGGTGTGGTGAATGGCTAATTTTGGTCTTATTTTATGTTTTTGATGGTGCTGAAAACGAAAATGAGGTTTAATTTGAATTTTAAATGGGGAACATTGCCAAAATCGTAATTTTACCCTAAAAAAAATCACGTTTTACTTAAAATTAAAAGTTGCACCATTTTTTTTTGTATAAAAAGTATTGTTCTTTGTACTCTATATTTTAACATAAACTTGATTAAATAGCTAAATTTCAAATTTTGTTACTCAACTTTTGCGATTAAACTTTGCAATTTAGGAATCTGCACCTATTACTTTAAACAATTCATAACTTGTATTACAATAAGACAGACATATTAAAACAGGCCCCATTGTCTTCAGAAAAGTGAGAAATATATTATACTGTAAGAATTTCAGAAAAAAAATATTAAAATGGAACAGAGTTGTAGCAAGTTAAACGCAAAAAAACGTGATTTCATTTTTTTTTAGGGTAAAATTGCGATTTTGACAATGTTTCCCCACGTAAAATTCAAAACAAACCCACTTTTCGTTTTCAGCACTATTAAAAACATAAAGTATGACCAAAATTAGCCATTTACCACACCGTGGTCAGTATTTCGAGAAATAAGCGTTTTTTTAAGGTATGCCGCTCCTCTATAAAGTCACAAACTTTTTTCCTATTGCATATTTTGACTTAAAATTTTTCAGGAAACTTCTTCATCAATAATTATTATGTTTTGTTGCTATGTTAAAATTATACCTAAACTAAAAAGTTTGTCACTCAACTTTTTAAGTAAACATGAAACTAACGAAATGTGACGACAAAATGTTTAAAGATTAACATCTCCTCTTTTGATTTATTTAAACATTTTGGACAACTCTCTTTATTATCTAAATACTTCAAAGATGACAGTAAAATTTTCAAAAGGAAATATTTACATCGACCAAAGATACAGCGAGGTAAAGTTGAAAAATCATCAAAATTGATTTTTCGCATTTTTGCATAAAATTTGATTTTTGAACATGTTCCACCAATTCTAGAAAAAATAAACTTCATATTCGGATTCAGCGACCTCGAAAATATAAAGAAAGACCAAAATTGGTCATTCACCTTAAAGTTGATTCCGTGGTCGGTATAAAGTAATTTTAGGGGTTGCTGCCGCTCGCCTATATCTGGGAGTCAATTTTCCCCTTAGAGGGAGTGTGAGCCGTATGGCTAAATCTGGATAACTTATTGGAGTTTAAGGAAAAACACAAGGTATGGAACAAAGCCCTTACGACCAAGTGTCAGAGACTAACGAGTCTCGCCTGATTTAAGAAAAAGAAGAAGACCCTTTGCAATTGAAACACGGTAACGTGCCCTTTACTCCATATATGATAAATGATGATGACGATACTGTTTTATTATCAGCCATTTGATCTTTCATAATTAGATTAATCAAAGTGAACTGTTGTTATATTGCAGATATTGAATATTCCATACATCATCATAAGACTTCTTCATAAGACTTCTTACATGTTTAGTCAAATACTTCCAAACTACTAATAGGGCGGGGTAATAAGACAAAAATATACCCTGTTCGTGACACTTCAGCAGCCAGGGTACTGAAGCGTTTTTTCGACAGGTAATACCTATAAGAACAAATTATAACTATTTCCTGCGTAGGATCTGGCGGCCATTTTTATTTATAAACAACTAACACTGTCATAAAATGGCATTTCCCCCTTTTTTTTCAAATCAACGGAAAACAGTGAAACTTATGATTTTTTTAGTACAAATATCTTCGAGATTATGGAAAAACCTTTAAAATGACGTATTACAAAGTTTGATATACTCATTTATTGTTAATATAATTGCGAAAAAAGGTCGGAATTGCAAAAAAAATATTTTCTCAATAACTGTTGTAAAAATTAGTGTACAGCTTTGTAATTTTTGTCAAATGAGGGTTCTTTGGTGCTTAATATGCGATAAAAATTTCAAAGCGATTCATTCAATTGTTTAAATTTTATTCAAATTGTTTATCCCAGAGGGCATTTTTTTGCAATAACATAAGTCAGAAAAAATGACGTAGTAACCATTCCACATGTATCAAATGAAAGAGCATGAGCTACATTTTCAACATGGTTTAAAAAAGTGAATAAAAAATGCATATATTAGTATTAAATAATTATGCAAAAGTATCGTCAATTTTTCTTTATAAACTTTTTGAATAACTTTTTCCAAAAAAATTAACGTTTTTACCCTGTTTTAAGTGCACAACTACCAAGTAATATTATTTATATCATAATTGATAAAAAATTGTAATAAATATGTATAATTTCTTATATAACAAAATAAAAAGTTTATAAGGAAAGATTTACGATACTTTTGCATAATTATTTATTACTAATAAATGCATTTTTTATTCACTTTTTTTTAAACCAAGTTGAAAATATAGCTCATGCTCTTTAATTTGACATCTGTGGAATGGTTCTAACATCATTTTTTTCTGACTTATGTTATTGCAAAAAAAATGCTCTCTGGGATAAACAATTTGAATAAAATTTAAACAATTGAATGAATCGCTTTGAAATTTTTATCACATATTAAGCACCAAAGAACCCTCATTTGACAAAAATTTCAAAGCTGTACACTAATTTTTACAACAGTTATTGCGAAAATTTTTTTTTTGCAATTCCGACCTTTTTTCGCACTTATATTAACAATAAATGAGTATATCAAACTTTGTAATACGTCATTTTAAAGCTTTTTCCATAATCTCGAAGATATTTGTACTAAAAAAACCGTAAGTTTCCCTGTTTTCCATTGATTTGAAAAAAAAAGTGAAAAATGCAATTTTTTGACACTTAATTGTTTATAAATAAAAATGGCCGCCAGATCCTACGCAGGAAATAGTTACAATTTGCTCTTATAGGTATTACCTGTCGAAAAAACGCTACAGTACCCTGGCTGTTCAAGTGTCATGGAAAAAACCTTATTACCCTGGACTATAACTGAATAGGTTCCGAATGTCTATATTTATTTTCATTCCATAATATCGCAAAACCGAAAATATTTAACTTTTAATGAATCGATATCTGTCTTTATAAACAGTAGTCTTGCATGATTATAGATTAATATTTTACCATTTCCCAACTAGCGACGAAAAGTTCTTACTCCGCTGAATAAATGGGTAGGACATTGATTCACTGCATCAGTTTACTAAATGTCTCCAGGTTTACGACTATATTAATGGTATTTATAATTTAACATGATATATGGGAAAGTTTATAAATCAAAACTTTTATTTCTAGATTTTCTAAACGCCTTTAAGTTACGTCTAGAGTTATAAAATTAACGACAGTAACTTCGTGAGTAAAGTAATATTAAAATAGATCTTTATGGGGAAGCCAGTGGCTTACTCTTAAAATATGACGTACATTTAGTTATGGTTGAAGTTAGTATTAAACATAAATACAGTGTGTTAAAGCCAAATGGAATAAATTCATTATTTCGCGAATGGGCGATTTTGGAAATACATCCCGAAACAGGTCGAGTTTTGTCAATCTGTGCGTGATGACGTAATCGATGATTTTTTAAATAGGGGTCGTGTGCTAGCTCTTTTGAAAGGTAAGTCAATTATCTACGCAGTAATATAAACATTAACAAAATTATTTATACAGTGTGTCCAAAAAAATTTTTTTTAATTAAAATAATTGACACCAAAAAAAGAATGTGAGTAATTTATTTACTTCAAAATAAATTTTACTGCTGTCAGAAAACAGAAAAAAAAATGTTTATTTGATAAATAAACATTGCTTTTAGCTTAAATTAAATATCCAAGCTACCACCAACCTGCCTCTTAGCAGTTTGAATATTTAATTTAAGCGACAAGCAATGTTTATTTATCAAATAACAATTTCTTTCTGTTTTCTAACAGCAGTAAAATGTATTTTGAATTAAATAAATTACGCACATTCTTCTTTTTGTTTAAATTAATTTAATTAAATTTTTTTTGACACCCTGTATAAATAATTATGTTAATGTTTATATTACTGAATTAATAACAGAAGCCAAAAAATTCGGACTTAAAATAAATGAAGAAAAGACAAAGTATATGATAATGGGAGAGATCCAAAAAGAAAAAGAGAATAACATCCTAGTACAAATAGATGGAGAAAAAACATACTCGTTCACAAGAGCCAAATAAATTATTTACCTGGGAGCCAAAATAGATAAAAATGGTCATGAAGAAGGGGAGATAAAGGCAAGAATAGCTAAAGGAAATAAAAAATATTGAGCATTACGCACACCATAGAAATCCAAATACGTATCAAGAAAAACAAAAATAAGAATTTATAAGACTATTATCAGACCTACAGTAACACACGCATGCGAAACGTGGGTGCTCAAAAAGTCAGAAACAGACCTTTTAGCAAGATGGGAGAGAAAAATGCAAAGAGCAATATATGGAGGTGTGAAAATAGAAGGTCAGTGGAGAAGAAGAACCAATAAAAAATTGGAAGAACTATATATCAAAGCACAGAGAATACGATATTTGGGGCACATCGAGAAAATGGGAAAAGAGGAGGAAAGGAAGGCCAAGGAAAAGATGGAAGGACAGTGTGTACGAAGACTTGAAACAAAGTAACATTAAGAGATGGAAAGAACTAGCATTGGACAGAAGGAGATGGAGGGAGGTGGTGAAGGAGTGTATAAAAGACTGAAGTGTAATTAAATAAAATTTATAAGTTATGTAAGTTATATTAAGTTATTTATTATTTATGTAACCAGAAATGTAAACATTTTAGCCCTAGGCCTACAAGTCCTGTTGCGCTTAATAAATAAATACCTAATATTATATTACTGAATAGAGAATTGAATTACCTTTCAAATAAGCTAGCCCACGACCCCAATTCTATTTCGATAAAAAATCATCGTTTACGTCATCACACCCAGACGGATGACGTCACTAGTATGATAGGTATATATGCCAAAAAATCAAAATTTAAAAATAAAAATTGACCTGTTTCGGGATTTATTTCCAAAATAGCTCATTCACGAAATAATGAATTTATTCAATTTGGCGTTGACGCACTCTATAATGTATAATCCATTGTTTTTGGTATTGAAAAACAATGTGATAACTACAATTTTAACTACAAAGAAAGATGTATTTAAATTAATCAAAAGGAGTGTGTTATATAATAGGGAACTTGCACATAAAAATATTTTTGCATAAAATTGTTAATTTATATTTAAAAATATTATGTTTAAAATATTACGTCTTAATAATTATTAGTTTACATACAATAGCTGATAATAGTTGCGCGCCCAAATTTACCATTTCAAACAACTTCAAAAGCGCGGGCTGGAGTCTGACGTCACCAACCATGATGTTTGCCAGTGTTCTCGTTTGGCTTTTAGTTTTCGGAAATACGTTTTTATTTTACAACTTATGTATCTCAAATGCCAAATTACATTATAAAGTCATGTAAGTACATACATAGATACTACTAAAAAATTACGGATGAAGGATGTTTTAATAAAATATATGAATAGGCATAAATTTAGTTTAAAATTTGAATTTCATTCTCACATAAAGAAATAAAAATATTTTATGGATAAGACTTGATTTTATCAAAGTTTTATTCCATTTATTTTTAATAATTAGCAGAACCAAATAGATGGGGGGAAATATTTACACTCCAAAAGTCTTGTGCTATACTAATCAAACTGTCAATAAGACATGCGTCATATTCTATCCAAATATTTATAAGTAAATTTTAAATTACTTTCAAAGTATGTATCTGCTACGCAAAAAACGCTTATTTTTTAAATAGAAACATTTGCAACTACTGTACTTTTGCATTGGTTATTTGGTTGATAGATTAGATTTTGGCTCTCGGTCTCGATTTTCTACCAACACAACTTTTTCAATCCAAAACGTTTGTCCCTTATTATAATTAAATTTCCGAATACATATATTTCAGTCGTAATATTTTGTAATAAACAAAACTAAAACCTATCATTTATAAATATTTTAGATTCATAACAAAGAAGAAACAAAAAGCTTAAAAATAAACAATACAATATCTATTATACGTTTTGTAATAAAAGTAAGAGTAACTAAAACCTATTGTTACAAACAATATAAAAATGCTTATTAATAATGCTTACTTATTTGTCTTAACACCTGATCAATTTCAGTTTGAAATTATTAAACTGATTATGAACTATACCTACAAGAACACAAATAATACCTTGGAATTTCCAATTAAATACGATTAAATGGAGTTCATACAATCCCCAAAACAACCTTTATTTCTTTTGAACTTTTATTTATACAATCGACTTCTACATAAGAGTTTTATGTGAATGTGAATGAGTTTGTAAATAATATTTTCGAAATATCCTAGCGGTTTTGTTGTCGATGGCAGGTAGACAGTGGGTCGTGACGTCAGACCCGTTTACGCGTCTCTGAAGAAATTTGAATTTTATAGCATTTTCAAAGCTGCGTAATAAGCGTATGAGTTAAAAATATTTGATTTTTTTGCATGCATGCGTCTTAAGATCATGTTACCTGATATTTTTTAATATTATTTTAATATTTAAAAATATATGCAAGTTCCCTAATAGGGAATATATTGAACTTCTTCGTCTTTTTCTTAGCCTTCTATAGTCCATGTTTGGACATAGGCTTCTCCCAACTCCTTCCATCGGTCTCAATCCTGAGCAACATATTTCCAATTTGTTCCGGCTATTCTTTTAATAACATCAACCCTTCTCATCTGTGGTTTTCCTGAACGTTTACTTTCGTTATGTTCTCGACTTTTGTTTTTGATCTCACCCAGTCGATCCTGTTTTTATCTGTCAGTCGTATATCTAACATTCCTCTTTCCATTGCTTTTTCTGTTGTGGCTAGTTTATTCATATTTGCCTTGGTTAGGATCCAGGTTTGACGTCCATATGTCATAATAGGAAGGATGTACTGCTTGAACACTCTGCTCCTCAAGTATTGGGGTATTTTGCGGTTGTTAAGTATCCAACTAAAGTTTTCCAAATCCTGCCCATGCTAGTCTTGCTCTTTTAATAATTTCCGCACATTGGTTCTCTTTGTTAAGTTTCAGGATTTGGCCTAGGTAGATATATTCCTGGATTTGAAAAGCTTTGGTAATATTACGTCTCCTTGTCTCACTCCTGTCTCAATAGGGATGGGATTTGTATTTTCGTCTAGTTGTACTATCATATTTACATTTTCATATTGAACTTATAAATGTATAATTAAAAGCAGATCGAAAAAAGATTCAAGTAAGATGTTGACCTGAACATAATGCAATTGGGAAGAATATAAATGAAAAACCCGTTAATCCCAAAAATAAGAAAACTATCTTTTTCTTGTTTATCCAATATTGCCCAAATAAAAGACGATTTGTTTACAGTGTTGAACACAAGTAGACATTGTTGTTAAATTTTGGCAGCGTTAGCGATGTCGTTTATTAGTACGATGGTACCACAAAGTTACTACAAAAATGTATTAAAGCATATAAGCGTCTAGAGCGTCTGTATAAAACAATTTAATAAATGAAAAAAATACCCACCTTTATAAACATAACCCATGGTTAAAAATAAGCGGCAACATAATATAGTATAGTATAGTATAGTGACTAAAAAAGTAAATGTCAACAAAAAGAAGAAGAAGAAGCCTTTTTTTGATATCAATCAAATTTGTAAGACATTTTAAAACAAGACACAGTATCATAAATATGACAATAAATTTTCGATTCAACATCATGAGGGAACCTTTTCTGATGCGCTACTGGGCGATATAAAAGGTATTGTTGACATTCCGGTACATGACCCCTTTATTTAATTCCAAACAAATAGAAGATATTCAATATTGATTGTGTTATCAACGGGACATCTTTTTATTAGTTGTGTTTTTATATGTATGTACATTATAATATAAAAGCTTCTTTTGTCCTTGTTTCCATATTTACAAATACTAAAGAGTTTTTTTAATTTCCGAGACTAAATAGATATATCCTGTAATAATTGTTTAATTCAGAGAATAGAAATATACATAATTAAAATAAATAAATAGTAAAATAAATAATAACATAAATAAATAGTAAATTTAATACTTTCACTAATTTTTTTCTATTTTGATTGAGATGAAAAATGTAGGGGACTATTAATATTTTTATTTATTCACTATCTAAAAACAACATATCAACAATAGATGCAATTTCCATTTTAATGCTGCCGAGGAAAACTAGTTGGTACGGAATACATGAAATGTATTCAAGGAAAAGGATCTACTACTGAAACTGTAGAGGACTCTTGAAGAAAAATGTTTAAAACTTATTAGCACAACGGCAGGATATCTGAAATGTCTGTTTAAAGATGGAGATACTACTAAAATAAGATAAGTTTGAAAGGTAAAAAATATATTGTAGCCCGGCAAACTACTAAGAGATAGATACTACATCTTCTAAATCACATATATAATTCAATCCAAACATAGAAACCAATCCATAGAAACCACGTAAAAACAATGCAATTATAACCAAATGCCTGAATATGGATCGTTCCAATTAAGAATAATGAATTATCATTAAGAAAAAGATATTTTAAAAGAAAACTTTTCAAACAAAGTTATGTGTATGCGTCTAAATATTAGGTAATTATTATTAGTTCAGAAAATATTTTTAAAAGTACGGAAATATTGCAAGCTTTTATTAAATTTATCTCAAAATGAGTCTCACAAATCTTTTTAAGTTAGTAATTTTGTACCCTCAAAAACTTTAAGGAATTTGGAGAAGGGTACAATACCTACTAACTCTTTTTCGAATACAAATTCCGTTAACATTTCTCACCATATCAAAATTTTTGAGAGAGAGACCGATCCTTTATTCGGAAAATTCTAATTAAAAACTCACCCCAGTTAGAGAATCGAGTTCTCCCAGCCATTCGTTCAACAATTGTTCTGGATCTTCCGTATCCGAGTCCACGTCACCACTTTCGATGCTTTCACAAAACTTGTTCATCTGGAAAAAATGAATTAACATTATAACGATGGTATTTAATCTAAAAGGGCAATAACACTTAAGGAGACACGAAATCGTTTAACAATAGGAATAAAATTAATTTATTTCATGTAAAAATTGGTTCCTAGGGCCAAGAGGACTGTTTAATCAAAATCTCCAAGTAAATCAAAAATTTCAGGATTACTCGATAAAGATGTGCGATAATAATGGGCAGTATAAGACGATTTAGAAACAGGCGAAAACTATTAAAAACTCTATTAAATACATAACTGTTATTTAGAGAATATGTATTATTGTTCTAAAGTTATAGCAAATACAACTTAAGAGGATCGGTACGTTTTTTCGGGTGCAATGCTATTCAAATGGGGATTCATTTTTTTCGAATCCTGAGAAAACTAATAAGTATTTTTAAAAAATTTAAACGCAGAATGAAAGATTGCGTTATTAGCGAGGGCCGAAAGTCCCTGAGAACTTCTATAATGTTTATTTTAATAAGTTACAGGAGTGAAAAACTAAGAGAAAATTTAGTGTTCTTTTTAATTTCAAATATCTCATTCAAAATAAACTTTTGATTTATTCTAAGGGACTTTCGGCCCTCGGTAATAATTTAGTCTTTCATTCTGCGTTTAGATTTTTCAAAAATATTTATTGGTTTTTTCAGGATTCGAAAAAAATGAACACAATGTCCGTCGTAATTTTCCAAATCTATCTTTGTCATACAACGCACTCAGTCGACACTGACAATCAGTGACAATTTTAAATAATTATTTGACATGAATCGGAAATATTTTAAGTTGTTGATTAAATAATATTGATATATAGTGTATTTGATAAAAAATAATTGATTTAAAAGGTGAAATTAATTAAAAGTTATTTATTGTGTATTATTTATGGAAGATAGAAGCAGAGAATACATCAAGATATATTCTGTGATCCAAGTATTTTGTTGTTAAAGATGTTCAGAATTGTAGGAGTTCCATAGTAACAATATATTATTAAAAAATTACTTTAACACTTTCCCTCTTTTCTCGATTGAGTATTAGTTTTTGTTGTAGGTACATATAAATTATTACAATCACTGAATACATAGCTAGTGAAACAATTATCACATTTATTAACTGAATTAATAATTTGCAATTATACAAAAAATAACAGTTATCCAAGAACATTCAAAAGCCATCTCTTTAAGCTAGTTATGACATTGTCAAGTAGAATGACATTCTAGTAATATGTACATATCCATACCAGTTTGAATTTTACTAAACGTAATTTGCCATGTAAAGACAGAAAAGGTAGGGATATCCGTAAAATATTTGCGAATTATGTACCCATGGCCTTAAATTCGTTTTGTTCATTTAGAATTTCATGACATACCATGCAATTAAATAGGTATTAGAATTAACTTGATGCAATAAACAACTTACATTATAATATTATCATTCATTATGCCCAAGAGATATTAGCAGATATAAAGATAATAAATAGCATCACAGCTCCGTTCGGATTTCCGGGTGAGGACTATCTCAGGGGGAACACCATTGCAGGTTAGAAAAATCAGGATAGGGTCGTGGAATCTGGGTAGTCTTACAGGTAAGAGTCTGAAGTTAGTGGATGCGCTCAAACGAAGGAGAGTTCAAATTGCTTGCATTCAAGAAACTACGTGGAAAGGACAAAGGGCAAAAGAACTAGGTGAAGGATACAAATTGTGGTATGCAGGGAGTAGTAACACTAGAAATGGAGTTGGTATAATTGCTGATAGTGAAATGAAAGATAACGTAGTGGAATTTGTAAGAACGAGTGATAGAATGATGTCAGTGAAATTTGTAATTGATAAAGAGGTATTGAATGTTGTGGGTGTGTATGCTCCTCAAACAGGTCTGGGTGAGAATGAAAGAAGAGCTTTCTATGACCAATTAGGAGACGTCCTGAGTGATATTCGGTCAGAGGAGAAAGTTATAATAGGAGGTGATTTCAATGCACATGTGGGCCAAGCCAAGGCAGGATACGAAGCAATACATGGGGGATTAGGCTTTGGAATTACAAATGAAGCTGGAGATGATATGCTTGAATTAGCAACAGCACTAGATATGGCGATTGTTAACACATTCTTTAAAAAGAGAGAAACTCAATTTATTACGTACAAAAGTGGACAACATCAATCCCAAATAGACTATTTCATGATAAGGAAAGAAGACATACGTGAATGCAAGGACTGCAAGGTAAGAGTTAGTGAGACAGTAAGCCAACAACATAAGCTGCTTGTTCTGGACATCGAAGTAAAAAGTGAAACTAAACCAAAATATCGGAGAGGACCACAAAAAATCAAGTGGTAAATGCTAAAAGATGAGAAAGAAGGTCTATTCAGGGAAAGAATAGTAGAGAAAATATGTTGGAACATGAAAGGAAGCCCCACTACAATTTGGAGAAAAATGGCCAGTAGTATTAGAGAAACTGCTATTGAAATACTAGGGAAAACGTCAGGAAAAAAGTTTGAGGATAAAGAGACTTGGTGGTGGTCAAACGAAGTTCAAGGAAAAATAAAAGAGAAGGGAAAATTATATAAAAAGTGGCAAGAAACCAGATCCAACACAGATCTTCAAAACTATATGGTCGCGAAAAAGTAAGCGAAAGTAGCAGTAGCAAAAGCTAAAGCAGAAGCGTATTCAAACCTATACGATCAACTTGATACCAGGGAAGACGAAACGAAGATATATAAAATAGCCAAACAGAGAGCCAAGAAAGCAAAAGATTTTAATCAGATTAGATGTATCCGAGATGAAAATAATAAAATACTAGTTCACGAAAAGGATGTCAAAAAGAGATGGAGAAAGTACTTTGACAGCTTATTAAATGAAGGAATTTGACAGACAGCCCGTGGAGTCAACGGATACAGTAGCAGCAATGGTCACCAAAATAACAAACGAGGAAGTGGCTCAAGCGCTTCAAAAAATATAGAAAGGAAAAGCGGTAGGACCAGACGATATTCCTGGGGAAGTATGGAAAGCATTGGGAGAGACAGGAACAAGGTGACTAGCAAGTGTATTTAATAGAATTATGGAAGTTGGACAAATGCCAGACGAATGGAGAAGCAGTATACTAGTACCTGTCTACAAAGACAAGGGAGATATACAGCAGTGTACAAACTACAGGGCTATAAAACTGCTTAGCCACACCATGAAAATATGGGAGAGAGTAATTGATAGACGGATCCGTGAAGAGACCGACATATCCGAGAATCAATTTGGCTTTATGCAGGGCAGATCAACAACAGACGCAATTTTCATTGTAAGGTAGTGGATGGAAAAATACAGGAGTAAAGAAACAAACGCCCATATGGTATTCATTGATCTTGAGAAAGCATATGATAGAGTTCCTCGAGAGATTCTGTGGTGGGCACTCAATAAGAAAGGAGTCCCTGGTGCATATGTAAAGATTGTGAGGGATATGTATGAGGGAGTAACGACTAGTGTTAGGACAGGTGTGGGAGAGACTGATGAATTTCATGTGAAAGTATTATTACACCAAGGCTCGGTGCTTAGTCCGTATTTATTCTCATTAGTTTTGGACCAGATAACAGCGAAACTACAGGGTAACATTCCATGGTCCTTAATGTATGCTGATGATATCGTGTTAGTAGGAAATAGTGAAAGAGACTTAGAACAAAAACCGGAACAGTGGACACGAGCTCTGGAGGAAAAAGGTTTAAAACTTAGTAGGACAAAGACAGAGTATTTGGAATGTTCATTTAAAGATGGAGTTACTACAAATAAAATGGTATCTTTGGATGGTGAACTGATTGTAAAAAGTAATAGTTTTAAGTACCTGGGATCGGTATTACAGAGTAATGGAGAAATAGATGGAGATGCATGCAGTAGAATAGGGCTGGATGGATGAAGTGGAAGGAAGCGAGCGGTATGTTGTGTGACAGAAAAGTTCCAATGAAGCTGAAAGGAAAATTCTATAAAACAGCCATAAGACCGGCTATGATGTACGGAACTGAATGTTGGGCAGTGAAAAAGAAAGAGGAACAACGAATGCATGTGGCGGGGATGAGAATGCTTAGATGGATGAGTGGAGTGACAAGAAAGGATAAAATTAAAAATGAGTATATTAGGGGAAGTCTAATGATGCGAAAGTCTCTTGATGTCAAAATGAGAGAGCATAGGTTGAGATGGTTTGGTCATGTTCAACGTCGAGACGTTAATCATCCAATACGAAGAGTAGCTGAAGTGCAGATTCCTGGAAGGAGTAGGAGAGGAAGACCAAAGAAGACGTGGGGGGAGACCATTAGGCAGGACATGTTGGTAAAGGGGATTAATATTGATATGACCCAGGATAGAGTTGTGTGGAGAAATGCAATTAGGGAAGCCGACCCCGCATAGAAATAAGGCAAAGAGAATGATGATGTTGAGCATCACAAAACGGGGGAAGGCGTGTGAAGAATTGAAATTAACAGGAAGAGAAATAAAAATGTACATTTACCATTTTATATTAGTATTACTCCTTTGAGTAACATAGGTCCATTTTCCGTTGGAATTTACCAGCTGAACAGACGGGGTCGTGAATTGCAAATTTTTAGAATTCCCTCTTGTCTTCTTCGCTTCAGCATCCATCTGGCTTGCAATTTTTAGAAGCCATGGAGGTGTTACCAGGAAAATGGTTCAATAAGTTTTCAATTAAATATCTTTTAGAAATATTTTGGATATTTTTAAATATTTTGAATATGTTTATTAGATTGAAAACTTTGACTTTTTTTTAGAAAAAGAAATATTTTTGTGTATAAATATTAGCATACAGTGTGGCAAAGCCAAATGGAATAAATTCATTAATTCGTGAACGAGAGATTTTGGAAAAAAATGGAAAGGAAGACTCGAAGAGGCTTATGTTCAGATGTGGACGTGAATGGCTAGATGAAGAAAAAGGCTTTCTATGTGAACAAAACTATGTACCTACTCTGTAGTTTTATACGTCCACCATCACTTTCATAATAGGAATAGGAGTACAAATATAAATAAGAAACAAAATAGAAATAAATCGTTTTTAATTAACGCCGCTTTGAAAATTGTGTTTGTATTGTCTCCTAATTAACATATTAACCACCCTGTATGATATATTGTAGTGACCATATGGTCAGGCGTAAGAAGTGGACCCGCCTTTCTTCTTAAAAATGCTATTTACACCCGATGATGCTAGTGCCGTAGTGACTTTCCTCCATCTACCCACATTATCTTAACGACAACCTACTCTGACTTATATTTTTTCTGCCTACATCGTGTGGGCGCGCCAGTTTCATGAATGGATTGTTAATCTTTTGCCTCAACTGTTTTTGTTTACTTCTGTCTTTTTCAGATTTGAATAAATTCTGATAGGTCGGTGAAATTATAACGAACAAGGAGTTCTAAGAATATATTTGTAAACAATGTTACCAAGAAAGTCAAATAAAGACAAAAGTACAATAAGAAGATTAGTTTAAAGTTTATATTTTAGATAAAACATTAAAAAATTACTATCGGATCATCAGCATTCTCTTTGCATTATCCCTATGCGGGGTCGGCTTCCCTAATTGCATTTCTCCACACAATTCTATCTTGGGTCATATCAATGTTAATCCCCTTTACCAACATGTCCTGCCTTATCGCCTCTCCCCAGGTCTTCTTTGGTCTTCCTCTCCTACTCCTTCCAGGAATCTGCACTTCAGCTATTCTTCGTATTGAGTGATTAACGTCTCGACGTTAAACATGACCAAACCATCTTAACCTATGCTCTCTCATTTTGGCATCAATTGGTGCCACACCTAGACTTCCCCTAATATACTCATTTCTAATTTTATCCTTTTTTGTCACTCCACTCATCCATCTAAGCATTCTCATTTCCGCCACATGCATTCGTTGTTCCTCTTTCTTTTTCACTGCCCAACACTGCCGTACATCATAGCCGGTCTTATGGCTGTTTTATAGAATTTTCCCTTCAGCTTCATTGGAGTTTTTCTGTCACACAACACACCACTCGCTTCTTTCCACTTCATCCATCCAGCCCTAATTCTACTGCATTCATCTCCATCTATTTCTCCATTACTCTGTAATACCGATCCTAGGTACTTAAAACTATTGCTTTTCACAATCATTTCACCATCCAAAGAAACCATTTTATTTGTAGTAACTCCATCTTTAAATGAACATTCCAAATACTCTGTTTTTGTCCTACTACGTTTTAAACCTTTTTCCTCCAGAGCTTGTCTCCACTGTTCCAGTTTTTGTTCTAAGTCTCTTTCACTATTTCCTACTAACACGACGTCATCAACATACATTAAGCACCATGGAATGTTACCCTGTAGTTTCGCTGTTATCTGGTCCAAAACTAATAAGAATAAATACGGACTAAGCACAGAGCCTTGGTGCAATCTGATCGGATGAGATCACAAAATCTACTTTACCATTGATAGTAAAAGAAAGCAACACTGACAATTTGGAAACTGCAATTTGAGCAGCAAAATAGCTTTTGAAAGGGAAATTTCTATTCCCAGATAAGTTTTGGGCGACAGAAGAATTAGGGAATATAAATCAAAAACTATATCAAAATATACCACCAAAAACCTACACTAAAATCACAATAAAGATGCACTAGAAATAAACAAACCAAGACACGTTGAATATTTTAAGGAGCACTCCCGAATCATGATTTACAATTACAATGTATATACGGTGTGTCACATTTAAGATGAAGACTCCCCTATATTTCGGCTATCAAAATAAATACAGATTCGAAATTTTGCACATACTGGTTTACATTTTTTAAGATAATCAACTGAAATTTAAATTTTAAACGTGGCCTACTGCGAATCCACAAACAGGGTGAATTTTCGATATTTTGCTTCGCGTTAGAGATATCGGAAAAAGTTGATCCAAATATTATTATAAGCGCACATACCAAATTTCATGACAAAATTCGCACTTTTAGTGTTTTCAATATTTGTAGTCAGGATATTAAAAGCTAAAATTGGCTGTCCCGAGGTGCATCTCGGCACAGCGAGAGCGGAATTTTAGGGTCCTGACTACAAATAATAAAGAAACTAAAAGTGCGAATTTTTTCATGAAATTTGTATATATCGAAAATTCTCCCTGTTAGTGGATTTGCAGTAGGCTGCTATTTTGATAGCCCAAATATACAGGGGAGTCTTCATCTTAAATGCGACACACTGTATATTGTAAATCATGATTCGGGAGTGCTCCTTGTAACACTCAACTTGTCTTGGTTTGTTTATTTCTAGTGATCTAGGTTTCTTGGAATTTTTACTGTGATTGTAGTATAGAAACTTAGAAGAAATACAAATAAGCAAGAACCAGATTTAAGTGAAAAATACAAAATAAACGAAAAGTGGGAAAATAAACACCGGCAATTAGATGAAGAACTATGAAAATCTAGAAAGGGAACAATAAAAATACAGGAGTTTTCTATTAACATCAGGAGAAAAAGTATGCTTTTTCGGAAAATGTAAACTCGCTGCTGTACCAAGTAGTCCAGCTGAACTGTAATGGACCCTCAAAACAGTATAGGATGATAAAAAAGTATGACAAGTGTTATAACTATGTCACACATCGATAATTATAATTCTTTGCTTATACGATCTCAATATATACTATAAATACGCATTTTGGCTACTTCTTAAATGAACACATATGTTTGGCCATCTGTCCTTTGTAGTTTCCAATCAAGTAGAATATGAGAAAGGTCAATAAATTAATATGACAGTTCCGTTGACACTTTCGCAATCTTTGACTCAAAAATTATTACGCTGTGAAAGCAAATCTGTAATTTCGACCTTAATTTAAACTAGACCCGCACAAAAGTTAATTGATTCTTTCCCCCCGTTGTAAGAGACAAAGAAACCGAATTCTTATGTTTCTCAGTCAGTTCAGTAAGTTTCTCAGTGAGTCACCATCCAATCTCAGAGCTAGTCGGTCGCGTTTAGCACAACTCAAAATGTAGTTATGAATAACAATACACTCTTGATTCACGGTTCACAATTGCGGAACACTTTACTTACAATTCGCAGTACATAGTACAAAATGTATGTATGTCTTGTATTGACCTCAGTAATAGTTATTATTGTACAGTGATTGTAAATAGTGTTTGTGTTATAAAATAATTACCTCACCGGTTACTATTCATTTCAACTCCGATTTACACCTTGCTTCGACTCGACAAAGATAGTCAGAGTCAACGTAATCAACCACTACAGAAGCTGGTTCCCGTCTTGCGTGAAGAACAAGAGACATTCACCAAGTCAATTTACCAACTGGTGAAGCGTTCTACACAACAAGTGTATAATTAAAATCTATTTAGACTCCCTGGACGTACAGGGAAAGATGACCAATAAACGGTTTGTGTTCATGAAGAGTTCATGGATCTGTTTTGTCTGTTGCCATAAGGTTTGCTAAGTATCCTCTATTTACTTTTTGAAAACAGGATTGAGATCGTTAGCTAGTTGAATTATAATTATTCCAGTATTGTCGTTGGTAGCTTCTTAAGCAAACTGATTTACTGTTTCATTACCAGTAATTCCAGTACGAGAAGGCAGCCAGACCAAAGACACTGTTACATCTGGAGAAGAAAGAGTTTGATAGATGTCATGAATGTTTTGAACCAATGGGTGGTCAGTGAAAATTGTATTCATTGAACGAATGGATGAAAGGTAATCTATACCAATGAAAATATGTCTGTTTTGATGGGAGATGCACTTAAAAGCCAACTGAATACTATATTGTTTTCCAGGATAAACGCTACTTGTTAACGGTAGCCGAGATGACCTTACAAGTTCATGTTTAGTGGTGACTGCACAGGTAAACCAGTGTTATCTACTTTTAGAAACATCGGTAAAGAGAATTAAATCATATGGTTTTTCTTGCATATATTTTAAAAATGCGTTTTTTATAAGAATGTTAGGAGATTAATATTTGGTAAAGATGGTGAGTGAGTCTCTCCTGCAGGAAGATGTTTAGCCCAGAGGAGAAATGAAGGTAAAAGAAATGAACTAGTCAGACGGAGCTCAATATTTTAAGCAGCGAAGTAATTGATTGAGGGATAGGTTTTATAATAGGATGTTCGACATTGTTATTGGAATAAGAGGGTATTGTGGTAATTAGCGAATAAACGGGATTAAAGGGATTTGCGGATGTTGATTCAGCACATGAAAGTATATGTGATTGTCGTCTTAAGGTGAGAGAAGTTACAATGGATTCACGATGTATGCTCTCGATAGGACTGGAGCGAAAGGCACCTAGACAAATACGGAGAAGCGCTATTATGTACAGAGTTTAATAAATATATGTCAGATCTAGAGGCAGAGTACTAGACAAAGCTACCGTAATCGAGCTTAGATCGGATAAGAGCTCTGTAGACTCAACAATATAATTTCATTGCCACCCCATTGAAGATGACTAAGGGTTTTAAGAACATTCAACCTTTTAAAACGATTGGTTTTAAGTTCATAGATGTGATTTTTTCAATTTCACCTGGAGTTAAATATCATACCGATAATTTTACATTCATAGATAATGAGCAGGACAATAAAAAACCCAAAAAGACAAAATAGATTATTATGGGAGACAAACAATAAATACCAGAAAATCATTTAAAAGAAAATGTAAAGAGGGGGGGTGCATAGCTAAATAGGTAAATGGGTAAAAGTGAAATTAACAGCATAAAATACAGGCGAAAATTAGAAGAGATAACCACAAATTTAGAACGTTAGGAATACTAATAAAGCTCAAGTTGTGTCCAGAAAAAACAAAAATAATAATTAAGAATGCAATAATCAGATCAACGGTAAGAGATGAACGTGAAACTTTAGCACTGAGAGAAGCTGAAACTGATCTAATGGAAAGATCTAACTAAAATAAATTTTGATAAGATAAATGGGCGACGGCAAACAGCTAATAAGATTTCACTAGATATTTTAAATATCTTAATATTGACTGTAAGAGCCTAATACAAAAAAACAAATTCCTACCTAGATACCAAATTCTACCAAACTATATTTTGTGTATTATATAGTATGTGTAAACCGTACACATAACGATCTCTTGGGCATTGTGTTGGTATTTTTGGACTCCATTGTCTGAAGGATATATGTTTTGTTTAAAATCTGTATTTAAATAAAAAGAAATATTGATTTAGATTTTGTTTTCTAACACAGCAATATACATATTTTATAACAACTAGTCCCGTATGATTCTTTAATCCAAAAATGGCAGGATACTTTTAATATTTTATATATTTTTATATTAATATTTTAATATAAATGACATCTCTAGTCTGAACATTAAAGGTAAAATATGTCTCTTTGCAGATGATACTAGTATTACTTGGAGTAACACGGATATTATGGATCTTCGCAATACCATAGCTACAGACCTAGTCATCATTAAATCGTGGTGCGATTCGAATCTCCTGTTATTTAACGTTTCTAAAACCAAAGTCCTACCTTACAACAGTATGATGCAACCTTTAGTACTTAATAACAACAGTCTAGAGGTAGTTGAATCGGTGAAGTTCTTAGGGCTTATTGTGGATAAGTCTCTAAAATGGAACTTGTACATTGATGCCTTACACAAAAAATTAAGTTCTGCTTGTTTTGCGCTAAGATCAGTTGCTACGGAAATGAATTTGTCAACATCTAGGACCGTTTATTATGCCCTTTTTGAGTCTCATCTTCGGTACGTCCTTCCATTCTGGGGTACGTGTTGTGCGACTCAATTTGAGCGTATTTTTAAACTACAAAAGAGAGCTCTTCGTTACTCCCTGAGACTCAATAGCAGAGTTCATTGCCAAGAATTCTTTAAAAAATTGAAAATATTAACTCTTCCTTCTTTGTTTGTTTTTGAATCCGTTTGTTTAATCCGCAAACATGCATCAGAAGGTCCAGAGAGACCCACTCACAACTATCCCCTTAGAAACGTGGAGCATAATCTTTATCTGCCAACCCCACGGTCTGAGCTGGTTAAATGCTCTATACTATACAATTCGAGAAAAATGTACAATCACCTGCCATCTAACATCCAATCTATTGCAGCATTTCCCGCTTCTCGCAAGGCCTTGAAAGCTTATTTGCTGGAGAGAGCTTTTTATACAGTGAATGACTTTTTTATAAACGATTTGAATTCAGCAAATTGACTTGCAGGATTATTACTTTCGAGTACTTTTATACATATTTGCAGCGGCATAGAACTTTTGATTTACTTTCCCTTTCCCTTTTCCTCGTTCGCCTTCTTTTTGCTCTGACGTTGTATACATATTGTTTGCAAAATTTTTAATTTTTCAATGTGTACTTAATAACTACTGTAAAATTATACTAAGTAGTATAACTCACGCCATTTACTTGGCTTCTGTTTCAGGTTTTGTTTTGTTTGTAGTTTTTTATTATTTTTTGTTTTTTATTGTATTTTTTTATTTTGTATAAGCTTTGTCCACAAATTGGTAAAATTTTTTGACAATAAAGCATACCTTTATTCAATTAGAATTAGTTTACCTATTAGAAATTCATATTTAATGATATTTTATATTACGCATAAACTTGAATAGCATTTCGCCATCAAATTTTTCATGTTTGATAATTTTTCATGACAGAAATTTATCTTTAAGAATAGGGATAAACATAAAATTTTAAATTAGAAAAAAATTTTATAAATCACAACAGAACATAATTTAAAACATGTATCAAAGATAAAAAATTTGTTTTTGTGTTCCGTTTGGCCCCTAAAGACGATTCTAAATTCAAATTATTGCAGCTAGCCCAAAACTCGTCGTGACGTCATATGATTATATGTTTACATTCTGCACCAACAAAGTAAACAAAATTGTATATAAATTTAAATAAGACATCATAGACGTCAGTAGAAAATACTTTTGATCATTTGAACTATTTTAAATCCATAGAAAACTTGTACTTTTAGAAAATGGCACTAAACAACACTTACGGTGTTTTCTTTTATTTTCCATAGTAAATCTTCTTTCCTTTCCTTCAAAAACTGTATCAAACTCCAATCTCAACAAACTGGTATATATTATTACAATTACATACTATAAATGTCATTAGCATATAAATATTTTCCCTTATTACGCGACGATGAGCTGGCCAAATACCCAAGCAGGTGGAGGCCAATAAACTAAAAAGAAGAAAAGAATACACCTAAATATAACCATAAATATAAGTTAAACTATGTGACGTCACGGGTCGTTTGAACTATTTTAAAATACAGAAGACTTTAAACTTGTACTTCTAAGTTATTATGAGTTTTTGAAGCGTGAAATTTTGGAATCTCATTTTTAAACAAAACTGAACAATATTATGTAATAAAAAAAAATGTGCAAGTTCCCAAGACATTATGGTTTTGAATAAAATAAAGAGGAGATATTATATCAGCAGTAAACCAATATTTTCAATCTACAAAGGCATTTGAACAAATAAAAAAGTAATGCATAAAGTATAAAACTTACATCAAAAATCAATTTCTAACGAAAGGATCGAATACTCTGCTCTCTTCAATATTCAGTAAAAATATCCAGTGATGAGCGCGCTAATAAACGGCAAAATAACGCAAAAGATGGACAACATAATGCGTTGTGAAATAAAAGGAGATGGAACTAGCAGAGGTGGGAAATTATAGGTATAAAACTATAAAACATGACCACTTACAATAGTTTCCCACCTTTAGTCAAAATGACAAGGTAGTAGGAAATATTTTTTGCCTTAGGGAATGGGAAAACTGTGTCTGTTTAATTTTTAAATTAGTTTTTAAATAAAAATATTTTAAAAATTAAAGTAATATTATTAACTCAACTAGCTCTAGGATAACGTCTAAAGTTGGGAAACTATCGTAAGTGGTAATGTTTTATAGGTTAATACCGATAATTTCCCACCTCTACAATTTCCATCTCTTTTTATTCCACAACGCATTATGTTGTCCATATTTGAACAGAAAACTCGTTCCTTGGAATTTATTCTTTCGCCACATATTTTCACCGTGGTACACTGGACTAATAGCGGGTCATTCCATAGATGCTACATATGATTTTAGTTTCGATCCTCTATAACCTGAATATTCACTTCACCACAAGTACTTGTACAGAATTGTGTGGTCGAGAGTCATGTTTCATAAAGTGGTTACTAATAAATGGAGCAAACGGCATAACATGCTCTTCTACAATATTCTTAATCTTTAATTTATACACAAAGAGGCGCAAAATTATGGAATAGATTTCTTTTCTGTAAAATTGACGATTTTGGAGATAAATACCGAAACAGGTCGATTTTTATTTTTAAATTATAATTTTTTGGCATATATACCATACTAGCGACGTCATCCATCTGGACGTGATGACGTAATCGATGCTTTTTTTAAATGGGAATAGGGGTCGTGTTGTAGCTCATTTCAAAGGTTGTTCAATTATCTATTTAGTAATATAAACATTAACATCATTATTTATATCGGGTCCAAAAAATATTTTTTGAATTAAATTAGTTGACGCAAAAATAAGAATGTAAGTATATAATTTATTTAACTCAAAACTACATTTTACTGTTTTCGGAAAATAAAAAAAATGTTTATTTAGTAAATAAACATTTCTTTTTGCTTAAAATACATGTTCAAACCGCCAAGAGGCAGGTGGGAGGCTGTTTGACGTTTAACTTAAGCGAAAATAAATGTTTATTTGTGAAATAAACATTGTTCTGTTTGCTGACAGCAATAAAACGTATTGCTATCCACTGAATAGTACTTCTATAGTACTGCAAAATGATCCTCTAATATTCGACAATCAATGTGGTTTTTACCCGGTGCTCCAGTACTATTATTATTCACAATCATCTAAAAACAGCACGTAGTTATTAATCAATCTGTGGAATTCGGCATATTGTCCAAGCCTAGAGATATCATTGCCTACAGTTTTTCTAAATACCTAACTATAGTATTTTTACTACAAAAACGTTATTACGTAGGTCAAAATTTTTGACGTAAGAGAACTGTCAAAACATTAGAATGTGACTTTTCATTATTGCTATGTTTATTATAAACACGGCAATAATGAAAAGTCACATTCTAATGTTTTGACAGTTCTCTTACGTCAAAAATTTTGACCTACGTAATAACGTTTTTGTAGTAAAAATACTATAGTTGAGATATTCTGTACCCTACCATAATATAATTATCGGCCAATGTCACAATAAAAACTAACCCTGTATATACTGACAGCATCGGAGAAAAAAAAAATAATAAATTTGAAGAAATAAAATGGTTTTTTAAATCATTTTAACTAATATTTTATTGATATCTTCGCCTGAATATTTGCTAAACCTGTTCATGGTGTTCTCTTTGACAAGTTGTAAAACATTAATTGTCATGAATGTACATTTTTGCTAGCAACGAAGGGCATTTGACATCATACTTAACGACGAGAAATTATCGAAAAAAATGACCGCTGTAATTTTTATTTTCGTAGCATTTTATTGTCAGAATCTTTATGAATGAAATAATCGAAAAAAAAATTATCAGCATTAATATCACAAGAGAGTTAGCTAAAATAGAAAAAGCAATAGACACGAGAGCCCACAGGGCTCGAGTAACTATTGCCGAATGGAAACAAGTTTAAGAACAGAATTGGAGCATTAGTTTCTTACTTATTCTTACTATCTTGTGATATTCGTCAGATTATTCTTTAATACTTACATATATAAAATTCAAGTATAAAAACATTCAGTGACATTATGTATCCCAATTTTTCAACTTGTCAAAGTGAACATCACAGTTTAGCAAATATTCAGACGAAGATATCAATAAAATATTAATTAAAATTAGTTATAAATATAGTTTGATTCATGAAATAATCTGAACGCTTAAAACTGCAGATTTGTCTTGTTCTCGTGACAATTTGGCATTAGATGCAGAACTAAAAGTTTATTATGGTTATTTTGTTAAATGTGACAGTTATCAAAACTAGGAAATCGTTGTAATTAAACTGAAACAATATACCCAAAAATTATTCCCACTATAATAATGTAAGTAGAAAATTCCCACTGTAATAATAATCTGATTGGACAAAATTAGACACGTGATGAAAAATCTTACTACACGAGTGTAAGTTAAAATCATTAAAAAATAACCGCTGTAATTTTTATTCTTGTAGGTTTTCATTGGTCAGAACCTCTATAAATGAAATAATCAAGGATATTAGACAAGTTTCGAGAAAAATGGAAATAATGGTCAATTTATAGGTCTGACTATACCTACATACGAAAAAAAATTATAGAATACCGCGAATTTATAGAATGTTTTATTACTATAAGTATAAGTGATGCAGCAATTATATACATGAATAATTTATAATCAATTTTCACCATTGTAAAATAAAATAAAAAATGTCATACTCCAAAAGAGCTGTCAATGATACTAAAAATTGACACCCGATACGGTTTCAGTTTTTGTTGGCTGTGTATTTATTTAGAAACCTTTAATATAGCGAAAATGCGACAAAGAACACAACTAAAGTACAAATATTTCCTCTGCCAGTTTCAACCAAAATGCTGGTAGGTATCTACTCTTACAAAAATGTCTAATCTCGAGATCCATCCCTTTTAGTTTAACCTCAAACGAAAAAAAACAACAGAAAACATCTGTTCTCAGCTACGAAGCGTCACATTCTGCATTGTGAAAAACTGACCTAGAAACGAGCATGCAATTTTGAAAAGCAGTCTTCTTGAGAGTCGAGAATTTTCCAATTATCCCTCCATTTTCATCCGAAGTTGTTTAATTTTCCAGAACGTTTCGTACACACAAAGGAAAAGCAAAAAATCAGGTTAATAGTGCAATCATATCCAGACGTATCTTGAAATATTTGAAAACTGGTTTCGCATAAAAACTGTAAGATATGTCAATAATATATTTAAATACGTTGCAAGTTTTAGGTAAAATTTAAATACATACAATATTGCAATATAAATTAGCAACAAAATACGTCAATTAGAAATAAAAATCAGGGAAACGTGGAAGCATAATTACGTTTTATAAAACACACGTATTTGTGATGTGTTATTTTTCTCAGTTTTTCGATATTGTTTCTAACATTATAATGCGTAAAGATTTGTAAAGGCTATAGCGGGATAAGATGGCCAAAATTGCACCAGGTTCGATTCAGTTTTGGGTTTAGCCATTCGAAAATATATAATTGAAAACTCACTCAGCCAAATTTTCAAGTCCCTAGGTGCTCCGGGGGGTCCGCGTGTTTTTTTGAAAACATTTTTTTCTAGACGCTGTATTGCTGCAAAAAATCTGAAAAAATTAATGAATGCGTATCTTAACAACATAAAGCTGCCTGATTTTTTGTTTCAGATTTTTAGTTTTAAAATTGAGCGCAGGAAAAATTTTTGAAATTTTCAAAAAATAGGTTATGTTGTAAATTTTTCGCCAACTTTAAAATATTGTTGTTTTGTGTATTTTTTCCATTCTTTCGAATGGCATAGGCCTTATTATCATTTTCGACGTGGAAAATACCTAAATATCGAAAAAACTGTTTTTTGTCATTTTCTGAAGTTTTTGACTCATAAACTCAACAACATAAGCTAAATTAATCATCATTTACATTTTTATATGTACTGCTACATTTACAATCAAAATCAGCTATTAGAACTTATTTTTTTCCTACAGCATGCTCAAAAACCCCGTTTGTCGGCGTTTTTACTAAATAGCCTTAGAAATCAGAAAAAAAATAATTCTTTTAACGTTTAAAAAATTAAAATTTTGTTGTTCTCGATAGAATGTAATACAATTAATACTTAAATAAATTATTTTTTTGTTTTGCACGATTTTTTGAATTTCATATATAATAATATCGTCTCATTAAGGGTACCCTGCCATAGGCTTATAAAAAAAAATCAATAAATTCATTTTTTTAAGGTTTTAACGTTCAAAAAACAAAATTTTTGTAGTATTCGATAGAAAATGTTGCCCCTTTATAAAATGCTTGTTGCGGTTGTGATTTTCAAAGCGCGCTAAGGTTAAAAAAAGCTCGGCACTTTGGTGCCGTACGCAAGGGAGCGCTTCTAGCCACGTTTTTGGAAAAAGCTCAGGATAAACCAGTCCTCAAGTACCCGCCGTCGAAGCCATTAACTACTTACGTACTAAAAATATTTTTAAAATAATAAAATAAGAAAATCTACGGTTTCGTTTTGATTAAAAAATAACAGGATCCCCAGGAGATAGGTGCTTTGGAAAAAAACGTGTTTTTTTGAAAAAAATTATTGCTGCAAAAAATCTGAAAAAATTAATGAAGGCGTATCTTAACAATACAAAGCACCCTGATTTTTTTCAGATTTTTAGCTTCAAAATTGAGCACAGGAAAATTTTTTGAAATTTTCAAAAAAATTTTAGGTTATGTTGGAAATTTTTCGCCAACTTTAAAATATTGTTATTTTGTGAATTTTTTTCCATTCTTTCGAATGGCATAGGCATCATTATCATTTTCAAAGTGGAAAATACCTAAAAATCGAAAAACTGTTTTTTTCTGAAGTTTTTGACTCATAACCTCAACAACATACAGCTAAATTAATCATAATTTACCTTTTTGTATGTATTTTTATCTCTACCATCAAAATCAGCTAATAAAACTTATTTTTTTTTTAACTAAATAGCCTCAAAAATCAGTCAAAAAATAATTTTTTCAACGATTAAAAAATTAAAATTTTGTTGTTATCGATAGAATGTAATACAATTAATACTTAAATAAGTGATTTACTATGTCAATGACTAATTAAAATTAGTCATTGACCTTATTTGGTTTTCCTTATTTATATTTATTAATAGGTTCTAGAAGTTTGACCGGCTTAGAGTGATTAGTTAAAAAAAAATGGAGTTACAAGCGAATAACGAATTTTTGTAGTTTGGAAACAATGGCCTTTTCTTCAGAATAGAAAGATTAGCATCACAGATACGAAAAAATATTTAAATATGAAAAAATACAAAAATAGACGGTTTAGTTTTGATTTAAATCTGTCTCCTGCCATCCCCCGATAGCGCTATTTCTAGGTCTACCTTTTGTCAAGGAGGCTATGCAAGAAGACAAATTTAAATCAAAACTTCCGTAGTTCTCGGTATACAATAAAACTATTTATACCGGAGTAAGGTTAGAACGCCCTCTAACGGGGAATAAGTGAAATAAATGGCGACTCGATTCTAGTTTTCTGTTGACCCAGATATCAAAATATCAAAAGGCACCGCTGGGAAATATTCCAAAAATGCGGTTCAGAGAAACTATATGAAACGAGTCTTTGTACTCTTATACAGAGTATGGCATTAGTAAAAATACAAAAATAGACGGTTTAGTTTTGATTTAAATCTGTCTCCTGCAGAGACCCTGTTAGACGCCCTGTTAGAGGGCGTTCTAACCTTACTCCGGTATAAATAGTTTTATTGTATTCCGAGAACTACGGAAGTTTTGATTTAAATTTGTCTTCTTGCATAGCCTCCTTGACAAAAGGTAGACCTAGAAATAGCGCTATCGGGGGATGGCAGGAGACAGATTTAAATCAAAACTAAACCGTCTATTTTTGTATTTTTACTAATGCCATACTCTGTATAAGAGTACAAAGACTCGTTTCATATAGTTTCTCTGAACAGCATTTTTGGAATATTTCCCAGCGGTGCCTTTTGATATTTTGATATCTGGGTCAACAGAAAACTAGAATCGAGTCGCCATTTATTTCACTTATTCCCCGTTAGAGGGCGTTCTAACCTTACTCCGGTATAAATAGTTTTATTGTATACCGAGAACTACGGAAGTTTTGATTTAAATTTGTCTTCTTGCATAGCCTCCTTGACAAAAGGTAGACCTAGAAATAGCGCTATCGGGGGATGGCAGGAGACAGATTTAAATCAAAACTAAACCGTCTATTTTTGTATTTTTACTAATGCCATACTCTGTATAAGAGTACAAAGACTCGTTTCATATAGTTTCTCTGAACCGCATTTTTGGAATATTTCCCAGCGGTGCCTTTTGATATTTTGATATCTGGGTCAACAGAAAACTAGAATCGAGTCGCCATTTATTTCACTTATTCCCCGTTAGAGGGCGTTCTAACCTTACTCCGGTATAAATAGTTTTATTGTATACCGAGAACTACGGAAGTTTTGATTTAAATTTGTCTTCTTGCATAGCCTCCTTGACAAAAGGTAGACCTAGAAATAGCGCTATCGGGGGATGGCAGGAGACAGATTTAAATCAAAACTAAACCGTCTATTTTTGTATTTTTACTAATGCCATACTCTGTATAAGAGTACAAAGACTCGTTTCATATAGTTTCTCTGAACCGCATTTTTGGAATATTTCCCAGCGGTGCCTTTTGATATTTTGATATCTGGGTCAACAGAAAACTAGAATCGAGTCGCCATTTATTTCACTTATTCCCCGTTAGAGGGCGTTCTAACCTTACTCCGGTATAAATAGTTTTATTGTATACCGAGAACTACGGAAGTTTTGATTTAAATTTGTCTTCTTGCATAGCCTCCTTGACAAAAGGTAGACCTAGAAATAGCGCTATCGGGGGATGGCAGGAGACAGATTTAAATCAAAACTAAACCGTCTATTTTTGTATTTTTACTAATGCCATACTCTGTATAAGAGTACAAAGACTCGTTTCATATAGTTTCTCTGAACCGCATTTTTGGAATATTTCCCAGCGGTGCCTTTTGATATTTTGATATCTGGGTCAACAGAAAACTAGAATCGAGTCGCCATTTATTTCATTTAAATATGAAATTGAACCTTACTTAATTTCCAAGAACCTGATTTGAGCTGAACCTTAGCTATTGACAATTAAATCTTGTATTAACATGCAAAAACCACCTTTACCAACCCTTTCAAAGTCACCTCTTTTTGTGACTGAGGATTTTAAAAAGATTTAATATTAATAGGCTTATAGATCTTGTAAAAACCTACAAAATTCTTTTTTACCAAAGTTTCTAAAACAAAAAATGAAAAGTTACGGTTAAAAAATCAATATATTGCAAAAAAAAGGAGGAATGGCTTACTACGCAGATTTTTATTGGTGTATTTGTTATATGTCAAAGCTGTATCGTCTATCAACTCAAAAGTTTCGAATAATAAAAGAAAATGTTAAGACTAACAACATTCCTAATAACATCCGATTTATATTGTAAATTTTGTTTTATTTCAATTTTATTTATTTTTGTTATAAATTTAATAATGCAGCATACTGGGTGTCTCATGTCGCTCTGAAATCTTTTTTACTGCTTTTTGCTAACAATAATTGAAAAAAAGCACGATTTGCGGATTGCGGACTTTGCATACCCATATTAATAATAGGTTTGTTCTAGCATCAGTTTCAAACGGTCTGAAACCATCAGCGAATAGTCGACCAGCGCGAGTAGGGGGGATAGCACTGGTGACTGTATTATGTTCTCACACTGACCAACTGTTTGCTGATGGTTTCTGACTAGTTTGACTGTTTGCTAGAACAAACCTAATATATGCACTCTTAAGATTCGATAGCAGCAATAAAATGGCTGTGAATAACTTTTTCTTGTTTTTTCATAATTTGCCCAGAGTAAAATATTAATATAACAATTTACAGCTCTACTAGATTTTCTATTAATCATGGAGGAACAAAATTATCATAAAAAAAGAGTAACAAACGTTTTAAACAGCAGCCCTTTTTAATTCGCCAATTCGACTTTCACGTACTGTGTACGTTAATTTTGCCTTGTGAAAGAGCTTGCTGTATAATGCGAAAACTGAACAATGTTGATAAGATAACGCGTCGGCCATCCGGCATCTGCATATTCTATGTGGATGTACGTGCTTTTAATTCATCAAGGTAAACAATGCAGGCAATACAACAGACCACATGCCGGCTATGTTAGATCTCGTACCTGCGATCAATCGATATTTTCAGAATAATGGCCGTTTGTAGAGGGATATCAAGGAAATTCTGCCCGAAAAAATTATTACAAATGGAACTGGTTATGTGTGTAGTGCATGTGTTAATGTAGTCCATTCTTTGACAGTTTTTGCGGTAAATTTTAAAGAACCGCTTGGATTGACTTGAAATTTGGCATACATATAGATAATATGTCAAAAAAAGTGATATTGTGCCGATGTGTGCTTTTGCTCTTGGGGTGTGTACTACCCCTTCTCGGGGGTGGAAATATTTAACCTCAAAATAATCTCGGAAATTGATAGATATTTCAATTCTGAGTAAAAAATCTTACATACGACTTTTTCGGTAAATTTATATTTAGCAAGTTATTCACGATCGAAATTGATGATTTCCTACATGAAAAAATGCATGTTTTTGAGTGTATTTTTAAAAATATCTCTAAAATTATGCATTTTTACGAAAAAGTCATTATAGTAAAAAAGAAACCTATTAAACTAGTGAATGGAGTGGTGTTCTTTAAATTATTATAGCGATAACAAAACCTAAGTTACAGCCTATTTAAAATCGGGGTTTTTTCGAATTAACCTAGAATCAAACATTTTATCATTAAATAACGCAAGAAATAGAGATTTTTAAAAAAAAATTATTGAGACATTTTTTAAATATTTTACTGATACCTTTAATAGGTGCTCTGATAAAAGTGATTTGGATAAAAAATGGCTGAATCATTACAAAAACAAAACGATTATGTAGTTGAAAAATCAAAAGAATAATTACTTAAATTGGTGAATTTTCCACAAAAATAAAAATTAATATTATTCCACACACAATTAGGTTTATTTATAGCCTGACTACGCGTTCTGAGATTTTAACCAGTTTAAAGAGCTTAGGTTTGAAAAAAATTTCCAATTTAGTATTAAATTATTTTTTGATATTTTATAAATGTTTTCCATTTTTCCAAAATTACTTGAAAACTAAAAGAAATCTGAAAAATATATATCAATACTAAAATGTAGTATTTTTTATACTAAAACTTATTCAGTTTTTTCAATGTCTCTATGGTAAACACTGAGTGAGATATTTATATTTTAAGTTTCCACGTAAGTGTGAGAAGCAGTTTTCTAAGCTCTTTGAATCGCATGCTTTAAAAATCGAAGACCTCCAGAAAGTCCAGCTTCTGAATACTTTTATCACTTACAATTCCCCACAAAATAAGCTTTGGAACAATGAAATATCTTGAAAATTACAGAAGTTATCGTTAAAAAACCATATTGAAACTTATGTCGAATACTTTTTAAGCGTTGATATAAGTATTTTATTATAAGTATAAAAAAAGGGAAGATATATTTTCTGTCATAAATTAAATAAGTAACTCAAAAATGCTTTTTAATTTGAAATACCTCAGTGGCGTACTATTTTTTTTAATTCTGACTAGTACCCGTATGCGCGCCAATAGTGAATATAAAATTCTTAATAGTAAGTCTGTCAATAAATGCGTAATAAATACCTCTTAAAACCCAACAAATTTCATTTGCATATCTCAACCGGTTTTAGAGCAATCAATAAATCTTCACTTTGTAAGAGAAATCTCAACACCCCGTATCTTGGAACTTCATTAGCTACGACTCTGGTTCTACTAGGTCTCCAAACTTCATACATACACATATTTTTCAGTTTTTCACAATCTATATTTCTGCTCGGAATATTTTTTCGTATATAATATCACAAGAGAGAAAATTTTGCCGGCAATATTTTCGACTGGTATGAAAGTTTGTTGCCTGGCAATTTTCGCGAATTAAATTTTGACTTTAATCCCGAGACGTCAGTCGAGTGATTCTGTCAAAATTTCATAAGCGAAAATTACCAAAAGGCAACGAACTTGAATGAAACCAGGAGAAAATATTGCCGGTAAATAATTTTCTCTCGAATGATATTCGACAAGACTATTTCACGAGACAATTAATGCACCATATCAACGAAATATAATCCAGACCATATATGTTATGACCAGACACTTTCGTGACGGATCTGTCATAATTTTGTCGCTGAGAAATCACGTCGCTAAGGAACTTTGTCAGTGGAAATTATCCGTTGCTATGAAGTTTTATCAGTTAAAAACAGTCTAGTGAAATAGTCGATAAAATACTTTTTGAGTTATTTGCGAAAAACCGTCTAACAACGTGGTTCTTTTGTTGAAAAATGAGCATATTCACTCGCAAATAACTCGAAAAGTATTGACTTAGTGAAAAAACTTTATAGAACAAAAGTTGCTTAGAATTAGTCAGTTTATCCATTTTCGGACTTATTTTGGACCTATATTTTTTCACCCCCGAGAAGGGGTGAAACTCACCCCCAGGGCAAAAGGACACACTGGTACTATACCACTTTTTTCCGTAACTTATTAGCTATGTGAATGCCAAATTTCATGTCAACCCAAGCGGTTTTTTAAAATTCACAGGTTTTGCAATATTTTACCGTGAGTGAATGATCTAATAAATCTATTTGTAGGGGTAATTTATAAGGGTTGAAAATATTAAATACTTAATAAACTAAATTGCAAACATAAAATAAAGTTTAGATCACTACAAAATACATCATTACCTAATTTAAAGTTACAAAATATTTTTTATACAAATTTTTATTTAGAGGGTAGTTTTTAAAGGTTTAAAAATAGTTACAAACTATAATAGTTATTTTCCTAACAAGTGCAGAAAGTCATTCTTTTCCGCACGCGACTGCAGTTTGCCGAACGACGCGAAGCGGGAGTTCGGCAAGCAGTCGAGTGCGGAAAAGAGACTTTCTGCAAGAGTTAGGAACAATATTTTTTCTAAGAGTCTTTAAAAAATTACCAAATCTTAATCAATTAATTTAAATAATATGAAAATACATACACAAATTAATTCTTTGACAAGGTTGTCAAAACCAAATTTTCAATTTAGCATGACGACGATCTTGGTTTCCATGACGATGATTCAAAACGACTTATTGTCTACCGATTTGACTTTCGAATATTATGTCAAAATAATTTTATTTCATCGAATTGTCGCGTTAATTTCATTAAAACAGGAACACGACAATATATATTTGAAACAAATTAGTAAATAATATCTAAATATTAGTTTATTGCATGTATTATAATTACTTTAAGGCCATATTAACATATCTAAATCAACAAGCGTGCGGAAAAGTAAAAACCGCGTGCGGAAAAGTAACACGCGTGCGGAAAAGTGAAACTTTCTAAACTAAAATGCGTGCGCTAAAGCAGACATTTCTGCACGCTCGTAGAAAATAGTTATTTTCCTAACAAGTGCAGAAAGTCATTCTTTTCCGCACGCGACTGCAGTTTGCCGAACGACGCGAAGCGGGAGTTCGGCAAGCAGTCGAGTGCGGAAAAGAGACTTTCTGCAAGAGTTAGGAACAATATTTTTTCTAAGAGTCTTTAAAAAATTACCAAATCTTAATCAATTAATTTAATTAATATGAAAATACATACAAAAATTAATTCTTTGACAAGGTTGTCAAAACCAAACTTTCAATATAATTAGTTAGCATGACGACGATCTTGGTTTCCATGACGATGATTCAAAACGACTGTTATTGTCTACCGATTTGACTTTCGAATGTTATGTCAAAATAATTTTATTTCATCGAATTGTCGCGTTAATTTCATTAAAACAGGAACACAATAAGATATATTTGAAATAAATTAGTAAATAATATCTAACTATTAGTTTATTGCATGTATTATAATAATTACTTTAAGGCCATATTAACATATCTAAATTAACACGCGTGCGGAAAAGTAAAAACCGCGTGCGGAAAAGTAACACGCGTGCGGAAAAGTAAGACGCATGCGGAAAAGTGAAACTTTCTAAACTAAAATGCGTGCGCGAAAGTAGACATTTTTGCACGCTCGTAGAAAAAATACATTTCAATATGAGAAACAATCAAATTCCTATATTTAACATACTATTTAACGTACCTACACATAATTCAGATTTAAAAAACGCTTACATCGGCTGTTTTTAATTTTTGGTAAAAAAGGGTAGTTTTCACCCCTTAAAAATAAAAAGCACATATTGTAGTCATATCACTTTTGAAAAGAAGGATAAGATGAGCTTATTTGCAAAATTTCTTCTAAATCGGAGCGGTTCTTTAGAATTTAGAGGTCTTGCAATATTTTACCGTTAACGAACGTACTAATGTATGTATTTATTTTTTTATGACAGCAATAATAGGTCTGGATCCAGCGTATGAAAAAAAAGTTGATTAATAGCAAGCTGAAAATTTGTTAATAGCTTAAGGGTGTCTAGTCGGAGAAACTTTGATATATGGGAACACTGGAACAGGGACAGTTTTAAATGTGGAACAGGTTAAATATTTGGAACGTTCAGACCACGAAAACGGCACATTTATTTTGTCCGACAGAATAGACTTAAACTCTCCGAACAGAGATTAAACTCTCATGCAAAAATCAGACTGCTATTTATCACCTGTCATAATTCCTGTCATTTGACATATTCTACATGTTCCCCTCATTAAAACGCCCATTTGGTGATAAATAGCAGTCTGATTTTTGCATGAGAGTTTAATCTCTGTTCGGAGAGTTTAAGTCTGTTCTGTCGGACAAAATACATGTGCCGTTTTCGTGGTCTGACCGTTCCAAATTTTTAACCTGTTCCACAATTAAAACTTCCCCCGTTCTAGTGTTGCCATATATCAAAGTTTGTCCGACTAGACACCCTTAAGCTATTTACAAATTTTCAGCTTGCTATTAATCAACTTTTTTTTCATACGCGGGATCCAGACCTATAAAGAGTCCGATAAGATTTGCTTCACAATCTTATAAAACTATTAACGAAAATAACATGAACATTAACATAACGTATAGCACAATAGTTTAGTTAGAGGAAAGCTTTATCATTATTAAAATTACCACGATAAAGAAACTTAGTTTTGCATACGAATTTATGTTAAGTCCGATTTGTGCTGCAATTTGTGCTTACTACGCAGATTTTTATTGGTGCATTTGTTATTGTAAATTTTCTTTTATTTCAATTTTATTTATTTTTGTTATAAATTTAATAATGCAGCATACTGGGTGTCTCATGTCGCTCTGAAATTTTTTTTATAGTTCAGAGAAATAAGGAAACAAAATATCCTGTTGGTGACACAACCCCATCCAGGCATAAACCAAACTTTTTGAGTAGTATGGACATCTATAATAATAACCTATATGTTTCCTGCAGCCGATTTTGATGATATACATAGTTATAAACAAATGAAGATCAAAAAACGATAAATTTTCGCGATTTTCGTCTATTACCAAAAAGTTAAGCATTTTAAACAAATTTGAGAGTAATAAAATCGTAAATCATATAAAAAAACTTCAATATGGCGTTCGCTGAATTTGTCTATCCTTATTGATTGCTTAGAAAATTGCAAAATAAATCATAAATTTTGAGTTTTTATAAATATTCATAACTTATGTAAAAATTAACTTAAAAACTTCTTATTACCCGGAATGCTGAGACTTCTGGTGCTTAAATCATACACTAAATTTAAAAGCAATTGGTCAAATAGTTTAAAAGTTATTTAATTTGTTTATCCCAAATTAATTTTTTTTGCAACACTATAGTCAGAAAATGATGAAGTTACATTAATACTTTGGATAGTTTATGAAAGAAGAAGATTTACACTATAAATTTAATTTTAAAAAATGACAAAAAATAATTCTAAATATTGCAAAATTATTTTGCAAGAACATGTGAATTAAAAAAGGGGGGCTAACTTCGTCCCTAACTGTCCTAGGACAATTGTTTTATTTCTAAATGTTTATAAAAATCTAGTCTTTCTAAATATAAAAAAATAATTTTTCTACGGGTAACGGTTAAAAAGTTATTCTAATTGTTTATAAGTAAGCAAAAAATCGACATGTTTTTGCAAAATAATTTTACACTGTTTAAAATTACTTCTTTTCATTTTTTTTTAATTAAGTTAATGGTATAAATGTTCTTTCAGAAACTGTCCGAAGTATTACTGTAACCTCATAATTTTATGACTTACAGTGTTGCAAAAAAAATGAATTTGGGATAAACAAATTAAATAACTTTTAACCTATTTGACCAATTGCTTTGAAATTTAAAATATAATTTAAGCACAAGAAGTCTCAGCATTCTGTGTAATAAGAAGGTTCTAACTTAATTTCTACATAAGTTATGAATATTTATAAAATCTCAAAATTTATGACTTATTTTGCTATTTTCTAAGCAACAAATAAGAATAGACATATTCAGCGAACGCCATATTGAAGTTTTTTGTATGATTTATGAGTGTCTCAAATTTGTTTAGAATGCTTCACTTTTTAGTAATAGACGAAAAAAGCGAAAATTTACCGTTTTTTGATCTTCATTTGTTTATAACTATGTATATCATCAAAATCGGCTGCAGGAAACATATAGGTTAATATTATAGATGTCCATGTCCATACTACTCAAAAAATTTGGTTTCGGTCTGGAGGGGATGTGTCACGAGAAAAATCTTATTTCTCTGGACTATTACTGCTTTTTGCTAACTTGTAAAAGCGTAACAGGAATTTCCGTCCCAGAGTAAGGACTATAGAAAAGTTTACTCTTAAAAACTGTAGCTTCTCAAATAAATCTTAGTACCCTTTTTTAAATTAATGGATTTCGATGACATTAGAAAGTTAGATCACGTTTTTTTAACTGGTAACTTTCTGAACAGGAAAAAAGATTTACTTCTGCGTGGATTTTTTGGGAAGCAAGAGTATTTTTTCTCTCGCGATCTCTTTTGATTTTGTTAAATGCAGAAATCTCTACAGCAAGTATTTCTATTTAGAAATATGCATATAGTTATAATTATAATAATATCCTATCAATCGCTAAAGATAAATACAGAGATAAATATCCCGAGATCTGTATGTATACAGTTTTTTTGTTGAATTAGTTATCAGTTTAAAGTCAGTGTTTCTAGTATGATTACTGCACTTAACAAAATATATCCAAGAAGATTTCAAGAAGCGAACCACCATCAACAACTGTAGGTTATATTCTGTTATATCTTTATGTTACCTGGATCTTTGGCAAATTCAGCACCATACCTTTATCACCTGTTGAATTAATATTCAGTACCAGAGTAATTAAAGAAAGTTTTCGAATTTTAAAAGCGTCATTTGCGAACTTTACTTAACTAGAGTAATAGCATCTTGAGAAACCAAGTGCGAAATTTAATTTGATATACAAAGTGCAATTAAGTGCAGTACATATAACACATTATGCATCCATTGCGCAGTATTTTTGGGTATGACCATAGGGTTGACATCTTTTGCATTGTGTTGCACGTGTCGATTTTCTTAACAGCAGAATTTTACCTCGAACTCCTAATACAAAGTATCTCAAATCTGGAAAGAATTTCCTCGTCAGAGTCACCGTTTGTTAGACCTGGGCATTTAGAAAAAATAAACCGATTTTTAAATATAGCACCTAGAGACGTGTAACTTATTGCACTGTATTCAGGATGACATCAGGAAAAAAGTCTGCAATAGAAAAATAGGTGGAAACGCTTAATTGCATTTTAAAGTGCATAAAACTCATCTAAAAGTGCATAAACATGTCAAACTCCGTATCTTAAGGACATATTTTGTTACTTAAGGGGCTTTTTAGGGTCGCTGAAGACAGCTACACCATCAGAACGGACCACCCGAACACCTGATGCCCAGGGTCACTACTAAGGCACGTCATTTGGACTTTCGAGGGTTTTCGGCACTAAATTGATTACACAGGGGTTTTTTGGGTCGCCGACCAAGAATACGCCATCAGAACCGACCTCAAGTGCAACTGGTGCTCAAAAACCTTAGAAGCTCCAGAATATGGTATGCCTTAACAGTTACTCTGGACACCTGGTGTTCCAGGAATCTGTTCTGATGGCGTATTTGTATTCAACGACCCCAGAAACACCCTAGAAATCTATTTTCAAACATACAGAGTCGAAAATCCTCGAAACTCCAGAAGATGACGTACGCCTTAGCAGTGACCGTAGGCACCAGATGCTCCGGGCGACGGTTCTGATGACATATTCGTGTTCAGAAAACTCAAAAACCATCCGAGCAATCTGTCTGCACCAATTTAGTGCAAAAACCCTCGAAACTCCAGAAGGTGACGTGCCTTAGTAGTGAAACTGGGCACCAGGTGCCTCGAAGGATCGGTTCTGATGACCTATTCGTGTTCAGCAACCCTAAAAACCTCCGAGTAATTTGTTTGCATCAATGTATTGCCGAAAACTCTCGAAACTCCAGATGACGTGCCTAAGCAATAACCCTGGGCATCATGTACTCCGGTGATCGGTACTTATGGCATACTCGTGTTAAGTAACCCCAAAAACTCCCGAATAACAAAATCTGGCCCTTAATATACTGCTTTTGACCTTTTTATGCACTTTTGGATGTATTTTATGCGCTTTAAAATGCAATTACGCATTTTCACTCATTTTTCTATTTAACTTTTTTCCTGATGTCATCCTGAACACAATGTAAAAAGTTGCAAGTCGATAGGTGCTGAATTAAAAAATCGTTTTATTCCGGTGTTTTTTGTTCTAAATACCTTAGTCAGTCTACATTTGAGCAGTTGTATGGATGGTAAACAAATGTAATTCTTAGAGGAAATAAAAAATGTAGTATATCAAAGTGTGTAAATAATTTATTTCTTTAGCTGAGCGCTTTCGACATAAACGTCATCATCGGAGCTAATGCTAAAATAAAAAAAAGAGGTCTTGTAAGAAAAAGAAGTACAAAACTCTTTTTTTACTTACGTCAATTGTTAAAAAAGTACCGCTACAAAATTGAGGTGTTAACATTTGCATCTTGTGAAAATAAATTTTGGTTGGATATGCTATGTCCTCCGTACAACCCCAAACAGCAAAAACAGAAAAACAGAAAAACGGCCACATTACACGTTACACAAACACAAAAATAATTTTTTCATGGTATAGGTATCACCCATCCATTGTTGGCCTAGTAGAAACAGCTGACTGACAAAGTCGGATATTTAAATCTGCTTTTATCTGTTCTGCGTTGACGTATGACATCTGACATTAAATTCTGAATATTTTTAACATTTTTGAAAGAAAAATTAAAAATTTTTAAAAAAATTTATATTGATAAGGAAATGTACCTTAGATGTTTGTACTAATCAACTAATAAATTAATTGATAACATGATTGATTTTAAGACTAATTGGCCCAACATACATACACACCTTGTCAGATAAAAAATAAAAACAGGAAGTAATGAGGAAGATCAGTTTGTAATGGTGAATTCTCAAATTCAATATTCTAGGAGATATTAGATCATTGAAATTAAAGATTGAGATAATATTAGATTGTTGTTGTTATTCATCTTTTACTTAGTAAAATATTTTACTGTAAAATATCCATACACTCTGTCAAGGTCATTTCAGTGACTTACATAATTTACAAAAGATGAATAACAACAACAATCTAATATTATCTCAATCTTTCTCTATTTCTCTAATTAAATTTTTCGACTTGTTATAAAATGCACAATATTTTCCTTAGTTATTACCATTGACACAGACTTACTCAGGCACTATTTCTTTTTTTCAGCAACTTTAAGGCACAAAAATACTAAATTTATTATAAAATGACTTTATGTACTTTTACTGATTGGAAACAAGTCGACCAGGCAGTGATTATGGTGATAAACTCAAATACTGCCCTGAAGGTAACAAGTCCACTTATTTCCTTTTGCACAAATTAAATTCATATTCATATTTAACTTGTTACATTCTACACGTAAAAAAAATTTAGCCTTTCAGTGGTAGTGGACTTGCTTCTTTTTGCACAGAGCTAGACATTGGTACAACAATGAATATCACATGATAAAAAAAATCCGAAAAATGACTTGTTACCTTTTACACTGAGGCCGTCCAATTATTCACAACGGCTAATTTCAAAAATGCTTAATTTGTATATTTATGGGTAAAATGGGATAACGTAAAATGGGATAAAATGTGGCATATACTTAGAGAAATGGGTACGACAGAACATCTAATCTATCTATTACAAGCACTTTATGTAAATAACACCGCTAACGTAAGAGTTAATAATGTGGTTTCGAAAAACTTCAAATTAAAATCTGGAGTGCGGCAGAGATGTATAATATCCTCCATTCTATTCAATATAATATATAGTGAACACATTATGCGTCAAGTTTTTGAGGAATGGCAAAGCAGAGCAACGATAGGAGGAAGAAAAATAAAAAACCTACGTTATGCTGATGACACTGTTATATTGGCGTCTTCACCAGAAGAACTGGAAGAAATTATGAATAGGATAGGAACGGTGAGTACGGAATATGGTTTGAAAATAAATAATACAGAAAACCAAAGTAATGATCATCGATAGAATCAGAAACAACAAACCGGAGATAATACTAATAGACTTGGCAGGTTACGAAGTGGTCAGACAATTTAATTACTTAGGATCCGTTATTACTAACAGTGGAGGATGCGAAGACGAGATCCGTAGGCGCATCATAATGGCCAAATCGGCAACAGCCAAACTCACAAAAATATGGAAGAATACTGACATTACAAAAAACACAAAATTACGCCTTGTTCGAGCGTTAATATTTCCTATCGCCACCTACGCTTCAGAGACTTGGACCATCAAAAAAGCAGATTCAAAACGTATAATGGCATTTTAAATGTGGGTCTATCGGAGAATTTTGGGCATACCATGGACCGCACATCGCACAAATAATTCAATATTAGCCGAACTTAACATAAAAACTAGACTCAGCAAACTCTGAACCAAAATATACCGAGATATTTTGGACATTATTTTTTATTTAAACAATATAAATGCACCTAATCTACAAGATATTTTTTCTTTAACCTAATTTCCCTAAAAATGTTTGTAAACTAGATGTCACCTGGTCCATCCTAGCTTTTTTTACATGAAATGGCCACTTCTTTGTTGTGGCTGCACAGAGCACAGCACTGACTCTGCTTTTCACTAATTGCTCACGTCTTTGTTGTGGCTACAATACAATGCTTAGTTAGTACAAAAAATTGTACTAACTAGGCCCGGCACAACTTTACACATTACATGAGCTCGAACGGTTTAGTCCTCTTGAGCCTTCGCATCTGGGGTTCGTTGACAAGAAGCTGAAGTGCTTCATGGTTGGGATTCTTATGGAGCCTCTCTTCATGTCTCCTGGCGACTTTCTTAATTTCATTTGGAATAGATTCGATTTTAAGATCTCTACGCAAATCGTGATTCCGAACATACCAAGGAGCACATACAATATTCCTTACTATTCGGTTCTGGAGCGTTTCTAAATTTCGGTAAGCTTTTTTTGATACAGCCCATAATTGTAGGCCATAGGTCCAGACCGGTTTCAATATCTGTTGGTAAATTATTACTTTGTTCTGGATGGAAAGTTGAAAGTACCTACCTATTAGCCAATACATATTTTTGTACTTTTCTTCAACTGTTCAGTTTTCTTTTTAACGTGCTCCTTCCATTTTAGTTTGACGTCGACATTTAAACCCAGGTATTTCGCTGTTTTCTATTAGGAACAACGTTGTTGTTTAGGATAATTGGAAGATTATTAATTTTCTTGTTAGTGAAGTTAATATGAATATGCGCACACCATGGACCGCACATCGCACAAATAATTCAATATTAGCCGAACTTAACATAAGGGTCATTCCATTGTCACGGGTGGGACAGTCAGACAGAACATTTAGTTATTTTTCAGGTTGTATTACTGTTAAAAATAATACAATTTAGTTTAAAACTATAATAAGTGACATAAGAATACTTCCTTAATCGCTGTAAAAAGTTTTAGTTACCTGATGAAAAAAACATAGGATATATCTGATGTCAAACTCTTGTCACGGGTGGGACAAATTTTGGAAGTGCCTCTTAACAATAGGTGTTACTTGTGGAAAATTCTGTGAAGTCTTTACAGTAACAGCACTAAAAGCAGTCCAGGTTGATGAAATATGAGCATCTGGGTAAAATGCTCTTGATAGGCAAATTTTAATTCATTTCAGTCATTTAAAATTAATTTTTATTTGCTGTCACGGGCGGGACATGGAAATGTCACGGGTGGGACACAATAAGAAAAATCAGTCAATAGCAGTACTTTTACACAGTATTTAATTACAAAGAAAATAGTTAACCAGTGGATCTGTTAAACTCTTTCAAAAACATCAATATTTACATCAAACTCATAAAAAACTGTGCTATTTCTCATACATTTCGGTTTTGGTTGTGGTAAGACGCTGATTATATTTTCAAACTGGATATTTTTACTGTTGGATTGTCTTCTTTGAAGAGCGCAAATGCTTCTTTCACAGTCATGTTCATATGCTGCAACTGTACTTTGCTTCTTTTACCACTTTCTGGGTCTTTTATTGATTTAAAAACTTTGATTCCAGGAGTCTGCCTACTAATACTGTCTGTGGCATAAAAGTCTTTGACTAACACAATAGTCTCTTCTGGTGTTGAACTTTTCGAGAGCACGCTCTTGTCATTAAACAGGTTTTTTGCCACTTTTGGGAAGGACTCGTTTATAAGTTAACATAAGACAGCAGATTTTTTACTAGGGCTAAAAGGAAGCACATTTTTGACTCTCTTTACCGCTTTTCCCAGTGATTGTGGCCTCTTAAAAGAACCCAATTCTGACACACAAGGGGATGTTTCAGCTAGTTTATTAGACATTTCAGTCATTCTCTTTTTTTTTTTCCTGTATAGCCGTTTCCGGAGTCTTTCTTTTTCTTTGTAATCTTTACATACCTTGGTAGAGTGTAACATTCTTGTCTTTAAACTATCTCGCCTCTTTTTGTCCCTGGTCTTCTCTTTCTCCTTGTGGGCTTCATACTTTTCCTTATCTTCCTTTAATTTTTGCCTGTGCTTCTTCATGCGTTCTGCAGACGTGGTCTTCGCCATTATGGAAAAAAATAATAATTTTTAGTAAATTTATAAAGTTACACAATGAGTTTAACTGTTGTGTTATGGTCAAGTTAATGCCTATTCTGAACTAACCTTAAAATTTCATAAGAAAACATCTACTTCAAAAATTATGAGGTAAAACCATCAATACTCACAAACACTGTAACGGGTGGGACAAAACTTAAACTCGTAATATAAATTGTAGTTTTTGTTGTTTTTATGATAAATCAGTGGCAATAGGCTAATTTTAACCTAAAAGTAACTACTACAAATTTTCAACATAACTCTTCACTTATTAATGATGAAATTTGTACTTTTCCATCTTTTCCTGTCACGGGTGGGACATTGATGTATGATTTTCTTTAGAAGCTAATAAATAGTAAACAACTTACCTTGAAAATATGTATGAAATGTGAGTGTATGGTACAAGATCTCTTCATCAAACATACATCCAACAACAATCAACAATCAGCTGTGATTAGATGAAATAAAAATACCAACCCGAAAGAAAAAAATATCATAAAGTTACTATGGATGTATAAAGTAAACTTTATGGTCTGATTTCTCCTTAAAAAAATTTTTTTTTGAAAAAATAATTTCTGGACGAAGTTTTTTATACTTTTAAGATTACAAAAAAGTAAGAGTCCATTAATGAAAATGAATTTAATTTTTTCCACACAAGGCTCATTTTTCATGGAATGACCCATAACAACTAGACTCAGCACAACTCTGAACCAAAATATACTGAGATATTTTGGACATATAACTAGAAGAAGAGAAGGCATGGAACGAATGATAGTTGAAGGCAACGTAGAGGGCAGAAGATCCAGAGGAAGATCTCCATTACGATGGTCGGACCAAATAAAGGACATGACTGGTTACTCATTCTCCGAAGCAAAACAACACGCACAGGAGAGAGAGAGAATTCGACAGAAATAGTTAAACGACTCATGACGCCACTACATCCTTACGAAGGAGAACAGATAGAGGAGTAGGGTTTCACCATATCACCAATGTTCAATGTTTATGACGACACATTAAAAAAGTAGGGGAACCTTCGAGTAATACTCGAATAAAATTATTTCATATCATAAATCCTAAATGCAAAATAATAGTGCGGCAAAATTTTCAATAATTATTAATGTTTCGTTTATTCTTCGACTAAAAAGTTGACGGTAAATTCAGCACTAAATGTCCATAAAGACAGTATCCTTAGTGTGGGTCATTGTATGATTATACATATCAATACAACAATCACGGAATTAGCAAACCAACTCATGCTTTTTAAAGCAGTCGATTACCTAACAAAGAGCAAACTGGTAACAGTAAAGAGAGTGTCAAAATATTTTGTTTCCGTTTAGAGACATTGAATAAAAAATACGACGTTTCATGGAGCATTGACATTATACATGTAAGCTAGGAAGGAAGGAAGGAAGAAGGGAAGCGCACAAACTGAGTCGCATTGTTAATATTCTCGTACAGAGCGGTTCAGATTCTGTTTAGTGTCAATTTTGTCACATTTAGATAGATTCAGTTATTATTTAAAAAAGTTAAAAACAATTGTATAAAATAGTATATTGAACAACAAATGAGAAAAAAGACATAGTTCTCACGAGCGCAGAAGTTTACGAGGCGAGTGCCGCAAATCAAGCGAGGGAGAAATGTCTTTTTCTCATGTGTTGTACACTGTACTTTTTCTACGGATGCGGTTTTGTCAAGAGTTCAAACTTCAAAATAAATAGTTTAGGTGCTTTTAGGTATATTATATGCATACATAAATTGAAATAAAATACATATACATGTAGGTATTTAATATTCTTGAAATTTATATACCTACGTCATTTATTTAAAACTCTAATTAGCAGTTATTTGTGAATAGTTTTGAAAGGTAATTCCTGGTAAGTATTGCTGCAACACATTTTGTTTGTTAACATTAATAATTGTGTTTATATTGTGCATGTTTGAAAACGGCGATCGTATGTATGGAAAACCGTAGGAAAACCCGTGAGAAAAAATATTTCTCACTGCAATGGCCGACTTTTGTCACTGCGTGAGGAATTGTTCGTTTTGAGTGTATGTAAGTAGTGAGAGAAGTTGCACATTGTATAGCATCCATAGAAAAATATACTTTTTCTATGGATGCTATAAAATATGCAACTTCTCTCACTACTTACATACACTCAAAACGAACAATTCCTCACGCAGTGAGTAAAGTCGGCCATTGCAGTGAGAAATATTTTTTCTCACGGGTTCTATTATGGTCTTCCATACTATGATCGCCGTTTCCATGGTAACATGCACAATACAAACACAATTAATGTTGTCAAATAAATGTGTTAAGGCAAAACCTACCAAGAATTACCTTTCAAAACTGTTCAAAAATAACTGTTAATTAGAATTTAAAAAAATAAGGTATATACATGTTAAGAATATTAAATACCTACATGTATATGTATTTTATTTCAATTTATGCATATAATATACCTAAAAGCACCTAAATGATTTATTTTGAAGTTTGAACTCTTGACAAAACCGCATCCGTAGAAAAAGTACAGTGTACAACACATGAGAAAATGACATATTTCTCCCTCGCTTGATTTGCGGCCCTCGCCTCGTACATCGGCTCGTGCCAACAAACTTCTGCGCTCGTGAGAAATATGTCTTTTTTCTCACTTGTTGTACAATATGCTATTTTCTATGAATGCTATACAATGTGCAACTTCTCTCACTACTTACATACATGCCAAACGAAAAATTTCTCACTGGTTCTCCGCCGGTTTTCCAAACATAATATGGTAACCGTTTCCATGATAACATGCAAAATACAAACACAATAATTATTGTTGTCAAACAAAATGTGTTGAAGCAAAACTTACCAGGAATTACATTTCAAAACTGTTCAAATATAACTGTTAATTATAATTTTAAATACAGTGATGAGCGCTCTAATAACTGGAAAAATAACGCAAAAGATGCAAAACATAATACATTGTGAAATAAAATGAGATGAGACTAGTAGAGGTGTAAATTATTGATATAAACGTATAAATTACCATTACATTACATAGTTTCCCATCTTTAGACGTCTGTGACAGAAGTATTTTATAAAATTCTTCTGCCACAGTGACAGTTGTCATACTCCTCTGATCCGTCTAAAGGTGGGAAACTATATAATGCAAACGTTAATTTGTGTGTGTTTCCCATCTTTTGCGTTATTTTGGCGGTTATTAGCGCGCTCATCACTTGATGTATTTTATTTCAATTTTGGCATATAATATACTTAAAAGCACCTAAATTATTTAATTTTGAAGTTTGAACTCTCGACAACAACGCATCCATAGAAAAAGTACAGTGTAGAACACGTGACAAAAATAACATATTTCTCACTCGCTTGATTTGTGGCACTCGCCATCGGCTCGTGCCGTACAACAAACTTCTGCGCTCGTGAGAAATGTCTTTTTTCTCACTTGTTGTACAATATACTATATAGACCTGGATCCCCCGTACCAAAAAAAGTTGATTAATAGCAAGCTGAAAATTTGTTAATAGCTTAACGGTGTCTAGTCGGACCAACTTTGATGTACGGGCACACTGGAACAGGGGAAGTTTTAATTGTAGAACAGGTTAAAAATTTGGAACGTCAGATTACGAAAACGTCCCATGTATTTTGCCGGACAGAACATCCAATTGATTTGTTACCCTTTCATTAAACTCTCATGCAAAAATCAGACTGTTATTACTAACTAACATGATTCCTGTCATTTGACATGTTTTTCGTGTTCCACTCATTAAAATGCCCAGTTGGTGATAAACATCAGTCTGATTTTTGCATGAGAGTTTAATGAAATGGTAACAATTCAATTGGAAGTTCTGTCCGACAAAATACACGGAACGTTTTCGTAGTCTGACGTTAAAAATTCTTAACCTGTTCCACAATTAAAACTTCCGCTGTTCCACTGTTCTCATACATCAAAGTTTGTCCGACTAGACACCGTTAAGCTATTACCAAATTTTCCGCTTGCTATTAATCAACTTTTTTTTGGTACGCGTGATCCAGATCTAATAGTCTATATGAAATGGCAGCCCTATAAAAAGGACAAATAAAATGGTGCAAAAATACTGTATTCTGTTTATGGCCGCAGTGCTTTCTCGTATATCCATACAAAAGGTCTGTATTACATTTTAAGCATGTTAAAATAACATAAAACACATTTTTAAGCATGTCCTAGTTAAAAGAAACAATTAAATTTTAAACAAGACTCATTTCTTCAAAAAAGATTATTGGTTATACAGATGAGGTTACAATAAAGATTTTATGGTTATTAATCCTTTTATTTTTAATTGACGAAATAGCTGTTGTGTCAGAATAACTGACACAACACTAAGTGGAACTGTTTTCTGGGCTAATCTGCCCTTATAAACCTAATAATTACTGGTAATGTATTCACAGTAAGTTGTTAGCGGCTTGTGATGTAAATCGTCTTAAAGTACATTGCAATAAGAGAACTTTAACATAAGACAAAAACACATATTTGAATATTGCGATTTTTCAGAAATTCTCAATAATAATCTGTTTTGAGTTTGACAAAAAAAATGTTTTGTTTTGATGAAACAAGAGAGCTTAAATTATTTTAATAGACAAAATCGTAATTTTATTAAACCAGCGATATGAAGAATAATGCGAATTTATTCAAGGGGTCATTGGCCAGTTCGGTGAACACTCTGTATGCATTGAAGAGCTGTACAGTACTTTTAGGTTCTTCGTGTGTGACGTATGTCAAGTTTTGATAACATTTTATCTTTGTCTGGTTAGACAATTGTGTAAAATTTCGTGATCAAATTGTACCCTGTGCAATTATTTATATGCCAATAGCTGAATGTGAACCAGCAACTCCAATAAAATTTTCCAAAAACTGGAATATCAAAAGAAATGAGTAGGCTAACTGCAAAACCTACTGATTAAAACCGCAATAAACCGTGTTGGTAGACTACGAATATATGATAAAATGCCACAAATGCATTCCATACAATAACAAAATTCATGGATGTTGCTACATTTTGCACCAAAATAATTTTTCGTGCAACAAAAGCATCATTATGAAGCACCAACAATATTTTTCGTTCGCTCGTTCAGAATAAAAAGGAAATGGTTGTTTATATACAAACGATGTGCAAAAAAACTATTGTAATAGTCAGGGATCCCAGGCCTATTTTCACCATTTACTACTAACACGCTAATTTTTCGTGAGTAGCTTCATTTTGGCGAGACGTCCAACTTTTAAATCAAAAAATAAGTTTGACAAACCATTTGGTCAAAAATTATATACGAGGCTTGTTCAATTGATACCTACTCATCTTTATTTGGTGAGATACTGTTAGACTAGATCATTACCCAGAGATTAATATTTGATAGACCCAAGATCAAAACTTATAGAATAATTTAAAACGCCCATATTGTGCAGCGGTAAAGGCAAAGGGAATAATAATGCAGTAGAAAAGGACCTAAAAAGTTCTAACGTCACATTGGATGCTATAGTAATATGATTACCTTCAATTTTTACTTTGTTGTTATAACTTTGCTTATTCACTTTTACTAGTACATACTGTAATAATTACTTAAACTTAATTAAAAGGCCGCAGGCTAATGTATTACCTTTTCTTTCGTTCTCTATAATTCTTTATGTACCATTCGGAAAGTATAAATTAAGAAGTTTTTGTATTCTACAGACCAAGACTTTCGAAGATGTTTATTTTTATACGCATCTGGAAAATCTGCGAAGTAAAATCGTCATTTGATGGAAGTGCTGGCATAAAGGCCATTTCTACAACTTTTTATGAACCACTCAGTAGCTCGGCACTTGTCATTACTGTCACGTTTTTCATGTCGCATCGCGTCTGCTGGCATTTACTTCAATTTTCATGCCATCGGCGGAACTATTAATAAGACGCCATCAAGAGTTAAAAGTTAACACTCTGTTTTTATTAGGAGCTAGAAATTTATAGGTACAAGGTGTCGTACTTTTCTTGAATATGTAATTTTTCAGGAGACTCTCGAGCAACTTTATGTTAGTCAACGCTGTTTTAAACTATTCAGCTCTTTTAAATTTTTAACAGGGTTTCAACCACGAGATGCAGCTAGATAAAAATTAAATTTATATGTCCTTTGTTTCGAGCATATACAAGTATTTTAAAGTTTGGTCTGGCACTGGCATTATACAGGGAGCTAATTAAAATCTACATTTTGGTTCCTCTTGAAAGAAAGGCTGACTAATCAACGTAACGCAGAAAAAGAAAAAATAAACAAAATACACAAGAATGGCAACTACAACAAAAATTAAAATAAACACTCTATACTAAATTTACAATCAAGATGCAGTATAAATAAACAAACCAAGACACGTTAAATGCTACTTACTAGAAGCACTTCCGAATCATAATTTACAATGTATAAACTTGGGAAATCATGATTTGGCATTTACAATGTATATACATTGTTTTATTTTTCAGTTAGTTATCCTTTCTTTTACGTTTCTATTTTTGTAAATTTTGGTTCCCATCAGGTAACCTGTGGGGCCCAATATTTTATTTCTTTTTATTTGACATTCTTATTTTGATTTTTCTATTTTTTTTATTTCTAAGCTAACAAGATCATATTAATAACATCCCGTTAAGAACCACTCCATATCTCTTCCGATTGTGAGCAACCGTGGACTTGTTCTCCAAATTGTGTAACACGTTTCATCCTCTTATGACATATAAATATCGTGTCAAATTCTATTTCCCATTCATGTTTCACGTTTCACCCTTTTTAGGGATTTTTTTAAATATACCTTTTATAGTAGGGGAGCAAAGTATGCTAAATGAGCAGTCACTCGAGTGCTTTGGGGACCTATTGGGTTGTGAAGAGTAGGTCCTAAAACCAAAAAAAGTTAAGTAAAGTTTTTCATTTTAGTGGGCGCTTGTCATTTTTTAATTTAATTTTCCATTTCCACCAATCGTTTTTTAAGATTACAGCGCCATCTATCCATAATTCGAAAAATGTTTCGAATAAAAGTTGCTTATTTTTACGTAAAGAATCCAAATCTGGAATAACAATTTGGGGCTCTTATTTAAGATTTTAAAGTAACCCCCCACCCCACCTCCGTGTTAGTACCATTCGATAGATTTTTCAAAAATACTCATTAAGTGTATTTTGCAGTTTTTCGATCTAATGTTTATTTTGCGAAATATCGCGGGATTTGTATTTAAAATTTTAAAATTACCCCCACCCCTCTCCGTGGGGGTCATGTTTGGTATCATTCAGTAGATTTTTGAAAAATATTGAACACGTATTTCTTGGTTTTTCGATCTAGCGTTCATTTCGCAAATTATTCGCTTTTTTGGGAAACTTTTTGACTCACCCATTTCCTTACGCCCCGCTCACACTCAAAAAAAATTAGTTCGTAATATTGATTAACAGTGATTACTGAATAGAATTTCGTTGTCACAACAATTTAATTTGTTGTTTCAACGAACTTTTAGACATTGACGAATGTATTTGGTTATTGTCACAATGATTGAATAATAATAATTGTGAGAATAACTACAGCACATTAATCAATAACACTCAATTTATTCAGCCAATAACTTAGTTTCGTATATTTAATAAATACTGTTATTTCTGGCAGCAACTCACGTTCTTGATTTCGTAGATGACAAGCAATTACCTTGGTTTATCGTGACAAACAATGCGACAAGTCAGAGCTGGCGCGTGACCTTGAGCGAAAATACACAGCGACAAATGCAGAATACGGGTAGGTCAGCCGCCAGTACTCGCTTGTCGCATTATACAGATTTCATTAAAACAATGTACAAATGTTGTTAATATAGAGTAATATATGATTACTGAATAGATGTAAATTGATTGTTGTGACAACGAATGCATTAATCAATCTACTACTGCATTTAATTCCCACAATCAATGCGTTCATTGTGACAATAATCGTAGTTGTTGAGACAATAAATGTTTTGCTTGACCATTTGAAAGTTAACGGCTTTTCCTTATCGTGATACCCCTAGCTTCTCTGTGTTACCGAAGTGCCGAATAATAATTGCATTTCGTTTTCAAGTGTAGTCCGTAGTAGAAGGAAGTTTTTGTGTGTCTATTATCGTGAAATTTCGGTCGAATTCTTTTTAAATGTATTCATTTTTTTCGAATCCTGAAAAAACTAATTATTATTTTTGAAAATTTAAATGCAAAATAAAATATTACAGTATTATCGAGGGTCTGAAGTCCCTGAGAACCTCTATAATGATTATTTTAATAAGTCACAGGGGTGAAAAAGAGAAAATTTAGTATGATTTTTAATTTCAAATAGGCATACCATTTAACAGAAACTTTTTGTTTATTCCAAGGGACTTTCTGCCCTCGGTAATAATGTAATATTTTACTCTGCGTTTAAATTTTTCAAAAATACTTATTAGTTTTCTCAGAATTAAAAAAAAATGAATGCGTTTAAAAGGAATTCGATCGAAATTTTGCACCTGCGCTCTCAAAAAGGATTAAAGTGTTATACATTTTTGGAATCACTATTTCAAACACTTTTAAATAAGCTGTCACATGACGTACTTTCCCATTAAAAAAATCAAAGTTACGCCGCGCCTGTCACCTGAAGAGGGATCGTGTAAAGTTCGAAATATCGATGTTATAATATACTTTGATTATTTTAAAAATCGACCTGTCCGAGCGTTTTGCTTATGTGCTAAAAATAAATAAGTTAATAAGGGGTTGGGGGAGTGTAACACTTATTCCAGTACACTCTATAAGTGAAATTATATGAAAAATCACACGGTGTAAAGTCCTTTAGGTTAAGAACAAAAAAGGAGGATTTAAAAAATTATTATTAATCAATTAATATCATACATTGGGCTATTGCATTCAGTAATTATTAATATAAAATACCTTCATAGTAGGAATGAACGAAACTGATTGTAAGAATGAATATAATTGATTGTAAGAAAAACCGTATTTATTGTGGGAATGAACGGAATTAATTGTAACAATAAACGGAAATAATTGTAGAAATAAACGAAATACGTTAGGAGAAATAACACTGTTATTGACACAACGAAGAGTCTTCGTCGGTCAATTAACGACGTTGTTGTTTCAATAAATAGTGTTCGTTGACTCAGTGACTCAGAGTTCGTAATATCAATAAATAGTGTTCGTTGACTCAGTGAACAGAGTTCGTAATACCAATAAAGTGATATTATGGTATACATAATGAATGTTCATCCATTCAATAAACGTAATACATTGGCTCAACGAACGAAAATAATGAATTGATGAACATCGTTTTGTTGTCCCCATAAAACCAAGAATTGGACAAACTTTAAGTATTGCGTTTGTTGTCTGAATTAACATTTTTATTGATATTACGTACCTTTTTCGTTGAGTGCAAATCGTCAGATTTTTGAAATATACACTCTTTTGCATGTTCTTAACTTACCTTATCTTAATCTGACAATTTCGAGTATTTTTAAAGATAGATTTTTTTCGGGCCGCCCTTAACGAACTCCCCTGTGTTGAGCCAATATATGGTAGAGGTACATCTGCAGAGCACCAGGTTTCTCCCCATAATATGATAATCTGACGCGCTCGAGTAACTGCAAAAATCCCCGCTTGGGCTCCCCTACCATTACAAAGGAATTTACTATTTTTTGTGATTTATGCTACAGGAACTTATTTTCCACATGGACTTTTTTAAAATACAATAACATTTATTAGTAAAAACGAGTCAAAACTATTATTTATCTTACAGTATTTAACTAACTAAACCATGATACGATATTGATTTTCGCAAAAAAGATTTATGGAACTATGCAATAGTAACATGTGCAAAAATAGACTAATATTTGCCAAATGAACACTAAAACAGATAAGATAAAATTTACAAGCTTATATCAGTGTTTTATTACAGTGTTACCGTAAAGGAAAATAGCTATTTGTATAACAAGGGAGGAAAGTGCTAGTTTTCCTCCCGAGAATGAAGTTTACTGCCCGACGCGTAGCGGAGGGCAGTAATCATTCAAGGGAGGAAAAGGCACTTTACTCCCATGTTATACATATGGTTTTTCCACCTTCCTCAAATAATAAGTAATTTTTTCATTTTTACTTAATTTATTTATGTAACTAACCAACAAAATTTATTAGAACTAAAACTAACAAGTAGGTACAATATATCTGTCAACTGTCAAATATAAGTCAAATTATTAATGTAAACATTGTTAAATCAGAATAAAAATTTACTGTTTTTTACCATTCTGCAAAATACAGTGTTTTTAAATAAATGTTAAAATGTATAGATACTTACGTAATAGAAAATAGATAGTGTACAGGGCGTCAATAAGTTATATTTCATGAATGAAATACCATAACGTCACTTTTACTTTTCCTCCCTAGGGAGGAAAAATATTTTCCTCCCTAGGGAGGAAAAGTATAACTTTGCTCCCTACAATCAGGTCCGGAAAAGTATACTTTCGGTAGAGGTAGGTGGAAAAACGAATATTTCTGTGAAATTAATAGTAACACCGCTAAAATAACGGTACAAAATATTATAGTCCAGGAACCGAAGCTTTTCACCTCACAATTTTTACAGAATGGATCGATTTGCTTAAAAATTTGAGAATAAGTAGTGGATGGTCCAAGGATCAAAATCTATATGAAGCCGAAAGGCGCTTTTGCCATGGAGGTGGTTGCCACCCCATTTCGGGGGTGGAAACTTTTTATTATATTTTGACCGCAAAAGTTGATAAAAACATTCATTTTAAGCAAAAAATGTTCTATACATTTTTTTGATAAAATTAATAGTTTTCGATTTATTCGCTATCGAAAGTGTTAGTTTTATATCGAAAAATCAATGTTTCTTGATATTATACTCATTTAAGATTCACTCAATTTTTGTCGTAGAAAAAATTTTTTCAAGCCAAGTCCTTGGGAACTAAATAACCTACAATTTCATATTTAAACATTCTTTCGTATCTCTGATGCTAATCTTTCTATTCTGAAGAAAATGGCATTTTTTACCAAACTACAAAAATTCGTTATTGGTTTTTAACTCCAGTTTTTTAAAAAATAATCATTCTAAGCCAATCAAACTTTTGGAATCTATTAATAATGCATAAATAAAGAATTATAAATAAGGCCAATGACTAGAAACACCGCTAACTTATATTATTATGCTTCCAATTGGATTTGTACTTCTTTTTTTCAAAAAAATATATTGATTTTTTGTTTGTTAAAAAAAATTTTGTAGGTTTTTATAAGATGTATAAGGCTATTAATATTAAACCGTTTTAAAATCCTCAGTGGCAAAAATTTCTTTCAAACCATATTCTTGGGATTTAAATAACCTACAATTTTAGATTGAAATATTTTTTCATATTTCTGAAGCTAATCTTTCTATTATGAAGAAAAGGGCATTTTTTACCAAACTACAAAAATTCGTTATTCGCTTTTAACTCCATTTTTTTAAAACTAATCATTATAAACCGGTCAAACCTCTAAAACCTATTAATAAGACATAAGTAAAGAAGACCAAATAAGGTCAATGACTAATTTTAATTAGGGTGGTGAGTAGGGGGAAGTTTCCGATCATTTTTTTCGCTGAAAAAAATAGGGACTCACATTATTTTTATTATGTCACTTAATTTTTGAGTTAGAAACTACTTTTTTATTTCAGGAGATAGATATTTTTAAATGCTTTAAATTAGTTCGAACAAGTTATCCTCGAAAAATGCATAGTTTTCCCGTCTTTTGACTTTGAAACTACAATATTTAGCATTTGACGAAAAAGAGCTAACATATAATAAAGTATATCGCGATTACTATTGGTCTTATAGAAAATTAAAATAACGGTTTTGTTTATTTTTTTAAAAGGTACATTTTTGTTAAGCAAAGTGCTTTTGATAAAACGAAAACTTTTTGAGTTATTAGCAGAAAACTGATAAAAACATTAATTTTTCGATATAAAACTAAGACTTTCGATAGCAAATAAATCGAAAACTATTAATTTTATCCAAAAATTGGATAGAAAGTTTTTTGTTTAGAATGAATGTTTTTACCAACTTTTGCAGTCAAAATAAAATAAAAAAATTCCACCCCTGACATGGGGTGACAACCACCCCCATGGTAAAAGTGCCTTTCGGCCTCGTATAGATTTTGATCCTTGGACTATCCACTACTTATTGTCAAATTTTCAAGCAAATCGATCCATTCTGTAAAAATTGCGAGGTTTTGTCCTATTTTAAGCTTCATTACTTGGAATATTCACAGAAATCTGTAATTTACAATAATTGGATAGATTAACAAAATAGGAAGGACCAGAAAATTATGTTTGAATGAACATAAGGAAAGTGACGAAACTAGTTGCAGCACTACACAACTGAACTTGTTCGTAAGGTGCCGTCGTTTTTCGAAGGTTGGTGATCATCATGCCTGTTTGGATAATCTTTCAAACTTGAACTTAGTTGGTCTGAACACGTACGACGTTAGATTGCTCAAAAATCTTTACTACAATCAGACCGCTTATATTGAGTTGGATCAAAAAGTTAAGCGTGGTGTCAGACAGGGATGTGTTATGACACTGACATTGTTCAATGCCTACACCGAACCAATAAATAATCGTCGAGAAGGTGGTAAAATTGATGGTGAAATTATTAATAACATCAGATACGCAGATGACACCGCCATAATGGCAGAGTATCTAGACGAACCCTGGCTTTCGAACCCTGTTGAACGCTGTAAACAACGAATTTATTGCAAAGCGCTTAACGCAAAGAAAACAAAATGGATGGTGGTCGGAAAAATTAATATCGAAGACTCAGTACTAACATTAGATAACAAAATCCTGGAAAGGGCGGAACACTTTAGACATTTGGAAAGCTGGATTGACTGCAGGGTTGAAAGTGATGAGGAAATTTCGAGCAGAATAGAACTTGCACAAAAAACCGTTAATACAAGTAGCTCGCGTTCTGTATTGACAAGAAGTCTGTCGTTGACCACACGTCTAAGAGTATTGAAGTGCTATGTCTGGTCTGTTTTGTTCTATGGATGTGGAACCTGGACAATAAAAATAAAAAATTTTAACAAATTAGAAGCGTTCGAGTTGTGGTGATACCGTCGCATTCTCAGAATCCAGTGGACAACACACATATGTAACGAACGTGTGTTAGAGACCATGCACAAAGAGCGAGAAGTGATCAACATCATAAAAATGAGAAATGTTCAATATTTCGGTCATATAATGATAGGACCTAAATACCGCTTACTACGTTGATTATTCAGGGCAAAGTCGAAGGAAAACGCACTCAACGAAAAAGGTACGTAATATTAATAAAAATGTTAATTCAGACAACAAAAGCAATACTTAAAATTTGTCCAATTCTTGGTTTTATTGGAACAACAAAGCGATGTTCATAAATTCATTATGTTCATTAGTTGATCCAATGTATTACGTTTATTGAATGGATGAACATCCATTTATTAATATTACGAACACTGTTCACTGAGCCAACGAACACTATTCATTGAAACAACAACGTCGTTAATTGACCGACGAAGACTATTCGTTGTGTCAATGACAGTGTTATTTCTCCTAACGTATTTCGTTTATTTCTACAATTATTTCCGTTTATTCTTACAATTAATTCAGTTCATTCCCAAAATAAATACGGTTATTCTTACAAGCAATTCAATTCATCCCTACAATCAGTTTCGTTCATTCCTACTATAAACGTATTTTATATTTATAATTAATGAATGCATTAGCTCAATGTATGATATTAATTGATTAATAATAATTTTGCAAATCCCCCTTTTTTGTCCTAAACCTAATGGATTTTACTGTTTGATTTCTCATATGATTTCACTTATACAGTGCGCTGGAAAAAGTGTTGCCCCCTTATTAACTGATTTATTTTTAGCTCATAAGCAAAACGCTCGGACAGGTCGATTTTTAAAATAATCAAAGTACAAAACATCAATGTTTCGAACTTTACGCGATCCCTCGTCAGGTGACAGCCACAGCTGGTTTTTTTAAATGGGAAAGTACATCATGTGACAGCTCATTTTAAAGCGTTATGTTTTAATGAAATCTGTACGTTGTCACGATAAACCAAGGTAATTACTTATCATCTACGGAATCGAGAAAGTGCTTTGCTGTGAGAATTACCATTATTTATTAAATATACGAAACTAACTTATTGTCTGAATAAATTGAGTGTTATTGATTAATGTACTCTAGCTATTTTCACAATTATTATTCACCAAATAATGGTGAATAATTGGTAATAACCAAATATACTGATCAATGTCTAAAAGTTCGTTGAAACAAAAAATTAATTTGTTGTTACAACGAAATAATATTCAATAATCACTGTTAATCAATATTACGAACTAAATTTTTTTGAGTGCGCTGGGTTGGAAGTAAAGAACTGTCCCGGCTGCGTAACATTAGACAATTGACATGTTGGAACAGTCGAGAAATTGTTTCATAAAGCTGTCGACCGAGAAATATTTCATCAGTTCGTTAATACGACGATAGCCAACTTTTGAAAACAAGCACGGCACATAAAGAGAAAGGAAGAAGATCTTGGTGGCTCAGACATGTACTTTGACCTATAAGTATAACTATCTTGTAATTTTCAACCTTAGTCAAAATTTTACTTCAGATATTTGTCTTAACTAAAAAATTATTACTTATATTAGGTAATAAGCACTAATGATGAAATTATTATTCCAACCAGATTCTGAGATGTAGCCCTTTTTAGGGATTTTTTATAAATATACATTTTATAAAGGAATTTAACTATTTTTTCATTTAGTTTACCTTTTTTTGTCATTTCTTCAAAATTGATTATATGAAATGCACATTTCAAACGAATTTCAATTTGTAGTTGTGATTTTCCACTTCCACGTAGTATTTTTTATTCGACTCGTGATATTGTTTGCGTCACGTTATATCATAAAAGCGTTGCATTGTTGGAACAATTGATCTGGAATTGGATGATTAAGTTTGCTTAATATTGCAGTACGATTTTAAATTGTTAAAATGCTCGCGAATGGAACAATAGGAGTTTATATATTGATTAAATTATTTGCGTAAACTGTAAAAAATCATGAGAATTTTATATTTTATTGTATCAGTGCATATTACAGTCCTTTGATCGAAACCTTTTATTGAAATTATTTTCATTACAATAGGACTATAAGACTAAAACTAATAATACTTTAGATACATACATACAGTGAGGACGTTTGAGTTGGAATAAATTCATTTTCTCGAGAATGGGCGATTCTGGAGATAAATCCCAAAACAGGTCGATTTTTATTTTTAAATTATAATTTTTTGGCATACATATCGTACTAGTGACGTCATCCATCTGGGCGTGATGACGTAATCGATGATCATTTTAAATGAGATTAAATTATCTATTAAAAAGGTTATTAAATTATCTATTCAATAATATAAACATAAACAATATTATTTATACAGGGTGCCAAAAATAAATTTGTTTGAATTAAATTATTTGAGACAAAAAGAAGAATGCATGTAATTTATTTAATGCAAAATACATTTTACTGCTGCCAGAAAACAGAAAAAATGTTAATATGAAAAATAACCATTGCTTTTCGCTTGAATTAAATCTTTAAACTGCTAAGATTCAAGTGGGTGGCAGCTTTAATATTGAATTTAAGCGAAAAACAATATTTATTTATCAAATAAACATTTTTCCTGTTTTTGGACAACAGTAAAATGTATTTTGAATTAAATAAATTATATACGTTCTTGTTTTTGTCTCAATGAATTCAATTCAAAAAAAATTGTTTGGTAGGTACTCTGTATAAATAATTATGTGAATGTTTATATTAGTGAATAGAGCATTGAATAACCTTTCGAATGAGCTATCACACGACCTCTATTCTCATTAAAAAAAATCATCGATTCCGTCATCACGCTCAGATGGATGACGTCACTAGTATAACATATATGCCAAAAAATTATAATTTAAAAATAAAAATCGGCCTGTTTCGGGATTTATCTCCAGAGTCGCCCATTCTCGAGAAAATGAATTTATTCCAACTCAAACGTCCTCACTGTAGGTATATAAATACAATAATACATACAATTGTACACTAGTTATGTACAATAAAATTTTAAATAAAGTATTTTAAAAATAAAATTGGGGAAATGGGAGAAAAAATGTAAAATTATGCTCTTTCTGCTCAATCCTCACTCGGCATCGAATCAACCGTTGAGTAGTGGAGGTCTTTCTAGGAAATAAACAGGTACTTTTGCGTTGATTTGTGAAAATGCATGAATCCACCATTTCACTTCTTAAATCAAATCGGCTCTCATTTGAAGCCGTTCAAAGCTATTGTAATGTTTATTTTAATTTTTTATTGAATATATTAATAGTCTAAGAGCTAGTGAACCCTCCGACTAACGGTCGTCCTGTAAGGCTAAAAATTTTTCTAGTGATAATTCATAGCACACCAAGGCTAAAAACCATGACCTGGCAGGCCTCAGCGGTGCACGTGTATCTACCAGGTGAATCGAAAAGTGCAAATTTAGGGGGTAAAATAAACTTTTTCCTGTAAGGTTTAAATTTAAGTATGTGTTTGAGTAAGTCATTTAGAAGAAATGTGTACAATGACAGGCGATTCTGAAGAGCATAACACCTTGCCAGGCGAGGGGAAAGATTATGGGTTTTTCCTAAAATTATTCTTTTTGCATCGAACAAATTTTTTTTAGGTTTTTTGAATCATTTCAAACAGAAAACGTCTTTTGTGATTTTTCTCTTAAGTTAATAGTTTTTGTTATATGAGCGATTGAAAATTTTGAAAATTGAGAAATCGGCCGTTTTTAACCCTAAATCGGACATTTATCTAAAAATTTCAATGTTGCCAAGGTACGTAGATATTCTTTAAACAGTGATTGATGAAATCCCGAAGAGTTTTTTGCAATAAAATATCGAAAACCCCTTTGTTTTTTTAATTGCTAATCAAGCGTGTGCGACATTGTAGTATAAGTGAGGACGTTTGAGTTTGCATAATTCATTATCAATGGGCAAATTTCAAGAGAAATACTCAGAGAGGTCGATTTTTATTTTTGAATTAGGAATTTTTGGCATATATATAATACTAGTGACGTCATCCATCTGAGCATGATTACGTAATCGATGATTTTTTTAAATAAGAGTAGGGGTTGTGTGATAGCTCATTTGAAAGGTTATTTAATTCTCTATTCAGTAATATAAACATTAACATAATTATTTATACAGGGTGTACAAAAAATTTTTTTCTTCTATTTGTCAAATTTAATCAAAGTTAATTTAGTAAAAAAAATTTTTTGTACACACTGTATAAATAATTATGTTAATGTTTATATTAGTGAATAGAAAATTCAATAACCTTTCAAATGAGCTATCACACAACCCCCACTCTTATTTAAAAAAATCATCGATTACGTCATCACGCCCAGATGGATGACGTCACTAGTATTATATATATGCCAAAAGTCCTAATTTAAAAATAAAAATCGACCTGTCTGAGGATTTCTCTTGGAATTTGCCCATTCTCGAGATAATGAATTTATGCAAACTCAAACGTCCTCACTTATACTACAGTGTCCCACCTGCTTGACTAGCAATTAAAAAAACAAAGGGGTTTTCGATATTTTATTGCAAAAAACTCTTCGGGATTTCATCAATCAATGTTTAAAGAATATCTACGTATCTTGGCAACATTGAAATTTTTAGATAAATGTCCGATTTAGGGTTAAAAATGGCCGATTTCGCAATTTTCCAAATTTTCAATCGCTTATATAAAAAAACTATTAACTTAAGAGAAAAGTCACCAAAGGCCTTTTCTGTTTGGAATGATTCAAAAAACCTAAAAAAAATTGTTCGATGCAAAAAGAATAATTTTAGGAAAAACCCATAATCTTTCCCCTCGCCTGGCAAGGTCTTATGCTCTTCAGAATCGCCTGTCATTGTACACATTTCTTCTGAAGGACATACTCAAACACATATTTAAATTTAAACCTTACAGGAGAAAGTTTATTTTACCCCCTAAATTTGCACTTTTCGATTCACCTGGTAGATACACGTGCACCACTGAGGCCTGCCAAGTCATGGTTTTTAGCTATGGTGTGCTATGAATTATCACTAGAAAAATTTCTAGCCTTAAAGGACGACCGTTAGTCGGAGGGTTCACTAGCTCTTAGACTATAAAGTCTTACTACACTAAAAACACTAATTTATAACATTACCGTACAAATTTAATAGTACAAATTTATATTTTAGAATAGCTTATTTGGATTCTAATTTCTCTTGTATATACTTGTCTGTTCGAAAGCTCCCAGAAACCCGTGGAATTTGTCGGCAGCGTTAAGGTACGTTTTTACTGGAGCGCCTCTTTCGATCATCGTTGAGCGATCGTCGCAGACCGATAATCGCTGGGACAGATATTATTTTAGATTTTTTGGATCATTCAAAAAAAAAAGGTCTTTCTTGATTTTTCTCTTAAATCGGTCGTTTTCCAGTTATAAACAATTTAAAACTAAAGAAGACGAAAAATGACGATATGCAAGGCTTAAAAACAAAGTAAAAAATATCATTTTTGAAATAATTACAAAGTACCTAAATTCAAGTTAACCTTATACTAAAATAACATGGCCGAAAATTTTTTAGTAGAATTTATAAAAAAAGTAATTTTTAATTATTAATATTAATAACTCTTATTATTAAAAGAAAACAATTATTGTTAAAATACCTGATAGCGGAAGAAATAGAGGATGAAGAAATGTTAGAAATGTTAAATGCTATAAGATTAGAAAAAGATGCTATATTTAAAAGAAGACAAGAAGAAGGACACTTTAAAATTTTGTTAGTTCTAAGCAACTTTTGTTCTATAGCGTTTTTTCAATAAGTTAATACTTTTCCAGTTATATTATTTGAAAGTAAATAATAAGTTAATTTTTAAACAAAAAAAACACGTTTTTAGACGGTTTTTCGAAAATAACTCAAAAAATAAGTATTTTATCAAAAACAAAAACACCTTTGGCAAAAATTTTGCTCATAGAAAGTGAAAAAAAAAGAAAAAAGAGCATCATTACAGTTGCTTTCCTGATGAGAACAAAAGAGTTCGAAATGGTCCATAGAAAGATGGTAATGATCTCTGAATCGAAATTAAATATAATGCCTTTTATCTGAAAAAAAAGGTGTATCTATGAGATCTCTAGAATCAGTAAAAGAGGAGTTGTAGCTAATGAAAAATAGGTTCATACTCGCCAAATTCCAAATCGAATATTTCAACGTGAAATAACCAAAAAATTAAGCACTTTTTGGGGAAAACTCATTTCAACTCTAAGTGCTTAAAGACAGGTGGGCGTAAGAGGTTATGTTAGTCCATTTACTCACGGTTTTTGCTTCAAATTTTAAAGAACCGCTTAAATTGACATGAAATTTGGCATACACATAGCTAACATGTCAAAGAAAACAAAAAGAAATGGTGTCGAGTTTAACCTCTTCTCGGGGGTGAAAAAATATACATTCAAAATACCTAAGTCCGGAAGTGGACAAGCTGACTGATTCTAAGCAACTTTCCGCCCCAGTAAAAAATTTCCCTTGAGCTGTTGATCGAATCGTTGCGTGTTCGATCGGGGGCGTAGCAAAGGCTTGTCGTAACACTATCAAACTTGCAATACTAAGGGATATGGCTTCCACATTTTTGGAAATTGGCACGACACGGCCACAAATGTTGAAGAAAAAGTGCCCCTACATAAGGAAAATGCACCGTGTCACAAGTCAAGACAAGTGTATGTATTTTTCAGCTTTAGGCGAATCTGTGATAGTTTTTATGTCTTATTGAAGTTAAACGAAACGAAAAGTACCGCTTCGCGCAACTAATCATCCAGGGTAATATTGAAAGAAAACGAGATCCCAGTAGGCGCCAGATTTCATGGCTTAGAAATATCAGAGACTGGATTGATCTTGACTTAACATCTTTGTTTAGAGCCGCATTGGATAGAGACAGATTTGACAGTATAGTCGCTAACCTCCACTAAAGGAGACAGCACCATAAGAAGAAGATTGAAGTTTAAAAAATTGTCTCCTTTTCATAGGGCTTTTCATCGATTGTCATTTGTTTCGAGCTTCTGTCATATGTTGTATAATCTGTGTATAATTGACTGTAAAGGAAAAGCCCTATTAATAGCGAATGCCAGATGATTTAGTCTTTCGACGGTTAAACTGCAAAAGTCGACTCTCGACTGCAACTCGTAAGTCGATTTTTGGTCCATTATGACTTTTATACTTTATTGGTTTATGCTTTTACATATATTTTAAACCACGAAAGCTTGTAAGTCAATACTAGCGACATCTACAAAAACCTCGTAAGTAAGATTTTAAGTTACAAAACCTCGTAAGTCGCTCTTTGACAAAAACAACAATATTACTGAATTTTACTTAATGGTAATGGAATCGTTACCTTAAAAGAACCCTACACAGAAAAAACGAATAAATTGAATCTTACATAAAGAAGCCAACATGTTTTTCGTCTCTCCTCTAAAGTTAAATAAAACTGACTTATGAGGTTTTGCAGTTTAACCGTCGCTTTGTCTTATCAGACAGATTTGCAATACATTTTCGTTAATTTACATATGAGATCTTATGTATTTACAGTGTATCTAAGTACTATATATACTCATTTAATGTAATAAAAATTCAATATTACTGGTGTTATTTCCATGTCGGCAATGTTCTTATGTCTGTTTTAATATAAGATCTCTCAAGGCCGCAGTTATCATGGTATTGCATGTGGTATGTGTGTTAATTTACAATGGGATTTTATCACTTCGATTATAATTAAACCTCCATTCATTTGTTATTTATATGCGGTTTATTAGTATTGTTTTTATGATTAAATTTAAAACTTCATTATACCATTTTTATTGCTTACCTTTAAAGTAAGGTAAAAGAAAACTATTGTATAACGTTGGTAACAATAAAATATAAATTACTTGGTCTTGAATATGCTTTGGAATAGGAATAGTCTAAATATTTTGAATACAAACTTTAAGATTGCAAGATGGAACGTTAGAAGTCTGTTCGAAACAGGAAAACTCGCAAATGCATGCCACGAGATGAAACGTTTAGGATTGCAGATATTGGGTTTGAGTGAAGTTAGATGGCCAGGTTCAGGTAAAATAAAACCATGAACAGAACTTTCGATTACTCTGGTAATAATGATCCGGCTCATCGTAACGGAGTTGGAGTAATTTTAGAAGACAAATACAACAATGCCGTCACAAACTTTGTGCCATTTTCGAACAGATGTCTACTTATTCAACTATCCGCAAAAGCCACTAGGTAAATATTAACATCATTTAGACTTATGCCCCTACGGCCGATAAGCCCATGGAAAAGCTAGAAGCGTGGTATGCTGATGTGGAAAAACTTAAGATGACCAAAAAACGAGTCATAACATTTCTCTTAGGTGACTTTAACGCTAAGTTAGGTAGAGGAAAGGTATCTGGATTGCTTGAAGATTTCGGACTTGGAGTACGGAACGACAGGGGAGAGAGAATGACCGAATTCTGCCAACAGCACAATATGGTAGCGATAAATACGTGCTTTAAATTAGATCCTCGCACATTACACTTGGACTTCACCACAACACAATGAAAACAGAGTAATCCGTAACCAAATAGATTACATATTGGTCAACAAAAGATATCATGTATCAAACGGTATCATCAGTGCAAAAACATATCCTGGAACTGACATCAATTCCGATCATAATTCTGTTGTCGTAAAAGTGCGCGCAAGATGGAAATTAATAAAGAAACAAAAACCTTAACACAAACTAGACATCCTATTATTGAAAAACGACACCATACAACACACAGTAAATAAAGAATTAAATAAAAGTTTAGGAAATATTGACCACCACAGAATTATCGAGTCCGATGACATAAACGTTCTTTGGAAAACTATTAAAGAACAAATGAACAATGTAATAGAAATACATCTAAAAGAACCATCCAGAAATAACAAACAGGAATGGATGACATATGAGATTTTGCAATTAATGGATAAACGAAGAGAATCTAAAGGAAAAGATGACCAGGATGGAGAATCCAAAAGACTAAATAGAATAATCCGAACAAAAATAACCGAAGCAAAAGAGAAATGGCTGGAAACAAAATGCGTCGAAATAGAAGAACTGCAACAAAGGCACGATTTTTTTAATTTACATAAAAACTTTTCACACGATGCTGAACACGGATGGCAAACTGCTAGAATCACAGAAGATAAACTGAAAGAATGGGAAAACTATATTAAAATTATTTTTCACGACATACGAGAAGAACCAAGATTTGAACTGAAATCTGAAATTATAAATGCAATTAATCAATTCAAAACAAATAAAAGCCCAGGTCCAGATGGAATATACCCAGAAACGTTAAAATTAATCAGCGAAGAAAATATCGAAATATTTGTAATTTTATTCAATCGCCTTTATAATACAGGTAAAATACTCCAAGACTGGCTAGAGTCAATATTCATCCCACTACCGAAAAAGCCAAACCCACAACACTGCAATGAGTTCCGTCTGATAAGCCTCTGAGTCTGAGTCATGCAGTAAAAGTCCTATTAAAAATCGTACATAATCGTATCTACAGAAAGTGCGAAACAATCATCGGAGACGATCACTTTGGATTCAGAGCCGGCATGGAAACGAGAGAAGCCCTCTTCAATTTACTAGTTCTGGCCCAAAAATGCTACGAGCAACAGAAAGATATATTTATTTGCTTTATAGACTCCGAAAAAGCATTTGATAGAGTAAGACACGACCTACTATTAGAACGTTTGCAAGAAGTCGGTTTAGATGGAAAAGACATCAATTTACTAAAAAACTTGTACTGGAACCAAAACGCCAGAGTTAGGATCGAAGGTTCCACATCCGCAGAAGTAGAAATTAGGAGCGGAGTTAGACAGGGATGTATTTTGTCGCCTCTGCTGTTTAATCTTTACTCCGAGTTTCTATTTAAAGAGGCACTGGAGGACTCCAAGGTGAATGGAGTAAATATCAACAGCATCAGATACGCCGATGATACGGTGTTGATTGCGGATTCCGACTTGGGCCTACAACGACTCATCGACAAGACCAACTCGATCTGTGACCAATTTGGTATGAAAATAATTATTAAAAAAACCAAAGTGATGTCAATCCGAAAAAAACCAAAACGTACCTCAACCTTGCACAATAAATGGGCACATTTTAGAACAAGTCAATCGATTTAAGTACTTGGGATGTTGGATCGATAGCAGCCTAAATCCTGATCTAGAAATAAGATCGAGAATAGAACAGGCCAGAAAATCTTTCGAAAAAATCAAAAAACTGCTTTGTGATTCTCGAATAAAACTCAAAATTCGACTACGTTTATCCAAATGCTACGTCTGGTCGACTCTTCTCTATGCAATTGAGACATGGACCCTTAAAACATCAACCGTAAATAAGTTGGAGGCCTTTGAGATGTGGATCTACCGGAGAATCCTCAAAATTTCATGGACATCGCATACCTCAAACGAAGAAGTGTTGCATAGAATAGGCAAGGCTAGAGAACTTTTCAACAGTGAAAGTTAGAAAAACATCATACCTAGGCCACAAAACTAAAAAGAATAAAAGCCCCCACAACGCAAAAGAAACCTAATACTCGACTCCTAAGAAATGCCGTAATATCAGATGAGTTCGGAAATAAGATAAATCGTGAGATTAAAAAACAGTTAGAAAGATCTGGACAAGAAAATATCGGTCAAAATCTAGATATCATGAATTCCGCCATGGTCACCATAGCAAACGAAGTTTTGAAACCAGAAAAAGACCCAATAAGGAAAAAGGATTGGATGACCGATAAAATACTAGACCTTATTCAACAAAGAAGAAATTGGAAAAACAAAGACGAGATTCGGTATACAGAGATATATCGACAAATAAGATACGAGGTTAAGCGAGCAAAAGAGGACTGGATGGAACAAAGATGTCGTGAAATGGAAGAACTACAAAGAAAACATGACGAGTTTAATATACATAAAAAGCTTAAAGAAATTACCTACACTCAGAGAAAAAGAACTCACTTTATGAGAAACTCCAAAGGTAACATAATTCTCGACTTGGATGAAAAAAAGGAAGAATGGACTAACTATATAAAAGAGCTCTTCCTGGATACGAGGCCACCACTTAACACCACAAAGTATACGAATACTGGTCCTAGTATTTTAAAAGCGGAAGTAGAGAAAGCCATCAAACAGAGCAAAAATGGGAAATCTCCAGGCCCTGGCCAAATACCATCAGACTGGCTCAAACTTCTGGATGACGACAATGTCTCACAACTAACAAACATTTATAACCATATATACGAGACTGGCATGATGCCACAGATATGGTTAGAGTCTACATTTATTCCACTCCCAAAAAAGCCTAATACATCATCATGTAAAGACTTTAGACTAATTAGTCTCATGAGCCACTCTCTCAAGCTACTTCTTAAGATAATTCTTAATAGAATCAAGCAGAAATGTGAAGAGACAATGGGAAACAAACAATTCGGTTTCAGAGAAGGATTGGGAACAAGGGAAGCTTTGTTCTCAATGTTAACATTACTTCAACGATCATGGGAAGTACAGAAACCAATTTACGTCTGCTTTATAGATTTTGAGAAGGCGTTTGATAGAGTTCAACATGATAGGTTGTTTGAATATCTAGAAATGATTGGAATAGACGATAAAGATCTGAGACTTTTACAACATCTATATTGGAATCAAGAAGCTTCTATTCTGGTAGACGGCAAAGAAACAGACAAAATTTGCATTCAAAGAGGTGTCAGACAGGGTTGTGTGTTATCCCCAACTTTGTTTAACGTATACTCAGAAATAATTTTTAATGAAGACTTGGAAGGACAATGTGGAGTTCGAATCGGGGGAGAAACTATTAACAACGTCAGATATGCAGACGACACCGCGATCATGGCTGAAAATATCGAAGATCTTCAATTCCTTATAGATCGAGTCACTAGAGAATGCTCCAATAACGGACTTAACATAAATGCAACAAAGAAAAAGTTACTAGTGGTTAGTAAACAAGACGTCGGCCCTATGCAACTAATTGTCAATGATGAATCAATAACAAAAGTTAACCATTTTAAATACCTAGGATGTTGGATAAACGAGACACTAAATCCGGATGAAGAAATTAAAACTCGTATAGAAATTTCAAGAGGAGCATTTATGAAACTTAGATCTATTCTGAGCAACTCTCAGCTGAACTTACAACTAAGAATCAAGTTCCTAAAATGTTATGTGTATCCTGTATTACTAAATGGATGTGAAACCTGGATCATGAAGGTTAACATGATGAACAAATTAGAAGCCTTTGAGATGTGGTCGTATCGTAGAATGCTCAGAATATCTTGGGTTCAACGCATTTCAAACAGAGAAGTCTTAAACAGAGTCGGTCAAGGCGAAGGTGACTTAATGAAGATGATAAAAAAGAGAAAACTTGAATATCTGGGGCATATAATGAGAGGTAGCAGATACAGGATGCTGCAGTTAATACTCAATGGAAAGATCGACGGAAAAAGGGGAATTGGTCGAAAGAAATATTCATGGCTCCGAAACCTTCGTCAATGGACTGGCTTATCAGCAGATCAATTGTTACATGCCGCACAAGATCGAGAACGATATCGGCAAATTGTTATGGAAGCTACCCACGCCTAAAAATTTGGGCACGGTACTTAAAGAAGAAGAAGGCCACATACTGAGAAATAATGAGTATCAATATGCTCAACTTAGAGTGAAAGGAAAAATCGAAATAAGGAGAGGACTAGGGAGGAAAATACTATCGTGGCTCAGAAACATCCGACAATGGACAGGGCTAAATTTTGAACAGCTAATAAGAACAGCTGAAGACAGAGAAGAGTTTGCAATTGTAGTAGCCAACCTCTATTGAGGGGACGGCACTTTAAGAAGAAGAAAAATATGCTTTAAAGAAAAAGTATTTTAGAAAAGTAAGTATTGAAACAAAAGACGTGTTCTCACAATCTCTTTATTGTTTATTTACATCCGACGAGCGGTTTCGCTGTCTATAATTTGCACAGCATCCAGAACCAGAAAAAAACAGAGTTAGTTTTGTAGTTTAGTTTTGTAATTTGTAGCATGTAATTTACTTTCTACCGGGACCTGAAGATGCTGTGCAAATTATAGGCAGCGAAACCTGTCGTCGGATGTAAATAAACATATTGTGGGAACGTCTTTTATTTCATTAGTATGGACTCACACATGCAACCCATTCATTATTATAGAAAAGTTGAAGATATAATAAAAAAGGGAGATAATATAGTGAAATACTTCAATTCCCCAAACAGCCAATCGCGTTCAATGCTGGACATAGGTCTTCCTCCGTTCTTTCCAGTGTCCTCTACACAGGGCCGCTTGTAGCCATTTTCCCGCTACTCTTTTTACGTCGTCGATCCATCTAGTCGATGATCAAAAAAACAAAAAAAAATAAGTCAAAAATGACTTATTTGAAATGTCACATATAAGTATTTAAATTGTAAAAATTATTGTAAAAATTGATAAAAACATTCAAAAAGTAATGATAATTCTCTTAGAAAACGAAGTTCCGCCAGAAGAGTCCCATAGGAAATGTTTTACCATACTTTCCTGAATTTTATGAGATCTTTTCGTAGGTCCGATAAACAACATCTAAAAGTAACTAAATTAGTAAGAAGAGGAGCCCAAATTTGGAGACCAATGAACGAAAAAGACTTTATTTATTTGATTCCTTTTTGTAAATTTTAAAATTAATTAGTGTTTAATACAATCAAAATTCAACTCTCACGCACAAGTTGTACCTACAACTTCAGTGAGAAACTGAGTTTATTTTGTTATGTACAATTTATTTGCTACGAATAAACTCCATATTTATTATTATTATATTTATTTATCATCCTCGACTTCTTTTATAGATTCCTCCATTCCATGATTCTTCTTGTCCACCGTTCATCTTGTGTTCCACCTAAAAGCCCTACTCAGTCTTTGCCTGATATGTTAGTTTGTTAGGGTAAGAACAGAACAAGTGGGTCGCGGTGGAAGTGGAGGTCGCGGTCAATGTCGATATCCATGTAAAACGAACACATTGTAGTTAATGGAAGAGAACAGAGCAGGTAAGTTGTGGTGGAGGTTTAGCTCGATGCCAACAAGGAGGTTTACATCGATGCTTTTGAAAATCAAATGAGTTTGTTTTACATGGATGTCTACTGCGCGACCTACAAGCATGCTTCCTTGTGATTGGTCCGTTCGAAGCCAAGTTGTCATTAACTGCGCTATCTGAGTTGATACTTTTTATATAATCCCTTTTTTATATTCTAGTCCTGTCGCCAGGGGGGGTACAACGGCCTCGTTAATTCAGATGGACTTACTCAAGTTTTTTTTATGTATTTTGACACGTAGAACACGAATTTTTTGGGTAACAGTTGATCCGGATGTCGATAAGATTGTTATAGACCAAGAACTTGAGGAATCAAATAACAGCGATTTTTGGCAAAACAAAACAATATTTTGTATTTTTTGGGCCATTTTAAGTAAAAAATATTTCTACAAGTTTTTTCGTAGGATGCACAGTTTTCGAGATAAACGCGGTTGAACTTTCAAAAAATCGAAAAATGCAATTTTTGAACCCGAATAACTTTTGATTAAAAAATAAAATAGCAAGTCTGCTTACCGCATTTGAAAGTTTAAGTCAAATTATATCGGTTTTGATTATTTGCGTTGGTAAAAATTTATTTTTTTATTGTTTAACAAAGCTATAAACACGTAGGGTTTCCCGTGCTTTTACATGCGTTTTAACGCATGTAACGTAGAAATAGTCTTGATTGCACTAGTACCTATTCTACCTACTCGTTCGATTTTAAATGAGAAATCATAGAAACATCACTCACGCACTAGTTGTTTGTAGCTTTGTTTAACAATAACACAATAAATTTTTAGCAATGCAAATAATCAAAACCGACATAATTTGACTTGAACTTTCAAAGGCGCTAAGCAGAATTGCTATTTTATTTTTTAATCAAAAGTTATTCGGGTTTAAAAATTGCAGTTTTTCGATTTTTTGAAAGTTCAACCGCGTTTATCTCGAAAACTGTGCATCCTACTAAAAAACTTGTAGAAATATTTTTTGCTTAAAATGACCCAAAAAATACAAAATATTGTTTTGTTTTGCCAAAAATCGCTGTTATTTGATTCCTCAAGTTCTTGGTCTATAACAATCTTATCGACATCCGGATCAACTGTTACCCAAAAAATTCGGGTTCTACGGGTCAAAATACATAAAAAAAACTTGGGTAAGTCCATCTGAATTAACGAGGCCGTTGTACCCCCCCTGGCGACAGGACTATTCAGTTTATTTTTGAATTTCTAAAATAATTAAATTCAGTAAATTTTTGAAATATGAAGGAGGACGTGATTATTTACAGCTGACATTTCATCACTATCGTCACTTGACTGACACAACATCGCAAAAACCACAGTCTTTTTGTCATTCAAATTTCATTAAACTACTTCACTTGATAGTGGTTCTAGCTCGACTGACAGCGCAGGTGAACTCCTTGCCAGGGCCGGCGATAACGGGCCTGCAAGGGATGCATTGCAGGCGGGCGCCCTTGTTTGGGGGGCGCCAAACTTAGCTTTTTCCTGTTGTCAAAAATACTAAAATAGAGAAATTAATTTTTTAAATGTGATTTAAATTCCTCATAATACCCTTAATCTGTGTCTGTTATTTTTGCATATTACACACGTAAATACATATACAAAAAATATACAACCGTAGAATTCCTACCATGTCAATAGTAATACATATAATTTATGGTCAAAGCACAGCCGTCAAAAATATTATATTAAAAAAAAATAACTCTACACTTATTATTCACGCTTTGCTTATTTTATTCAAATGTTTGTAAATTTTGTATCAGATCAGCAGTTAGGAGAGAAAATGTTTGCGGCCCATCTAATTTAAGTATGTATTATGTATTACCTACTAATGCCTTATGGAGTTAAGTATTAATCCCATATAACCATATTATTCAAAATAAACAGTGTGCATAAAATTTAGGTTCAAAGCCCTTTCAATTTAGTATCTATTAGGTGAATTTCTGAATAGAAATACATAACAGTTTGTCAATTTACTATGCAGTAAAATGAACATTATCAGTGTTGCATTGGCATTCAATTATTAATATCTATAAAATATTTTTGGTAAGTACTCAATACTATTATTACTGCTAGGGCGTAATTTTGAGAAATTATTATTATTTTTAAATAATTTAAAATAATAAAATTAGTTTTTTTATTTCGTTACCTAAATAAAAATGGAATCCAAAAAAAGTTATCTAGGGAGCAAAATATAAAAACAAAAGCCGAAAAAGAAGAAATTGCAAAAAAGCAATCTGGTTCTCTTAGCCAATTTTTGAGAAAGGTTAAAAGTGATGTTGTTTTGCCCAATGATGATGATTAAAACAAGGCGAATAAATTTTTTTTAAACCATTAATTACATCACAACGGCAAACACAGACAAGTCGCCCTTTAGACACTAAATACCCTTCAGGTAGGTCAAATGGACCATACTCGCGGAAGTTGAGCATCAAGGTGACGTACCGATAGACGTGAGCTCGATAGAAACACCTTTCGGGCGCTCAGCCGTCGAGGAGAACAAAATTTATTTTGCCAATTCGACGGTTGAGTGACCGAACACACACAGTCCAGACATCGAGACACACACAGTCTGGAACACACATTCTTAAGACACAAATCCAAAGTCAAGTCATTAATAGGGAGAAGAGAAGTTCTAGCTATCCCTAAAATCAGGTGACTTAACCACATAAAGTAACATAGAGGATGTCCCATTATCCAGGGCATCCAAGTTAACGTTCAGTACAAAGCCTCTTCACTCGTTATGTACTGCGATGGGAGGGGTGGTGGTATAGCTTCTTGGGGGGTCAGATTGGTATCACTCCATTACGGAGTGCGACCGATTTGATCTTCAAACATGTGGGTCCAATGTTTTATTAGAACACACATATCCTCCGAGGCTGGGATTGTACAAGTATATATGTGTGGGGGGGGGGGCGCCTGTGCTAGTATTGCAGGCGGGCATCTGATACCCTAGCGCCGGTACTGCTCCTTGCTATGTGCGACATGGACCGCGACTTAACTAGTAGCATCCACCGCGACCTACACCTCCACCTCGACCCACTTTTTCTGTTCTTACCCTTATGTGGTCTCGAAGTCTCACGTGCAGCATTACACGTTGTGTAAACGTTGAGTTTATTTGCGGATTTTTGCGTCAGTGTTAAACTCTCTATGCTCAATAAATATGTACGGACAAAACACCTTGGTTGTAAAACCTTTCGTTTGAAACAAATGGGAATTGCACTTTTTAGAATATGTCTATGTAATCGTTTATCATATGCTGTCCATGTCAGGCCTATTCGCTCCTGTATTTTTCATGTGTTTGACTGTCTCTACTTATTTTGATCTCGTGTCCCAGATACTTGTAAGCGTCTGTTTGTTGTATGGTATCATTGTCAATAGTTATATTTCCGCTAATTACGAGATTTATCATTATACAACGTCATATGCAAACCTCAGTTCTCCATTTATATTGACACCCATATCTCACCACTGCGTATTCTTAAATTTTGACCCTAGAGCTGCCCTGAACAATTTTGGTGAAATCTTGCCTCCTTGTCTTACCCCTCGACCTAAACTGAATTTTTCTGTGCCTTAGTGTATTCTATACTTGACGTAGCGTCAGTGCCGGATTAAGAATATTGAGGCCCCTAGGCAAACCATTCTATGAGGCCCGGATGCCCCTAAAGAAACCTGTACCTTCTCCTTCCAAAACCTCGGATAACCTCTCCATCTCCGAGCGGTATTCCTTAGATAAGTGGATAATTCTATCTAGTGCTGCTTGGTTTTTTAAGGACTAGATCGTGGCAAATGGGATTGTTTAATCGAGTTTCATTTAAGCATTTGATCATAACTTCTCAACGGTGGTCGAAAAAAAGTTGTACACGGACTGAACAAACCCTAAATACGATATTGCTCCAACGTTCAGTAGCAGTTACTCCAACAAAATTAAGTGAGTGTGCGGCACAAGGAATGTAAATAATTGCAAGTTTGTTAATTTCAGATAAATGAGCCTGGAGACTATTGTATTTGCCTGATATGTTTGCTGCATTGTCGTATGATTGTCCTCCCATGTCGTTTTAACATCAGTGCCACAGTCGTTTAAAAAGATTAAAACAGCAGAAGAAAGATTTTCTCCACTATGGCTACTTATGGGTAGGAATGTGAGAAAACACTCATGCATTTTACCATCAGGTGAACTAACATAATAGTTAACTGGTCAATATGAGACAAACCTGATGTTGAAATGACACTTAAGGAGTAGTATTCGGCTTCCTTAATTTCTTCAACTATTGTTTTCAAAACCTGTTTTCTCATTACTTTTATTACTTCTTCACAGATCTTTGAAGATAAATAAGGTTTTTCAGTACCCTTATTGCCATACCTAAATGACAGCTTAAAAAAGATCGTACTCTACAAGTAGTTCTAAAATGCCTAAATAGTTCCTATTATTTTGTGAACCAAGGATCTCTGTATGACCTCTAAACGCTAATCCTCGGGAAGATAGAAACTTACCCACAGAGACTACTCTTTTCAGAACTTGTATCTAGTAATCTCGTTCTTGATTAAATTGAATTTACAAAGAACTGTCAATTCGACCATAAAGGCGCTGCATAAGTGTTTTTACACATGATCGGTGGAGCTTGACTTTCTTCATGTAACTTCATTCTATGAGAAGTATTTTTCCAATCTAAATATACTGTTGTAAACGAAGAAGAAATAAGAGGCTAAATGATCAATTCCTCAATGAAACTAGAGCGAAAGGCTTGGGTAGTGGAGGAGAAGGTAGGGAGGGGGCGAAGACTCATTTGTTCCTTTTGCTCTTACTACTTTTCTAAGAAATCGTGCAGACAGCAGACTGACAGGTAGTACTGTTTCTTCTACCAAACGGCATTCATTGGCGACTTATTCTCACAACATAGGATTTCTATGTAAACAAAAGTATGCATTAGCTTTGATCGCGCAGTACGTCCTGGGTATACCCACAGGGGGAGAACGCCTGCGCATTACAAAATTGGGCGTTCGCGGAGTCCAAATCTTTCCCTCTGAACACCCTCCGGATTTTTAATTCGGTGTTCGCGCAGTACAGAAAAAAGATCCTGAACGTGTCCGGGATACGCTCTCGACGTTCGAGGATTTTGTTTCGGATTTTAAGTTCGCACAGGCGCACAAAATATTTGGGAAGAATTTCTTGACATTCTGTTCTTACTCCTTCCTTCCAATTCTTAACCTAAAATATTGTTTTGTTAAACAGCTTGTAGATGTAGATTCTGGTTTTTAAAGTTTTGAAATTATGTAAAGTGTTGTATCATTTAAATATTCTTCAAACAAATTTTAATATTTTTTATATTAAAGCTTTTTTAGTTGTTTTTGTCAATGTTTTCCATTTCGTATGTTTATAAATAAGTAGGTACATTTTCTAGTATTATTTTCATTCGATATTCGATAATTATCTATTACGGTAGTATGTATTACAATAAATTGTACTCTGTTTTTACTTCATTTCTTCTATCTAAATGAGCTTATAAGTACCTACATATTATTGTGGTTTATTTTTTAGTTTAATTTATGAGTTAAATTAGTCTCTTATTGAATATAATGAAACATAAACAATACATCAAACTTATTCTGAAACTATTTCTTGTGTCTTGTTATATTTCATTATTTTTGTGGTGTAATAAACCACAACACAATGCCACAACCCATTAAATTCAATACATAGATATCCAAATTGGAAATGATTGTTTTACTAAATTATTCCTTCCTTCAGATAATGTTCAACCCCCAGGAAGTTAAAGGTAATTTTTATATCTAAATATCAACAATCTTTTACTCTCTACAAAAATGTAAGCTGGATTTCAGAGTGGAAATAACCACATTATATTGTGGAAATAATAAAGAAAGACTCTAATCAAATTTCTACCTTCTAAGAAAGGCATTGCATTATTGAATAGAAAGTTAATTTTGCCTGTTGCCTTTATTCTCTTTATCTTTGTTGACATACAAATTTGTTGCATTTGCATTTTTTTGACATTTATTTCGAAATAAGAAAGAGACAACAAAAAGCTTCCTTCTCTAACCTTAATGTATGCAACCCGTCATTACATTGCGAATCCGAAAATTGTTCGCGGAGCGAAAAATCCTGAGCATGTCCAGGATAAGTTTACGTTGACGCCTGCGCATTGGAAACTAATCCCGAACTTACTCTGGGTATGCTCGATTTGTACTGCGCGAACACTACTACTACTATTGTAATGTAGTTTTATACGCCCACCATCACTTTTATAGTATTGCGCGATATTTGAATTTTTCAACATAATATGATTTATAGTTTTTATTTAATTCTAATTATTATTTTTTTGTTTTGGGCCCTGCGAGACCCCCTTCGGGGCCGAGGCCCCTAGGCAACTGCCTACTTTGCCTAATGGTTAATCCGACAGTACGTAGCGTTCTCATAGATGTTTTTGAAGTGACGTATACCTGTAATTTATTCGGTTTTGCTTTAGTACTTCCAGTACTGTTTCAAACTTTACAGAATCAAAGGACTTATAAACTGCTCGTCAAAAGTTAGGGATATAGAAAATTCTGCTGATTTTCATAGTTGATTTTTTCGCGAACAGACGGATTCCGCTATTTTTTTTTTATTTTAGCCTTTTCTTTAGTATTCTTTGCGTCAAGATATAAGAAATTTGGCCTGGCGCTGGTGGGATGTCCCTACCGATTTAGTATCATAATAACAAACAACAAACCCTCCAGGAGCGGATTCGCTAAAATTAAGGGGAAAGGTACAAAATGCAAAATTTGGACGCCTGTCAAAATTTTCAATGTGTTTTAAATGTAATCATTTTTTTCGAATCCTGAGAAAACTAATATGTAGGTATTTTTGAAAAATTTAAACGCAAAATGAAAAATTACTTTATTACCGAGGGCCGAAAGTCCCTTAGAATGAATTAAAAGTTTCTTTTGAATGAGATATTTGAAATTAAAAATCACACTAAATTTTCTCTTAGTTTTTCACCCCTGTAACTAATTAAAATAAACATTATAGAAGTTTTCAGGGACTTTCGGCCCTCGGTAATAACGTAACGGCTTAAAGCCTAAAGTTCGTACCCATCCCCTTAACAAAAAAAATTCAAGTCTTCAAGTAGATATAATATTTTAGTGGGGTTGGAATAATAAATATAAATTTAAATATCATATCATTATATTTATTACGTATTTATATCTATGTAGTTATAGGTATATTATTATGTACAATGAAATAAGAGAAATGAACAAATTAAAGAAATTAAGGAAATTAATGATAATAACAATAAAAGATTAAAAGAGTGGTAGCAAAAATCAGAATTAAAAATAATAACATAATAAAAAAATAACAGAAAATAACATAGAAAAATAAAATTTGAAGTTTAGACGGAAAAAAATAAATACAAATTACAACTCTATGTCACTATCGCTGTCATCTTCACCAGAATCGTTATCTAATGTTATATAATTATTGGTTTAATATGTGAGGTTAATGTTCTGTAATGATCTTCCGTTTTTATAACATGTGAAACACAATTTTGCCACAGTGTTGGGGAAATCTTTTTATTTCTTCTGCAACATGTGACACCGATTCGCTACTAAATTTGGGACAGCAGTTGTTTCGCCGTAAACTTTCCTTAAGTTGGCTCCAGATTAATTCAATGGGGTTGAAGACACAGTAGTAAGGAGGTAATCGCAATACATTATGACCATCACGTTTGGCTAATTCGTCTATAACAAATTGTTTCTCAAACACTTTTGTGTGAAGAACTTCCAACATTTCTTTTTTTGTATATGTTTCTTCAAAGTAAAAATCATTGTCATACAAAAAATCAGATATTTGTTTTTTTGTTGAACCTACACCGGGGATTTTTCCAATTTGTTCGCTGTGATACGTTGCGTTATCCATTACAATTAAACTTTTTGGAGGCAAATTTGGCAACACCTTCTTTTCAAACCATTCCTTAAACAAGCTACTCGTCATATTTTCATGGTAGTCCAGCTTTGAATCTTTAATGTTTTTTGCCGATAGTAAAAAACTTTCCCCTCCAAGCCAGCCGTTTTTGGATCTAATGTTCAGAATAATTATTCGCTGACCTCTATTAATTGGATAATTGAGTGCACATTTAATAGAATCGTCGGTCCAACCTTTTTGAGCAGTATCGTGGGTATCGAACCATGTTTCATCTAGATGAAATATCGGTCTTCCTTCATCTCTAAATTTAGATATAGCATCCAAGTATTCATTTCTCCATTTAATTAGACGAGGGGAATCCATTATCGATGATCGCTTATCAATTTTCTTGTATCGAAAACCAATGTGATTCAAAAATCTTGATAAAGTTGAAGGCGAATACGTAATGGAATAGTCTTTAACAAGTTGATCGTAGATCAAACTAAGCGTTGGAACTAGGTTCTTTGAATAGAAATTGTAAATTGCTCTTCTAATTACCTCAGCGTCTTTTTCATTTACTGCTTTATATGTAGAAAAGTCACTCCGCTTTTTACGAGGTTGAATTCTATTCGTAACAATTTTCCACACTGTTGTATATGGCATCCTTGTCAGTCGAGATGTTGTCTTGATGAGAAATTTACCGTCTTCTGGATTTGGATTATCTTCTTTCACAGTTTGAGAAACATTCCTAATAATTTCTTTGGCATCATCATATAAATGTACACGTGTTTTACACTTAGCACTAGCTTTACCGATTTCAGACATTTTACTTGAATAGTCGCGATCTAACCTTCTATCTAAATGCAAGAAAATAACTGCCTGAATGTGCAAATGTCAAACTTAAATATGTTTGCCCCCCTTTCATAATGTTCCATAATGTATGTTTTCTGGATAAATAAATGATACTTAATTTTACCTAAATACCTATAAGCACGAGAATTATGTGTAAAGCTATAGAATAATAATTAGAAGTATATCTTATCTTTAACTAATGCTCTTTCTAATGATTCTTTAATTTTTTTATTTAAAGATAGAAAGCTGCATTATCGGTTTGTTTAAAGTGAAAACGATATAAAACACATTATAATCTAACTCAATAAAATTCACGTAATGAGCGCATTGGACGTAAAAATTGTTTGTGATCGTTTGTAATGGATTCCAAGCAAGTTAATTGCAGATGAATAAACGAATTCGTATACAGCAAACCAAATTTTTAATACATTGTCTAGAAATTTTAATTTTAATAATTTATTTGCATTGGTAGGTAACGAGTCAGTTCTGTAAATAATATAAAGTACGGCCCTAGTAGCTGTTCCAAAACTATTGCCACCCGTCGCAAAGATAATTGAGGGATTAATAACGTAAAACTATTTATTATGATACTAAATCGGTAGGGACATCCCACCAGCGTCAGGTAAAATTTCTTATATCTTGACGCAAAGAATATTTACACAGTTGTGCAAAGGTTTACTCAAACTTATTTTTTGTACTTATACCGGGTGGAAGAAAAAATATGTTTTTCTCGTGTTAAGTTTGTCACACCCCGTAGGGAGAACGAGATACAAATGTGAGTATGCATCAGAATAATATTGTAGTCTTATGTTTTGTGAACCTGTTGTTGTTTGAATGTCACTGATATCTTTAGAACCAAAAAAAATAGACGGGTTTGTAGTTTAACATGTGTTTTAACCGAAACAAAAGTTTGAGACACCTTGTAGGGAGAAAAAGGCACAAAGGTGAGTATACCCCGATATTATGTTGTAGTCTCATATTTTTTGAATATTTTATTTTTTTAATTTCTCTGATATCTTTAATAACCAAAAAACTAGACGGTATTACTCCTTAATATGTTTTTCTATATTTCACATGTGTGATGTGACGCATGTCGTCAGTTAAAACACATATTAAAGAGTAATATCGTCTAGTTTCTTTGTTATTAAAGATATCAGAGAAATTAAAAAAATAAAATATTCACAAAATATGAGACTACAACAAAATATCGAGGTATACTCACCTTTGTGCGTTTTTTTCTCTACAAGGTGTCTCAAACTTTTGTTTCGGTTAAAACACATGTTAAATTACAAAACCGTCTATTTTTTTATTTTAAAGATATCAGCGACAATCAAAAAACAAAATGTTCACAAAATATAAGACTACAATACGATTTCGATATATACTCCCATTTGTACCTCGTCCTCCCTACAGGGCGTCTCAAACTTAACATAAGAAAAACATTTCTTTTCTTCCACCCGGTATAAGTACAAAAAAATAGTTTGAGTAAACCTTTGCATAACTGTGTAAATACTAACGAAAAGTCTAAAATAATAAAAAAAAATAGCAGAATCCGTTAATCTGTTCACGAAAAAATCTACTATAAAAATTCAGCAGAATTTTCTATATCCCTAACTTTTGACGAGCAGTTTATTATATCCAAGTGGATATATCGATGGTTAAGAGCGCAGATATAGTATGTAAACTTTTTGCTGATTTTAAGATAACATCATAAAAATATTCAGTAGGGTCATATGAATGTTCTGCATAATTATTGTCCAGAATGATTGTAAATGGGTTAAACCGCCTTGCCAAAATATAGTATTTCCCATTTGTACTAAAAACCGACTTGCACAGATATTTTATGTCCGTTAACACAGTGCACAAACATAGTATGTTTTGGGACATACAATATTAGTGATCATGCGATCAAACTTATTATGGCTGTAAATATTGTTTGTCCGGACATGCAGTAACATGCGGTAACAACACTTATGTTGTATGTTCATACACATTTTCAAAAAAAATATTTTTTAACCCAATAATACATATTTTAAAAAAATATCTACATTAAGCTGATAATCATACACGAACTTATTACCCAAACATTATGATATATCGGTATATCAGCAGTATCAAACAAAAAGTAACGCGAAAACTTCAAAACGTTCTCCTCAACAATTAAGATATTTGGACATACATACTATATCTGCGCTCTTAACCATCGATATAATATAAGAATCTTTCAATTATGAAATAGACAATAATAGGTATATAGGTACGTCTTAAAAAACTTGAAAAGAATGAACAGGTAACATAATGAGAGAGAAAATGCGGTGAAAAACAATTAAGATTAGTTCAAATTTGCTTTTAAAATGTACAAAATAAACCAAATTGACTTTTTTGATTCAATACCTCACTACTCAAAACTTTCGACGTAGAGATAGTACATGAAGAAAAAGTTCGCATTTTAGACTATATTTTGTATCACCGCAATATTTAACGTCCCCACGGTACGAAATATATCTTAACTTGAACTAAATATACTCACTTTCCACAAATAATAGTGATTTATAGCCAGATATCCTTCATTTATTAAAAAAGTGAAAATTACTTCCTGTTAACTAAATCTTTATGACCTCTCCGAATGTT